>NC_057768.1:25188082-25553726 GCF_010389155.1 Erigeron canadensis
TTATTTAAAATTTTTTTAAAATACAGATAACTATCTATTAATAACATATATATTATATATTTATATTATATAAAAAATATTTATTTTTAAACTATTTTATAAAGTATAAATGATTAGGCAGTAGTATATGTGATTGAACGTAAACGAACAAATGTTCACGAACATAATCGAACTATTGTTCACGAACGACTATTCATGAACATAAACGAACGAAAGTTCATGAACTGATTATCGAACGTTCATGAACATAAATCAACAAACGAGATCTTTGTTCATGTTCGTTCATTTAACTAAACGAACGAACACGAACGAACTTCCCGTCGAACGACATGAAGTGTTCAGTTCGTTTACAGCCCTAGATATGAGTCATTTACCTCCGATCCATTGAGTTTAAAAACGTGACATTCAGCGATGTAAATGAGTCAAGCCTACTTGATAACTATTCGAATTCCATTCGTAAAAAGCTCGTTTTGAGTCGAGCATAAACGAGCTCGAGTCGAGTTCGAGCTTAGCTAGTAATCGAGCCCGAATTCCAGCTTCGAATACATAACTCGATTTAGCTTGCGATCCTAAACGAGCTTTCATATATAATATAATTATATAATTATTTATATATACGTACATACACATTATACTAGTCGAACTTTCAAATACTAATTGAGTTGAGCTTAAACAAGCTATTTTCACGAGTTTCAAATAATCGAGCTTAATTTCGATCACTTACCGAGCTCGAGCCAAGCTCAAATTCATTTAATTTTTTTGACAAACGAGTCGAGCTCGAGATTTTTTAATACATCACGAGTCGAGCTCGAGTTTTTACATTAAAGAGTGCACGAGCTCGAGCTCGAGCACTGTGAAGATCGGGTTCGGCTCGTTTACACCCCTAGTGACATCTATAATCAATTATCAGGATAGAAAATTGATACTCATATATATAATAAAAAATCTTATAAATAAAATTAACAATTCGTAAAAAAAATAAACCTTAAACATAAAAAACACATACATATATTTTCTTAGAAAATAAATAAATGTCATACTAGTGATCTTTAGACTTTTTCTATTGGAGGGACTTATGCACGAATACGAGATACCTTTTGTTTTGGTGTATGTCATGATGTCATATCATATCGTAGTTTTTTTCTTTCTTTTTCTTTTGACAAACGATGTAATTCAAAATTAAAGGTTTGACTTTTATACTTTCATACGAATTTGAGAAGGGAAAATTACCTATTTTGTCAAATTCTATGGTCTATATCCTAATTTAGTCGCCTATAAAAGTTTTTACCTAGATGGTCATATAATCCTTACCATTTAACACTTTTGGTAAGAAATAAAACTAATCAATCAAATGATGACATATGTCCATGAGGGTTCCATAAACTTATACTAGATTTCTCATCCTTTCAAAATATTTAACAAAATGAGACTTTCGAGCTCTAGTTGAACCTTAATAAATCGAAGAGTTAGCTATCGATATACATTAATATGACGCGATCATTATTCATAATCTGAAGAGTAGTTTTTTTTTTTTATGATATCTAGACTTTAAAGTTCCTATGAATATTTCAATAACATGATTTTTTAATACTATTAGGCATCAGCAATATTAACCAAACGAGACATTTGGATTAATGTTTTCCCAGTTCAAAGTTGAAACTTGGGTTCAATCATTCTTATATTGTTTTTCAAGTTAATCTGTGAGAAGTTGAATAAATTCAATCATAAAATATCCGTTACCAATCCGTATATGTAAACAAAGGAAATGTAAGATTTATGGACAAGAAATCACCATTTTTATTTATCGGAAACAAAAAAGCAAGATTTATGGACAATATATATGACATATGCTTTTGTGAATTAAAATCTAAATCCAATTTCATTGGTTGATTTTATTTCTTACCAAAGGTGTTAGGTGGTAAGAATTTTATGACCATTTAGGTAATTTATTTTATAGGTGTCTAAATTAGGATATAATGTATAAAATTTGACCATCTAGGTAATTTTTCCATTTCAGAATGATATGTTTTATGAACCAATAACTTTTAATGACTTCGTCTGTTAGCTTTTTCTTGACCTCCTTGGTGTATATGGCTTTCTATCTTGATTTGAGTGAAATGTATCATTACCCTAATCCTAATGGTACTCATTCACGTTTAGATTCAAAAGGTTTCACTTATTGAATCGTCATTCTTTCAACCAGTAAAAAACTTTTCTTTGATTTTCAAAAAGCTCCACATCATACTATTTTAAACTTAGAAGTTCTAGTCGTAAGTACTCTTGTACTCATTTAATGTGGCGGATACAAGGTTGGTGCCGCTCACATTAGATGTTTAGCCGCCGCCCGATATATTAAAAATATTATCCATTAAATTGTTTCATTTTACTTGACAAGTAATCTCATTTTCCTCAAGTTGAATTATTGGATAAGAAGTGGTACGCAAAGTTGGTTTTGTGGAAAAGCAAATACGATACCGAAAAGTACTTTTGTCTTGCTTAGTGAAGATTTTTTATCCTCCAAAACAATTGTGTACTGTGACAACGATTTTTTTTCTTTGACCCTTTTTTTCCCATATATGAAGCTTTGGGTTGAAAAAATTCGTTGTGGTGTTGGTTGATTACAAAGTTGTGGTGCAGATTGTGGTTAGGTTGGAACCTTACTGTGGTAAGATAATTGTTGTTGAGAAAATTGCAATGAAAAATATTGTTGTTAGAGATATGATTGTTGGTTCTATTGTTGTTGATATTAGTGATCTTCGTTCAAGTGTTCGGGTAGATAATAATCAGGAAAGGAATTAATTTTGTCGTTGTGGAGTTTAATTTGCTCAACAAATAGATTAACTCAGTTTATATGTTAATATGTATATGTAAACGGGTGTTGTTCAAAAACTTTCAATGTGTAAATATAGAGTCACACAATTTTCTTTTAATAAAGTATGGATAAAGTAATGTGATTCTATAGAGAAATAATATATATAATCAACTAATTGACAAATATATAGTTTAAAAATAGAAGTATGATAAATTGTCTTATAAATAAAGCAGTTATAGAAATAATTTATTATTAACTCACTAGTTTGCTAAACAAGTTTTATGTTTAAAAATGCTCAAATAAATATTACTAATGTCAATAAATTCATATTTTCAGAGACTAATTAACGCCCCTAACTACTTTATCACATTAAAATACAAGTCAATTCAGTGACGGAGCCACCATGCAATTAGGTGACCACCCTCATTTTAACTTACTTTTTTCCACTCAGAATTTCTTTTATATAACTTGAGTTTAACCGGTTTATTAAGTCCGTTAGTTATCATGTGTTTTTATAATTTGTTTTTTTTACCAACTTTATAAATTTTTGGATTCGGATCAAATCACTTCATTGGTTATGATGAGTATAGTTTTTTACTTAACTTGCTTTTGAACCTGTTTTACCGTCAGAGCCATCCTGTGGCATCCTTCACCCAAGACCTGAATCAGGAGATTCTTTTCAAGTCTTTTACCATTATTGAATGGTAACGTAACAAGGTGTTAGAAAAGATTAATGATTTAAGGCATGAATTTTATCCCCTCTAACCAACTACATTTACTCCTATTCGAAATTCAATTAAAAGAAAGTACTACAATTTCATCAAAAAGAGTTTCCACATTTGAAAGCACTTGTTTTCCAAATCGTCCAAATTGCAATTTGGATAATCACATTGAGTAGAAAGGCTTTAATTTTATCAAAAGCCATGGTTATTGACTTGATGTTAGTGTTGGAGATGACCTGTAGCGTCCACCATGACTTGATGTTGGATATTTTAGTGTAATTGGGTTAATTGTTTATTTAAGTCATAATAATACATCATATAAGTATGGTGGTGTGGAGTGCACGCTTATATGAATTTATTATGATCTTAAGCCCCTAAAGGACGGGGGTCCAGGGGCAGCACCCCGGGGAGCGGGGTCCAAGGGGCGGCAGCCGCTGGCGGGGTTCAAGGGGCAAAGCCCCTGGTTGAGGTAGAGCTGCCAGGTCAGCTTGGAAATTTTTTATTTCCATCATATTGCTGTAGTGAAAATCCCTCCAAAAATTTAATTTTCAGAACTTGGGAGACCAAAAGTGGCAGTTTTGAAACCCTTGGAAAACTGTCTACAAATAAAGTTATTGGACTCTTATTCTTTATTATGATAACAAATTCTTTCTGAATTCTCTCCGGTTTCATACACACTCTCTCAAACACAAACATACAAAACGTTCTCGAATCTCTTATTGTATCCGATTGAGTAATTTGGGGTAAACCACTGATCTGATTAATCTGATAGTGTTACATGCCTTCGGAGATTGAATTTTATATCCTATTTTTGTTCGTTATTGACTATATATCCCCAACACTTGATAAATTCCGATATCTGATCTTTTGTTTAACAACGTATGAAGAGGTGTTCTGTTGTTTCGACTTTGCCAGGGACATTGAGACGAATATAAATCAATGTCTCATGAAACCAAATTGGCCAGAGTAGGAAGTTTTTCTTGATCAAGCAAGTCACCAACAATGAATGTTTAGTTTTGTATTGTTTCACCGGAGTTAGTCAGGAGGGTCATCAGAATATAAGTTGTCGAAAAGGAAACAGTTCTTTACGTTTTTGTATTAGTTATTCATGGAAGTTAAAAAATATTTTACCAAGCATTTTAGTATTCTGAGTTATAAGGTATAAACATAAAAATGAACTAGCCTAAATGAGTCTTTGTACAAAACAATATTAACCACCATCTGATTGCGACCAAATAAAGCAAAAAGACAGAGTCTAACATGATCATGCTTTCCATTCCTTAATTACATTTTGATGATGGCATATAGCAGGAGCCAATAAAGACCGTCCCTACGTACAAGAAGATCAGCCATCAATAGATTGATTGGTATTCGAGGGGACTAAAGACTTTTCAAAACCGGGGTATGATATTGATAATGTACCCTCTCAGCAGTACGCAGGTCTTGCCACACGAAGGAACAGTAACGTGTTACAACACGAAGGCTGTCCGTAACGAAGACTTCCGCAGTAAGGTAAAAAAGATAAGAATTATTCCCCTATAATTTCGGGATTTGATCTTATCACTTGCAGCCAATAATTAAGGAATTAATATTCCTGGCCTAAGACTTAAGAAACCCTAAGTCACCTACTTCTTCTCCAAGAATATCTTCCTCTATATAAAGAGGGTTACGGAACCCACTAAAGGCATGCAAGATAATACACAAACAACGAGTAAGCTCATTTGGCGTAAAGAGATTTACTCTACCTCCGAGGAATCACCAACAAACAACCAAAAACACCCATTATCTTCCTTTCTTAATCTAATCTCGGTTTGGTATACAAACAGATATATAAAATGATGTATAAAGAGTCAATGCCGTTGAACCTTGACCATTAAAAAAAAATCAAGACCAGAAGCATCAGTTACCCATAAACCAAGGTGAGGACTTCAACTATTTCTTCCGACAATGATCACTAGACCTTTTACAGTGTATCAGAACAATGAGAAACCTTCAACCATGATACTGACATATACATAAAATGATAAAATCCATTATTCCTTCCAGCAAGCAAGCATCCAAATATAGGTCTGCACTTGTACTTTTAAAATTAAATCTGGAACATAACCTTCGTTAATCTTTTTACGTATCATTTAGTTGCTCCAAAACACCTAAAATGTAGACCAAATACACACTCTCCACAGTCTACACCAACATATTATCATTTTGTGAATGATCCGGCACCCTCTTGCATAATTAACTCATCATTGACCTTGATAGTATACATATGATAACATAGTATACATACGACGCCAAAGAAACAAAACTTATTTAAAAAGAATAATACCATATTATAAAAAGTAAGTAACTGCTCAGTGCCGCCTTCCGCGGGTTTTGAGCCCCAATACCTCGACGGTGTATGGGGAGGTTAAGATGTAGGCAGACCTTACCTCTACCTAAGTAGAGAGGCTGCTTTCAGTTTGTACCTAAATGGTAGAAAAGGCCCTCCAACCTTTGCATGAGATGAGGATCGAACCCATGACCTCTGGAATATATAGAATAATACCATATTATATCGGATAATATATAGAATAAAATCTATCCATGAATAATATCTGGAATAATATATATATCCAAAAGAATAATAATCGAATAACTAGACCCGAATGAACCTCTGATGCAATTGATAGTTCGAAATCTTGATCGGATTAACAATCTGATGGACGCTATGTACAATGCTTTTGTTCTATAAGGATAAAAACATTTCACCTCAACCCTTGCCGGTAGATGTCGATCCAATAGTCATAGAACCATGGAACTCTGGCATAAATGACATGGTTCTAGGAAAAAAAAGATAGCTTGGTTATTGAAAGTGACAGTATCGAATAAGTCAGAGCTCGTACCACAACTAGAGTCGCAATACCCACAAGAGAAAAACTAGCATTAAATACCGACTTTTATCACAAGCCTTCACGTTTAGGGAACGGGATAGGGATGTGCAAGAC
Organism: Erigeron canadensis; assembly: GCF_010389155.1. Lineage (NCBI taxonomy): Eukaryota > Viridiplantae > Streptophyta > Magnoliopsida > Asterales > Asteraceae > Erigeron > Erigeron canadensis. The sequence continues at coordinate 25,194,601 of NC_057768.1, forward strand.
TTGGTAGCTTCACCTTTCACTAACCGAATTCGTGACTATAACATGCACGAGGGGCTACAGGTTCCAACCAATCTACGAGCATATGATGGGACAACAGATCCCGATGATCATCTCATGGTTTTCATAGGAACAATGGACGTGCACATGCTACCAAAGCCAACATGGTGTAGGTTCTTTCACATCACACTATGCGGGACAACGAGATTCTGGTAGGATAACCTCGCACCAGGGCATCGATGGTTTCCACCAATTAAGAGACAAACTTAAGGCAAACTTTCTACAACAACGAAGATTTCATAAAACTCAAGCAGAAATCCTTGGTATAAGACAACAACCAGATGGGTCGCTAAAAGACTGCGTAGATTGGTTAAGCACATGAACATTACACATGGTGGATCCACCGGATGTTGTGGTATGTGGAGCTTTTATTAGTGGTTTACACCCTAAAAGACTATTCAAAGACCTCATTTCACGACCACCAACATCCTTAGAAGATTTGTTTACTCAAACCCACAACTTCATACAAGCTGAAGATGCCAATAACGAAAAACGACTTCGTGATCCTTGAATTTCAAGACACGAGGTAATAACATATCTAAGAGACAATCATCATTGATAACTGCTCTTAGGGCATTACTGTACTTGCCCAAATAAATAAGAGAGTGAAATTACATACTAAAGGAAACGCTTCTGCAATATAATTTATTGCTTTTATAATATATCCTTAGGAATATATTATTATACGTCGACAATGCATGCAAATATCCCGCCATTAGAGGGATGAAATATCGTGAAAATACACGAAGGATACCTTAATGCGAAAATAGTTAATTATACACGGATAGTGTATAAACATAAAATATCGTGAAAATACACAATAGATGTATTAACGCGAGAAAATTATATTATACACGGATAGTGTATAAACCTGAAATATCGTGAAAGTACACGAAGGATATATTAACGCGAAAAAAAGGAAATTATACACGAATAGTGTATAAACAAGAAATATCGCGAAAATACACGAAGGATGTATTAATGCAAAAATAGTTAATTATACACGGATAGTGTAAAAAATAAAATATCGTGAAAATACACGAAAGATGTATTAATGCGAAAAAAGGAAATTATACACGGATAGCATATAAACATGAAATATCGTGGAAATACACGAAAGATGTACAAACGTGAAAACTTAAATTATACATGGATAGTGTATAAACATAAAAAATCGTGAAAATACACGAAAGATGTATTAACGCGAGAAAAGTATATTATACACGGATAGTGTATAAACCTGAAATATCGTGAAAATACACGAAAGATGTATTAACGCGAAAAAAGGAAATTACACACGGATAGTGTACAAACATGAAGTATCGTGAAAATACACGGAATACATGAAATTTATACATGGATAGTGTATAAACAGAAAATATTGTGGAATACATGAAAGATGTATCTACGCGAAAAAGCAAATTGTACACAGATAGTGTACAAACGAAAAATGTTGTGAAAAAGTCGTTATACGCATAAAAGTAAGTTATACACGAATGATGTATTAACTACCACTCATTAAAGAAGATGAGAAATTTTTTACGAGAAAATACCTAGCAATATGAATGCCAAAAAAGTACTGACATTACTCGTTCTATAGTTCAATTCAAGAATTTGCTTTATTCAATAAAGCAAATAATCCAATTCTATTCTACGAGTAAAGTTACTCTTGAATTATCCACAATTTCTATTGGGTAACCTATTAATAGTATTTATTGAATATCACTCTTGATCAACTTAGAATTCATATGTCAAAAAAATATATGGATTCATTACACACATGAATTGGGGGACTTTATAGTATACATATGATAATATAGTATACATACGACACCAAAGAAACAAAACTTATTTAAAAAGAATAATACCATATTATATCGGATAATATATAGAATAAAATCTATTCATGAATAATATCTGGAAAAATATATGTATCCAAAAGAATAATAATCGAATAAGATCGATTATTATTCGATAATATCCAGAATAAAATCTATTCAGGAATAATATCTATAATAATATCTATCCAATAATATCGATTATATCAGATAATATCCAGAATAAAATCTATCCAAGAATAATATCTATCCAAAAGAATAATAATAATCGAATAATATCGATTATATCGGATAATATCCAGAATAAAATCTATCCAAAAGAATATTAATAATGACATGGAATCTATTTAATCCCTATAAATTGATTTGAAGAACGAAGGAAGGACAGAGGATTTTCTTAGGAATACACTCTAAGACTTCGCAAGAATTCCTCTTATTCCAACATTACAAAACAACTTACCCTCACAGGATTGGACGGCGTAAAACCGTATATATAATACGGTTACCAGCAGGGATTCGCCACCCAAATATCCTAAACTTTCTCACACTCCCCCGTGCTAGGTGGCATGGGACCCCCATAACCTTTTAGTATTATTTAATGATATTGGATTGCATACTCACAAACTGTATATGTTGATCGACGTATCATCAGACCTAGAGTTACAATGACCGCTTTTAATACTATATACATAATGCTTTGATTGATCCCAGATAAGGAGTCAGAGGACTACGAGTAAATATCCATTGTTACACCATAAATTTGTTAGACAATGGGATCAGAAGAAAAGATCATCACTTCCCTAAATTAGATCAAGACACAGAGCGTGAGTCGATTAAGGAATTAGAATTAGGGTCGGTTTCTTAACCAAGACATTATTACCATATTTAGATAATTGCTTTTGTATAAATAGAGGATATATCCTCTACAATTGTAATCGATCAGTATCAATAAACCAAATCGTTCAATTCCAAAACCCTTTACTTAACAAAATTCCCCCCTCGAAAAAGATGCTTATAAAAAAAGCATTCCCGTTTTTTACTGCTAATGAATGGTTATTTTCAAGCTAGAGATGAACTATATTTACATTTACTCCAAACTATACATCCCATACCTATGTTATCTAATAGTGTCTAGAAACTTGGGGTAGTGGTTCATATATTGAAGTTAATGTCTCGGTATAATCGTCCTTACTTTTAGAGAATTGGTGGCTCTGCCTCGGCCTTTTTGCCTATAGTCTAAGGAACCCATTATAAGGTAGCAAGAGAGCTTTATAAAATGGGGGCAACCTCGTAATTTTATAATAATTATTTCACTCCTATCCCCTCATAAGAGAAGGATGCCAAGAGTTTCACTCAACGACCTAAGGACTACCTCATCTGCTGACTTTCCTGCAATTCAATTCCCTAATGAAATTTACTCTAATTTTATGGTTAAGTTAGAAATGACATGACATAATTCTAGTTAATTACTAGGATGATCAATACAATCTGGGTTTTCAATATGATTTGCATCTGGATTCTTTAAATTATTCTCACATATCACCTTTACAAACTAAAACATGACATATCATACTTGCTTTTTAACCATTAAGTGACTAAATGGTTAAATAATATTTATACGTATTAAGTCAATACAGTTTTTAATTTAAGTAAGTAAAGAAAAATTCTTTTTGACTGATTTAATGGGTTAAATAGTTTTTTATTTAGTCCATTAAGATCTACACAAACGAGAGCTTAGCTTAACTTGTTGAGAAATATAATTCTATTCTCAAATAAGATTGTTACTTATTGTATGATTAGCCTATTTTCAGGTTATAAGAAGATCAATTAAGCATGGATTATGGTTTGAACTTCAAGACTACATCTGCTGGACTAAGAGTACAACATATTGATTTCTGGAGGACTAAAGATGTACAAGAAGGAAAGAAGAGAAGTACAGGGGTGGTTTATGACATTGGTTGGAAGTTCCCATGTATAAATAGATCGTTATGACCCGATTAAGGTTCATAACACAAAACTCTCATATTTGTCTGTATAATTGTGTATCTCTTTCTCTCATAAGTTTGATTAGATTCGAAAGATTACAATTGAGATTGTAATAATAATTTCAACTATATAGTTGAGTGATTCACGCCTGTTTAGAAGAAGTGGTTTGTTTGTGTTGTTTAATCAATTTAGATTGATTAAATTCTGGTTGATTATTGAATTAATTGAAGTTAATTCAGACATATAAATTTTTGTTCAGATCTGGTATTCGAGTTGACGACATACAAGATGTTAAAAGAAGACAAACTTTGAAAGCTAGTTGGTTAATTAAAACATAAAAATGTAAAATGGTTTAGAAAAGACAAATAAATGGTAGGTTGTTATTATAAAAATAAGTATTTGAGGTAACACCATGTGGTTCATAATTTTGAAAATTTTGAATAGTACTTCTTTAGATTTTGAGCTGCATCCTCGGCGTCCTTGGGCACATGCAAGTTTGTGATAAGAGTTACCCTTGATGATGATATAAGTAATCTCTTTTCTGAATTAGAAGGATCCATCTTCCACAGTATCACCTCCCATACCTGTCCAAATAAAATGTATAAATAATCTTTTTGACTCATTTCACATATATACAATGGAAAAAGTAAATATAAGGTTGTCTGACACCTAAACTTAGGTATGAAACTCCTCACATTAATTTTTTAAAATTTGTTGAATTTTAAATAAATCACATGGCCCCATGAATTTTATGGATTAAAAAAAGAATATGTGAGTGTTTTACACCTAAACTTAGGTACCTAACAGCCTTATATTCTCATCCCCATATACAATATAGTAGCCAAAAACCCAAAAGTAGTAAGAAACCAAAACCTGAATGGTCCTCCCAGTTTGGAGAGGTGTTGCCTCAGCGAAAACAAGATCACCCAGGTTAGCACTCTTGATGTGATTGATACTTAGTTGTAAACCTGCTACTCTACTCCATCCAGATGCCATATGTGCTCCCATACTCGCTAGTGCCTCTGATATCAATGCAGACACTCCTCCATGTAACACCTTAAATGGCTGCAGGGCAGAAAAGTGAATTTCACGGTACGTGTGCAAGATAAAAAAATATAAAAAAGGGGCCCGTATAACGATGTGTATATATATATATAACGATAATAGCTAAAAGTGTTCAAAAATATGGTGTAATAATTGCTTATAAGAGTTTGTTAAACAAAAAAGGAATGTTAATACTAATATATAACTAAGAATTGTAAAAATTGTGGGGGTGGGTGGGTGGGGGGGGGGGGGGGGGGGGCGTCGTCTTAAGGTCGGGACCTGATGCGCTAACCTATATAGCACTTGCCAAGATCCTCCACTCAATGGCTGTTATGGATACAATTCCAAGTTTCTGTCAATTTTTGACTTGATCGTTATAAAAGATATTATATGATAATATAGAAGAAAAACTTCACCTGACAAGCCTTTTCAGTGAGGTGAAGATGCCCAGTGACTTTGCGCGGTGACAAGTCGTCGACTTGAAAGCCTATTGCATGTAGAGGTAAATCCATATATGCTTGAGTCACTTTTATTAGTATATCACAAGTTCTTTTCCTAGCTCCTAGCTTCCAAGTTCATTCATGTTCATGATGTATATATACACAAAAGGGTACTGCTTTGTTGACTTAAAAGTTGAAAAGTTGACATCATCTCCTTGTCTTCCCTTTTGGTCTATCTTGGATGACTAACGAATACAAATCTCTACTATATTCTACTACAAGCTAATCAACCCAGGTATCATCATGAAACATTTAATAACCCAAATTTATAAGTTAGAAATTATATAGATAAAGTCATCCAACGTATCTTTAGCTTGGGTACTCACTCACCAAAAGTAGCTTTAAGTCGACCAAAGTGATGCAGCTTGCACGACTAGATATCATAAGATGTCCAACGAAGTTATTTCAGTAGGGTTATCATTGCTTCTAAAATGGATGTTGATAAAAGGTATTAGATGTTGAACATGTTCGCCCCTTTAAAACTAAATCAAGCAGAAGATTTATTTGGAATTTTGGATCAAGAAAAGAGTAATCCATAATTTCAAATACACGTGCATAATGTAGAAAGGAAACATTGCAGCAGAAAAGACACAAAAGAGAAAAAAGTTATTTCATATGCATGGCATGGACATTGATTCACTGAATAAATTAACTAAGAGGAAACTACATATATTTGTTTAAGAGTTGCCATTGCCATAGAATTGCTTTGATATTTTTAACATATCTTTGTTTTTGTCCCATGAAGTTGTAGTCCTGAAGTTTCTTTGTAGCTTGATATTGTAGACCAACTATTCAACATAAATTTATCTATTACCTTAACATTGCACTTCAAACTCTTGTTCAACAAAGTGTCTATATTTTCCATGATCAAAAATTATAAGAAACGCCAAACACTCAAACATCCTATTATCTTAATATGACTTGGCTCAAAAAGCAGAAACACATCCTATTTTCCCTTTCGCTACAGCTGATAACTTGGTTCAAACTATTATATCACATAATCAGTTTAAGCACATCCAAATCTTGCCTATAGTCATCTAAATAATCGATATCATCATTTGGAAAACGGGCCACGACAGCAACAACATTTACCATAGACCAATCAGACAAAGATGGTACAGCTCTTAACAGAGGATGTGGATGCTTTATCCTCCCTATTGCTTGCTTGCTCTTTGGATCGAGAAATTTTTCCACCAGCACGGTTTCAAACATAAGATGTGAATAGACTCTTGACTCCTCTCTACATAAGTTGGAACTTTTCACATTTAGATTTATTCACACTTTTCTCTATGTCTAAACTATACTTCATGATAATACTCCATATGTTGAGAAACATCATTACGTCTAGAGGCTGTCGATGACAACATACTCGAGAACCGACAAACTAGAAGAAGCTTGTGTAGCATTAACAACTTGTAGTTGGTGAATTCTTAGATCTTCCTCTATTAATGCATCAAGAACCATCCCACTTGTTTACATCACATAAAAAGTGTCGAATAAGCTAAACATGCCCAAATCAAGAAAAGATCATTAAATGCTTAAATCAAGAAAATATCATTACAATGTAACAATATATCATGACACACTTAGGAATAAGTCTATAGCTTTTAAGTTTTATCCAAAACCTTGTTATGATGAATCTGATATAGCGCCCATAGACCTTCAGCAAATCTATCAAGAGCATAACCTTTTACATACATTACATTAGGCTGTCCAATACAACATTGCTCCATTAAGAACCTGCGAATTGTCAATTGTTGCTTCAATTCTACTCACATTAACAGAATTATCAAGTAATGCCATATTTTATTCATCCCGCGATCAACGTTTCTTTAGTTATTGCATTTTTGCACCAAAATGGAACGAATTTTCACAATATACGTAATGAACACACACACACATACGTATATATAAGTTATAATTGATATCAACGTTGGGATTGTTGGATATTTTAGTGTAATTGGGTTAACTTGTTTGATCAATAACGTCATAATAATACATCATATAGGATTGGTGGTGCGGAGTGCACGCCTATTTGAATTTATTATGACCTTAGGGGCGAAGCCCCTAAGGTACGGGGGTCTGGGGGCAGCACCCCTAGGAGCGGAGTCCAAGGGGCAGAGCCCCTGGCTGGGGTCGAGCTGGTAAAAATCGCTATGGTAAAAATCCCTCCGAAATTTTAATTTTCGGAACTTAAGGGACCAAAGTTGGCAATTCGTGAAACCCCAAATAACTGTCGTTTAGACAGTTAATATTTGGATAAATACATCCCGTAATCAATTCTGATCATTCTCTTCTTTCTTTTTCTTGGTTCTTCTCTCAAATATCAACACACAGAAAATTCTTAATTCTCTGAATTGTATCTGATTGAATAGTTTGGGTGAACCGCCAAATTAATTCAATCTGAAAGTGATTACACGCCTTTCAGAGTTTGTTTATATCCGGTTATCTGTTCGTTATTCACGAATTTCCCCAACAGGGATCAGGTATAAGGCAATCCACAACCAAAGCTAGTGTTCAAGCAACAATTAAAGCATCGCCAACGTAATCACCAATGGGAGCACCAACAGAGTTTGCCTCTCTAAAAGATATGTGTAACTGACTTTGTTGGATAGATGGATATCAGAACATGAGACATAAAATTTTCTATAAGTTGACTGGTTAACCAGGTCAAATCGAATTGGAAGTTTCCGGCCATAGATGGTGGTGGAGAAGTGGGAACTAAGTGACATATTATGCCTATTGGAGAAGATTTCTGCCAAGTCGATATAACCAAGCCATAGAGGGGCTCGAATTTGTGGGAAATTTTTTGGATTAAGGTAAGTTTTTCATCATATAAGAAATTAACCAAGCCTCCCTAAAGTGAAATTGATGATAGCCAAGACATTGTAATGTTTTGCATCTCGATTATTTCATCATATAAGAAATTACTGTATTGCAGTTCAATCATGGATCCATGATAATCTCAATCGCGAATATCAGAAGAACATATTTGGAATGAATCTAATAGTAATAATATATACATGCGCAGATTTGATAAACTAGAATCGCTATCCGATCTTCGTTCTTGCCATTATCTAAATCAAACCCTAATCTTTGAAACAACAAAATCAATGATGTTTTTGGTGATGAAAAAGATGTAAATGAGAAAAATTATAATTTAATCATGGGAAATCAGAAAATGGAGGATTTGATGTAGAATGTGTTTTGGCTGAAGTTGAAAAGTTAGTTTTTTGATTAATTGCTTTTCTTGTTTATTTCTTGTTTAATTTAACATTTTGACAGATTTTTTTATAAATATAGGGAGAGGTTGTCACATGTCAAACTTTTTAAAAGAAGTTCTTTTTGTTTTATTAAGGAGAGATAAATAAAGAGGATTAAATTTAAAAGGTATTTTAAAAAAAAGTTATGTGTCAAACTAAAAATATTCTATATATCTTAGATTTTAAAATAGATGATGTCATATTACAAAATTATTTTTTTTAATTTAACAATGTTTTTCTTTTCTTTCTTTTTATTATGAACTAGATCATGATCCCGCGTAATACGCGAGCTTAGTTCATTACGCTGATAATTTTTAGGGTTATGGGGGAACTTTAGCCCCGATATCACAATTAGATACCCATCGACCCACCCCGTATGAGATATATATGATGGCGTTAAAATACCTCCATCATAATCCCCACATGATTTAGGCACCCCGAAGGATCGAACCCGCGTACTTAAACTTCACATATGAGTCTAGGCTTCATTGGTAACGGGTACCTTAAAGGAATTATTTTTTGCCTCAAGCAGGGATCGAACCTGAGACCTTAAGTTCATCAGGTATTTGTCTTACCATTAGGCTAATTCCTTGTTGGTCCTGATAATTTTTATAGTAATGTATATTTATAGTTAAATAAATTACATGTGAAAAAGCGAATAGTTATCATTATGATAGTCTTGTATATTGAATATTTAGTTTGTCGTTTAACTCAAAGTAATAAGAAACAATATTCTTTTACATGAGATATAATTTTATATTAGATCCGCAACATCTTTATATCCTTAATTAAAAATAAACTAATAGTAGAATATTTTAAAAAAATAAATTTGGACAATACCTTTTGTTATGTTAATCAATATAATATTTTTGGTTATTTTAAAGAAAATAACTATGTATGTTTTATTGTGTTAATAAATCCTTAAAAATGACCCTGCTTTTGAGTATGATGCATTCAAAATAGCACATAAAGACATATATCTATATCTATATATCTAATAAAATAATAGTTATCCTAGCTTTTTAAAGTCATCCAATTCAACTTAAAACTATCTTTAAATTTTGTTACATAAGATATTTCCTATATGTCATCTTTATGAAATTTTCCCATTTAATATATACAACATTCCTTTTTTGTTATAATATCAATAAAATAAAATCACAACATATTATGAATAAAATAATCAACTTTTAATTTATTTCTAAATAAATAATTGCTATTGCTAGATATCTAATAAAACAATAGTTATCCTAACTTTTTAAAGTCATCAACTCAACTTAAAACTATCTTTAGATTTTGCCACATAAGATATTTCCAATGTGTCATCTTTATGAAATTTTCCCATTTAATATATACTACATTCCTTTTTTGTTACAATATCAATAAAATAAAATCACAATATATTATGAATAAAATAATCAACTTTTAATTTGTTTCTAAATAAATAATTGCTAGCACCTTTTTTTTAATATATAAGTTTGTTAATTACTATCATATAGAAGCGTCTATATCAATATGTGTTTTATACTAAATCAATACAACAAGTTTATTCCACAAAATTGTTGTTGCTAATTGTTTGTATGTATTCTAATATTTTGTTTGTCCACTCATTTATGCAGTAGATTTATTAAGAAAATTTTGAATATTTGATTTTTAAATATTTTCAATTATTTTATATAAATTTTTATCGAAACGTTGCTAATTAGAGATTTTATTGATTCAATAATAAAAGTTTTGAAAATATAATCCAAGAGCCGCGCATCGTGCGGGGTAAAAATCCTTGTATATATATATATATACCCAAATTTCCCCTTTCGTAATCTCTCTCTATATATAACTCTCTATCTCAAAATGCATACGTGATATGGTTTTTTGCTAGCCACATCATCTTTTTCTTACGTGACGATCTCACGTTGTTAGTCTCTTAAACGTTCACACGTAAGCTGCCACTTGTGCATTCGTTTTGAAGAAATACGTAAAAATATATTGAAACAATGTGGAGCCATGAGTCGAACATCGTACCTTCGACTATCAACAAAAATATACATGCCAAGTTGCCAACTTGTCTAAAACTTAGTTGGTGTCAAAATTCCATCCCAAAACTAGATATAGTAATACTACATACATATATATTAATAAATATATATGTCTTCTATTATATATTTTTTGTTATATTTAATTTAGTAATTAAATAATTTCAAAATTAGAATTGTTTTTCCATAAGATGGTATTGGAAAAGACAAACTAAGGAGGACGATGTTCGGCTCAACCGATCGCTGGTGACCAATTATAAGATAAAAGAAGTTTTTAAATTTTCTATAAAAAAAATTATAAATTTACATATTACGTGAAAAACCCTTATAATTGAAGAAAAAACTCTCACATGCTCACTTTATATGAAAATTAAATATATGTGATCATTTCAAATATGTTTAGAGTCAAACTCAAACATGAGCAAACATTAGACCTTGTGTGAGTTTCCATCTATAGGTATTAAGTTGTTTATATATATACACCGGTAATATTATTTCGAGTTGAAATTTTTTTCTAAATATATGCATCATTGAAAGGATTTATAGATCCATGATACATCTTTTTCTATATATATATATAATTCTCTATCTCAATTTGATGATGTGACATAACTCAGAGTTCGTCACATCATCTTTTTCCTACGTGGCATTCTCACGGTCTTCGTCCATCGTAGGTTGACACGTAAGCTGACACCTATGTATACTTGACAAATCATCATCCAGTCAACAACCACATAGCTTTTATTTATTATAAATATATATCATAATAAAAAGTCATAAGCATGATTAGATCCACAACCTCAATCTTTTTAATGTGAAATATAAACCATTTGATCTTATGAGATTTTTGTTTATATTTTTCAAAACATGATAGATATTCGGTCTAAAATCCCACGAAATTTATTAAAAATATTATTTATAGAGTTAGATGACACTTAACATATATATAAAAGAGATATATGGTAATAGTTTCTTACCAAAAATATTTGATATTAATATATATTATGACATAAGTCGATTAGTAAGAATTCATCATAAATACATATTGATGACATGTTCCAAATTTATAAAAGTTTTCATATTTTAAAGATTTTATTTAATTCTTAATCATGATTCTTAATTTTTTAATATAATATCTTTTGAGATATAATTTTTTTTATTTACATTTAACTTATATTTTTTAATATAAATATATTGCAAAAATATGATTTTTAGATTACTTGAAACATTTAAAAAATAAACAAGGGTTATGCTATTACAGTCAACTTTAACATATTATTGTTTCATTAGTTTTATATTTACTAATAACAATTCACCACAATAATAATTACGAGTATAAATTTATGAGAAAGATGAATGTGTGGATGTTATGTACCTAAATTTAGGTATACAATCTCGTACATACTAATTTGTTAATATTTATTTCATAATGAATAAGTGATTATATTCTTAGCTCTCTTTTATAATTGTTTAATACGTGACTTATTATGAATTAAGAAATATATATTTTATTTAATTATATTACATAAGTTTATGTTTAATTTTATAACCAGATTTATTCTCTGTGTATCAACAAGGGTTGTCTATAAAAATTTTATTAATATTATAAGTATCATCCAATTTTTAATAACGAGTAATCAAATTCTATGAATACAAAGACTTATGAATATACCAAGAGAAAATTAATAATCTAAGTTTTCCATTCAAATTACCAACAAAAAACTACAAAGACTTATGAATATACCAAGAGAAAAGGCGTTGGATTGTGAATTGTGTACGAAATACCTTGTTACATGGATTGTGGATTGTTAGCTAAAACACATAAGTATGAATGAACTAAGTGAATTATGGGTTATAAAAACTAAAAAGGTAAACTTTATTTTTTTACTAGAGCCTAAAACTCATAAAAGGGAGGAACCTACTTAACTGGATTGTAGGCTAAACATAGAATTATGAATGAACTAAATTAATTGTGGGTTATAAAAGCTAAAAAGGTAAATTTTATTGGATTATTAAATTTTTTAAACGTATCAAAAGGTTTTAAAAAAATAATCCTTTGGGGCCGACTTAATAGATTAAATTATTTTGGATGAAATACGGATATATTAGTACTGCTAAACGAAAAAACGGCCCTGGGACCCACGGGTCCTCAAAGAGAACAGCTTGTGCCCTCTCTCAAATGTCCGTTTGCAACTCGCCGTTAACCCCCTCACGTACATACCACATGAGGGTATGCTAGTCCTTGCATACGTAAACACCAGCTTCTTCTTTTTGTTTTCTAAAGTATGTTTATATATAAAATTATAAATTGTGAAATAGATACCTTGCGATCACAACCGAAAACCAGGGGATGATATAGAAGAAGAAGGAGTAAATTGTGATTTTGATTAAGTGGAATTATTATTAAAATTATTAATTTATTATTATAAAAGTTTGAAGGAGAAAGAGTGCCGATTCCGGAGCTGGTAGTGGGATAGGCGGCGGCGGTTTTCCGTTGAGCGATGTATTTAAGAGCGTCTCTTTCAAGGGCATCCAGTTCTTTAGCGCTCAAGTCTCGGTCCCCAGTTTCCATTTACTTTTTTTTTTCTTTTAATTTTCTCACTTTTTTTTTTGTTGTTTCAAGGGTTTTAAAAACCAAGTTACTCACACTAGATTCTTTGTTTAATGGTGATATAAGGGAAGTGATATATCTACAATCACTTTTTGTCAGGTACAACAATATATGCATTGAACAGTTATACACTGTGATGTAAAATATATACAATTGTTGTAGATGCCTAAAAATTAATATAGATATATCACTCCCCATGATATAAGTCATTTTTATTTTATTTACCTCCGATCCATTTAAGAACGTTACATATAAATATCAAATTATAAGAAAACACGTATCATTAAAAAAAACTAATAATTTAGATTAACAATTCGTAAAATAAATAGACCTTAAACATAAAAACACACACACACACATATTTTCTTAATGGGTTGGTGACTTACTGATAAGGTCTTAAAGTTTAAGGAAATTCACCATGTTTTGAATCTCATTTTCAGCATTTGTATGAGTAGATTATTGGGGGTTGGGGTTTTCGAGAGTCTTGTGTTTCATACTAGACATGATTTGAATTTCACATACTGTCTAATTGGATGTTATTGTGGTGTCTCGAATACTAACTATTAACTCGCTATTCGAAAAGTATATATTTTCTAAAAATATAAATAAATGTCGTGGTAGTGTTGGACTTGTGTATTGAATGGCTTTATGCACGACTACGAGATAACTTTCTATTGGTTTGGTGTGTGCAATGTCGGCTTAATTTTATTTGGTGGTCTTAAACGAGATTAATTTTGGTACAAATTTACTAGCATAGAAAGTAAATTAAACAAAGAGAGAAGGAACAAAAGTACTTCTCCCTTTTTTTTTTCCAGTAGTCGTTCGTCTTTTTCATTCCATATAATATTAGCCCAAAAATTATAAACCTTAAGCCCATTATATAAATTTCAGGAGTCTTGTACTTTTAGAGACCCAAAACAACTGCTTAACGTCATATATCATTTGAGTCGGCCCTCGATGCCTGTCATCCTGTCACATCATATCATACTTCCTTTGTTTTTTTTTCTCTCTTTTTTTTTTTTTTTACTTTTGGAGGCCCAAAGTAACTGCTTGACCTCATATATCATTGGAGTCGGCCCTGGATACGTGTCATGCTGTAACATCATATCATACTTCCTTTGTTTTTTTTTTCCTTTTTTACAAACGGTGTAATTTAAAATTGGGGCTTTGGTCCTTTATAGTTTATACGTACTTTCTCGGCCTCCATAGTTGACATGGCTTTCTATCGTGACGGGTTGTAGTACGTTAAGTTGGTGTCGTGGAGATATAAATAAGATACATAAGGAACTTTTGTTTTCATTAGTGAAAAACTTTTTATCCTCCAAAATAGCCAACCAATTATGTGTTAATTGTGTGTTGATGATAATTATTTTCTTCTCATTAAAATAAAATTGGTTTTTTATATGCTTCAAAGACGAGTTTTTTCTTTGACTTTTTCTTTTGGATTGAAAAAATCGTGGTGGTCTTGGTTGATTACAAAATTGTGGTGTAGATTGTGGTTGGTTGGAACCTTATTGTGGTAGAAGAATTTTTGTTGAGAAAATTGTTATGGAAAATATTGTTGTTGGAGATGTGGTTGTAGGTTCCGTTGTTATTTTTGATATCAGTGATCTTGGTTCAAGAGTTCGGGTTGATAATAAACGGAATAGGAATTTTGTCGTTATGGAGTTTGTTTAGTCAAAAGATGGATTAACTCGGGTTAGTTAATATTTATGTATAAGCTGATGCTATTCAAAAGATTGTCTATGTCTAAACATGGAGTCAAACAATTTTCATTTAAAAAAAGAATGGTTAAAAGTAATGTGGCTTTATAAAAAAATGATATATATGTCTAACTCAATGATATATGTCTAGTTTACAAATTGAAGTAAGATAATTTGCTGTAAAAAAAAATAAAATAATAAATCAATGATATACATAAGTATCAACTCACTAGTTTGCTCTTTAAATAAACAAGATTTATACTTTTAAAAATGTTCAAATAAATTTAATTAATTCAATAAATTTATACCTGAAAAAGTTTACATAAATTAAGGGGTTTGTTAAATACAGCCCTAAGGTGCATAAATTGTTAATACATTTACCATGAAAATCAGGGGACGGACTTTTAATATGAAAGGTACAAGTCTTTTTATGCACGTTAAATATAGCCCTTAGGGCTGTATTTAGCATTTCCCATAAATTAATCTATACTATATTATAAAAAGAATAGTCTCTTTATTTTTGGTAATGTTGAAAATATGTAATATTTTCACTTAGCACCCCTTAAAATACTTTCACATACACAATCCCTTTAACATTAATGATTAAATTACACTATCAATCCTTTTATCACTTAAAATATGTCCATTAACCTTTTATATCAATTATATACACAACTCAGCATTGCTCCACCACCAAAAGTCGCCCAACCATCACACCGTTACCATCATGGCCGCCGCATCGTGCGGGCACCGTGCTTAATATTCAGAATTTAATTGACGCCCCTACTTACCCTATCACATTAATGTTCAAGTCAAATTAGTGGTGGGGCCACCAAGCAATTAACTTTAATCGGTCCATTAAGCACTCGAGTTTTTATGTATTCTCATAATAGTTATTTGATACCAATCTTATTAATTTTTAGATCCGTCAGAATCAAATCACTTCACTAGTTAAGAATTTAAGATGAGTATATTTTTTTATATTGAATGACAAAATATCTTGGTTAAAGCTTCAACAAGATGTTAGAGGTAGAATGCAAGATACAATTAATGGTTTAAGGCATGGATTTTATCCACTCTAACCAATTACATTTACTCCTATTAAAAATTCAATTAAGAGAAAATATTACAATTTCATTACAAAGAGTTTCCACTTATATTTTAAAAGCATTTGTTTCCCAAATCATCCAATATGCAGTTTGAATAATCACATTGATTTGAAAGGCTTCAATTTTATCAACAACCATGGTTATTGACTTGATGTCGTTGTTGGGAATTGGGATGACATGTAGCATCCACCATGAGTCCAAATATGATTTTTGTTTTGCAATGGATGAAGAGGTGTTTTGTAGTTTCTTACTTTTCCAAAGACATTGAGACGAATGTTAACCGATGTCCTTTGAAACCAAGTTGGCTCGAGTAGATAGATGTTCTTCAGCAAGAACCGGGGCAACGACGAATGTTTAGTTTTATACTAGATTTTAGACCGTATCCAACACTGGACACGGGATTTACGATATTATTAATATTAGATATTCAAACATTTAATTTATAAAATCTTATAATTTTGAAGATATAAGGTTCTAAGTGTTATAATGTGCAAGTTGTAGTACAATAATCGCATGCTCCTGTAATTATTAGTTGAGACATATTGATGGAATTGTTTGACGTAGTCATTCCACAAGGCACATGCTACAATAATTTCCTTATTATAAAAGTTTTTGAAACCAGTTATACTCATAATTTAATATTATTATTAAGATATAAATATACTTGTGATCATGTACTTGACATTCAAGTATATGTATGTAGTCATGATGCGGCCTCTTTTTCAATCACTCGTCTTATAATAATTTGATTAACAATTATGATTGTTTTCATTTTCTTTGATAACAATTAGGACTCTTGATTTAAGTGACAATCGTAACTTTAAAAAATTAAATATAAATAATTTTTCTAACTTTTCTTAGAAAATTTTAAAAAAATCCTCTCAAGTTGTTGGTTAAAAATAAATTAATTTAAGTATTGAGGGATAAAAAGTGTAAATTGTTAATGGAAAACAAAAAAATTTAATTAATGAGACTTTTTCTACAAATTATTATAAATAATATTATAATAATATATTTGGATAATTATTATTAGGATTTTTAATTTATAGTTTATATAAATGATTACATAAGTGAGAGTCTGATAAAATTGAACGATTTAATTGATTAATAAATCATTAATTCAATTGTCTTATAATATATATTAAAATAAGATTAAGATTAAGATAAGATTGTTCCACGTCATGAGGGTCATTAGAACTTAAGTTGTCGAAAAGAAGATAGTTTTTTATATTAATTATAACTCATGGAAGTTAATATTTTTTTTTTCTTTAAACGACAAATGTTAAAAGAATATTTTACCAAGCATTTTGGTATTCAAGTAATCGCTGTATTCAAATAATGGTCGGGATACCAGACGCCTTTTTTAATTATCAAATAGTTTTTTTAAACCGTCAATAATATTGTCAATAGTCTTTTTATATTAATTACTCATAGAACTTTCAAAAAGTAAGAAGACTACTCTATTATCTTTTGGTAAAAGACATACTTTATCAAAAATATAAAGTACCAGACCGATCACTTTATAAGGTATAAACAGATAATGTGTTAAGCAAAACACAAAATTCATAAACATGAAAATGAACTAAAATGTACAAAACAGTATTAAGCACCATATGATGCATGTGGGACCTCGATACTTGTTAGTTGTGACTAAACAGAGCAAAAAGCCAGGCTAACATGATCATGCTTTTCATTCTTCACGTTTTGATAATGGCATATAAGAGGGGATAAAGATTTTTAAAGTTGTTTTCAACTAGACTAGTAAAGTTTGAGACATTTTGACCCTTTGATTAAAATCGACAGTCAAGTTATAAAATTTATTTTTGAATCTTGACCATTGATTTTAATTCAATCATCAATATATTCAAATCTTTTAGTAAAAATTAACTTCAACTTTAGGAGATCTCACGAGCCAATAAAGACCGGACCCTCCATACAAGAAGAACAAACATCAATAGATGGACTGATATTTAAGGAGATTTAGAGACTTTAAGCTCTTGGTTTCAAAACCGGGTGTTCACAAAATGCTTTCCTGGTTCGAGACAGAGGCTTTATCAGAAACATTTGGAATTGGAGATAGGTGTATTATGTATGAAGAGTGAACCAAGGCCACGACTTCTACCATTTAATCTGATAATTACCGGAAGACCTTTTGCAGGAATTGCAGTATATCAAAATAATGAGAAACTTTCAACCATGATATTGACATGTATGCATTATTACTTCCAGCAAGCAAGCAGTGAACAAAAGCATAACAATCTCTTTAGATTGACAGCAAAAAATTAACCATTCTGATTTCCCTACAATTTTTCCCTCTAGCCATGAACCATAGACCATAGGTCCGCACTTGTACTTTCCAAACTAAATCCGGAACAGAACCTTAATTAACCATGAACACTTTGATGCTCTTGATGCTCCAAATCACATTGAATTTCGACAAAACATACATTTTTCTCACTAACATCCTATCACTTGTGAATGATCCCACGCCCTCATGCATATTTAAGTACTCGTTTATTGACCTAGAGTTACAAGGACTGAGTTTTAACAACAATGCTGTAATCAAACCTAGATAAGAAGTAAAGACAACTAAAAAATTATATATCCATTGTCACAACTCACAACTCTCCGGCCGCCTTGAAAAAGACATTCATAGGAAAAGTATTGCCGTTATAATGAGTAAGTTAGTAACCATATTTTCAAGCATAGAGATGAAAATATAGTTAATATTTAATCCAAACTATACATCTGATACCCGTGTATAATCCGATAGTGTCTCTAAATTCATGGTAAAATTTAGATACGACGTAACATAATATAGTACTTTAGTAGGATAGGATGATTAATACACTGGGACGTTCTCAATATGATTTTCATTTGGATTCTTTAAATGATTCTCACCTTGTCATCACAAGTTTAAACTATACATAAGCATGACATATATACTTAGCTTAACAAGGTTTTAGGTATTGAAGGTTAAAGGAAGACAAACTTTGAAAGTTAGTTGGTTAATTAAAACATAAAAAGGTAGAATGACTAAATAAAAGACAAATAAAAGGTAGATGTTATTTTAGACCATTAACCCATATAGAAATAATTTGAGGCATTACACCATGTGGTTCATAACTTTGAGATGAAGTACTTTTTTAGATTTTGAGCTGCATCCTCAGCGTCCTTGGGCACAGGCAAGTTTGTGATAAGAGTTACCCTTGATGATGATATAAGTAATCTTTTTTCGGAGTTAGAAGGATCACTTTTCCACAGTTTCACCTCCCATACCTGTCCAATAAAAATGTATTAAGGTCGTTGACTCATTTCACATATATACAATGGGATGATATATAACGTTGTCCAGTACCTAAGTTTAGGCGTAAAACACTCACATACTGTTTTTTTAATTCATAAAACTTATGGTGGCCCAAACATTCATCTGGCACCTAAGTTAGGTGCCGGATAGCCTTATATTCACTTTTCACCTATACAATATAGTAGCCAAAAATAGTAAGAAACCAAAACCTGAATGGTCCTGCCAGTTTGGAGAGGTGTTGCCTCGGCGAAAACAAGATCGCCAAGATTAGCACTCTTGATGTGATTAATACTTAGTTGTATACCAGCTACTCTCTTCCATCCGGATGCCATATGTGCTCCCATACTCGCTAGTGCCTCTGATATCAATGCAGACACTCCTCCATGTAACACCTTGAATGGCTATATTTCCAAAGTTTGGATGAGTTTTCGACTTGATCAATTTAAAAGATTTAGTAAAGAATTTCACCTGGCAAGCCTTTTCTGTGACGTGAAGACGCCCAGTGACTTTGTGTGGCGACAAGTCTTCGATTTGAAAGCCTATTGCATGTAAAGGTGGATCCAAAGTCTCTGTCTTTATATCTTTTGAGGAGGATGAATCCATATATGCTTGCTTGATTTACTTTTATCAATATATTACAAGTTGTTTGCCTAGCTGCAAGTCATGATAATATGATTATATATACACTAAAGGGTAGTACAAATTTGTTGACTTTAAAGTTGAAAACTTGACATCATGTTTGTTGTCTTGTCTTCCATTTCGTCTATTTCGTGGACTATTTATTTTACGGAAATAATCGATCTTCTTAATAAAATGGCTTAAAATTTCTTATACTTATTACATGAAGACATGAGGCAAAATCAAAAAAGAAAATTAATATCACGTTTTTGTCATCTAAATTATAAAGTTTGTTATATATACTTTTTTCTAAATAATACACATCAAAGTTATAGATATTGTTTCATTACGATCAAATAATTCTTCTTTAAACTGTCAATGTCTTTTGATCACTACAATGAATGAAACTTTAATTAGTATAATATAAAAAACCAAAGAAATAAATGTGTATTGTAAAATTTGAAATAATACTCGATCGTAACTTTGATGTGTATCACGTGATATAAAAATTAGGATAGGAAGATTATCTTAATACCAAAAATTTTGGTCATACACTAACTAAATGACGTGAGGGCTCTTTGAAGGAACCCAAGCCAAGCCATCATGGATTCATGGTTCATCTTTGGTCCACGTACGGACTCCACGCCACAAATAATTGTGGTTTGAAATTTCAATATATACATATATATATAGGGGATAGGAATATAAGGTTGTCGGGTATTTAAGCTTAGGTGTGAAATACTCACATATTGTTTTTTTAATCCATAAAAATCATGGGGTCCATGCATTTATTCATTAAACAAGAAATAATAAAATATTAGTAAGTGAGGATTTCCACACCTAAGCTTAGGTGTCGGACAGCCTTATATTCCCTTTTCCCATATATATATATATATAATATTAATTTGAAAACTAAATTTTTTGTGAAAACTAAAAAACTGACCAAAACACACTGTGATCTGAATTTAACACAATGTGTTTTTATTGTGTAACCTAAAATACATTGTGTTAAGTTTTAAATCACGGTGTATTTTTGATAGCGTTGTAAATCGAAAAATTGTTCAAACACACTGTGATATGAACTTAACAGAATGTGTTTTCGAAAAACATATTAAAAACACAGTGTGTTAAATTCAGATCACAGTGTGTTTGACAGTTTTCTAGTTTTCACGAAAATTTTAGTTTTCAAATGATCAAAACCCATATATATATATATATAAAGAAAATGATTTATACTGCAGACTTTACTTACGCTTAGGTACTACAGCATTAAAAAAAAGTTACCTATTAAACCTTTGAATTTGATAAACATACATAACCCCCTGAATTTTACATAACCCCCCCCCCCCTTCTAGGAATTTTACATAATCTCTCTCTGCTTTACCTAAGATAGGTGCTGCATATTTTACCTAACTTTTCCTTAAAAAAAAAAAAAAAAAATCAACCACCAAAGTTATTGACCACTTATATATATAGTAGCCATCTATCATCGACACATGCACCCCACCACATAGCGTAATTTCTAAACTGTGTCCCTAATATAGTCATGATCCATCGATCGCCACCATGACTTCTTAAAGTGGCAATTCAAAATTTGATTAACCGATGTGTGGTTCGTGACTTAGGAACTTTAATTTTCTATTGATCCACTTGCGTTTGTAAATATGGTTTAGTAAATTTTTGTTTGTAACATTTATCATTTCTCAACAAGAAAATTGAAAAACTAAAAGAAATGCTAAAGCTACAAACAGATTACAAACAAAAGTTTACAATCTGACTTTTCAAGTGGGTTGGACTAATCAAAATAAAATCTTTTTCTCTTTCATGTTTCTCTCTCCCTATTCTAACGGTAACACATGAGTTAGTACAACTTTTGTTTGTAAATTGTTAGTATCTCTAACATTGCTCACATCATATAACTCCTTTGACATCCTCACATTCGTAACACTTCTGTTTGTCAATAATCGAAGTTGCACAAATGTTCTTTAATACTTTGATACAAATTATCTTAATGTGACACCCGTCACCAAAATCGATAGTTTATAATAGTCTCTAACTTGAATTCTTAATTTCTTGACTAGTCAATGTGCTTACAAAGTATAACAAGCATAAACATGTTGTGATCAAGCCAGTAAGTGATTCCTATTATTTAAATTTCATTAGTAGGGTTTAGTCACTTTATCTTCCAAAATTTAGACGGTTATAATTATTTCCGTCGATATTTAGAGCTATAGTTATATGTCATATTCACTTCTAGACATAGATAAATTTATATATACTACTTAGTGGTGAATAAAGTCTATGTTCATGAAAGTAAATTATCATAATTATATATATGTAGAATAGTAATTATAATGAAACAAATAAATAAACCATTAAAGTAAATTTTCATAATTACATCTATGTAGAATAGTAATTATAATATTAAATTATAGTAATTTTAAAATGAGTTTATAACAAATACCAAATCACATCCTCCCAACCTGTTGGAATGGATTCACGGCTAGAGGGGATTTACCATCCCATCTAAATTCTTGGTTTATAATAATTATATATATATCTTAATTATAAACAAACATAGTTAAAGTACAAAATAAATTATGTAAAAATTCATGTAAGTATCTAACACATAAAAGTTACAGTGGTAAAAATTTAAGGTCTTGGTTAGTTTGTTTGACAAAGAATAAAAATTTATAAAGTTACCAAGAATTTCAGTGAATATGAGCTTGTAAAATTTAATCATAAATCATTAAAACAAATATTCCATATTAAGTTATGTGACTTGTAACTTAATGATATATGACAAATCAATTGTGAATATTTTGAAAGTAGCCATATGTGTATTTCATCAAATACGGGTTACAATGAACGGTTATTAACCATGTCCATAATTATAACTTGTTCATATATATGTTGTGTAGATTCTAGTGATCTTGTTGGACTTTGCACAACTACTTGCTTGTTGAAGTGAGTTTCGTGGCCCCTTTTTATATTATTTCTTTGGGAGGAAATGATGCTCAAAACATTTTTCATTTCTTTTACTAGCTGTGTCAAAACTTGTTTGTTTTATTGGACAAATACATGTAATCATGAAATGTGTATGTTAGCTTTGTTTGTGTTGATTACAATGATGCAATAGATGTCTGTTGATATTTATTGAAGACAATTTACGGCAATGGATAACAGTGATAACAATTAGCCAACTTTATACTCCAGCTAGTAGTTTGTTGGTATTACAATGTGTGATTGAGTTGTTAGCAAGTAGTGATGTGATTGAGTTGTTGACAAGCAGTGATGAGTTTGTGTTGTTGGAAAACTATGATGGCATTGATCAGTATTTGGTATGCATACATGCTACTACATGTTTATATGTACACTATTGTCCAAACTACTTAAATCATGCACAACAAATTCATTTGTATTACTTTAAACCTACGAACTCACCAACGTTATGTTGACATTTTCGAGCATTCATTTTCAGGTAATAACAATGCTTAAGGAAACTGAGCATAAGGACTTTAGAAAGACTAATAAAAGGATCCTTCATGGACTCCTAGATTGCATTTGAACCTTGAACACTATTTGCTATTTGCTACTTCTTTTGCTATTTGAGGCGTGTTGCCTAGACTTATCCCGCTTGTGGGAATTACTTTTATTTAGATTTCATTTAGTATGACTCTATTATAAAGTCCATGTGCTATGCTATATCTTTTCGTTATATCCTACGATTTCGCTTAAGGTGGGGTGTGACACTTAATGGTAAAGATATTTTACCTACACATCTATACTTCTTTACTATATTATAAAAGGGCTAATTGATTGGAAAGTACCTCAACTTGTTACAAAATTCTGTTTTAGGACCAAACTTTAAAATGTTTATTCGGGAGATTCAAACCGGTAAAAACTTACACTTGGGGTCTTTACCGGCCAAAGTATAATATGGAGCCGGTCATTTCTAACTTGTCATCCACATATCCATCTGGGACCCACTTTCTCTATTTATTTAATTTAATTACATAATATATCATATTATATTACATATTATATTATCTATATACGAGTAATATTTATACTAGTATACGTTAAGCATAAAAAAATCAGTTGCAGAAATCGATCCAACGACCATCTTCCTCTTTTTATCCCTATTCTACTTCAGGCCACCCCCGTCGCCGAACCCCAACACCACCAAACGCCACCTCTTCAGATCCGGTGGTATAACTTTTTAGATGTTTGGATCTACTGGTCTAAACTTTTTCCGGCTATGGTGATCGAAAATGGTATTGAAAACCATTATTTGAGTTTGATTAGAAGTCACCGTCTCTGAGTTTGATTGTGGACACGATGGTGACTGTGGTTGTTGGATTGTGGTCACGGTGGTGGTGATGAAGGCAGGCCGCAGGTGGTTGTTGGAAGTGGCCACAGGTGGTTGTTGGAAGTGGCGATTGTGGTTGGTGGGTTGTAGTCATGGTGTTGGAGATGGTGGTTGCATCGTCGATTCTTGGTGGTGATGGTGGTTGTACCGTTAAATGCTTCCTATTTCACTGAATTTTGCATCTGGGTATTCGTTCTTCACCTCAGTCCAATGCTCCTTGCACCACATAATGTAAGGAGTTGCTGGATTTTTAGTATCTTGGTCACTTGATCTTTGTCTTTCACAAATTGCAGAAGGGCAGTGTCACACTAGGTTTGAATTCTTTCAATTTCTTCAACTTTTCAAGCTCCAATTTAACCTTTTTTTGTTCTTCATTACAAGACTCGAACTTTTGTTCCTTCAATTTCAACATCTCTTATACTTGTTGTTTCTGTGAGTGTTATATTTTCAAACTTCACTTCCATTTCTTGCAACTCTTTTGGTATGTGAGTTCGGGCTGTGGCTGTTTTTTGATTTAGATGATTTCTTGGTTTTAGAGATTTGTTTTGATTTAGATGATGGCTTAGAGATTCGTTTGTTATACAAAATAAGAAAATGAGGTGGATTATCCACATCACTAATATTACTAAAAAAAAATCAAAATAAAATTAAAAGTTAAAAATTACTTGCTACCTGATTATAGACCCCAAATAAGTGTTTTTTCCGGTTTGAATCCCACGAATAAACATTTTAAAAGTTTGGTCTTAAAAAAGATATTCAGGGCAAGTTGAGGTACTTTCCAATCGATTAACCCATTATAAAAAAGAATAACATTTTATTTTTAAAAGTGTTAAAAAATATATACGAGTGATATTTTAACTTAGCACTTCTTAAAAAATTTCACATACAATACCCCTTGACATTAATGATTAAATGACATTATCAATTCCTTATCTTAATACATCTCCATTAACCATTTACATCAATTATTTTTGCATAAATTATCTACACACGCGACGTCATCTCCACCATCACAACGTCACCGCCACAATCACCGTCACATTACACGGATACCATGCTAGTTAGATGTTATCTCTTATAAGCATTTGATGTGGACTTAAATCAACATGTTAACATTTTCCAACATTTATGTCACTTTCTTTGAATGCCTACGATAATCCATTTTGAGCAAACTTCAATCATTATCAATTGCTTACAAGTAGCCTATTAGAAATTCACCTATCAAATTACAAACTATCTTGACTCTTACACAATTGCACCCAAAACACATAATTGGTAGGTACAACAAACTAACAAAGTTAAGTCCCATGATTTACATGATCGTTCTGGCCAGTCTACTAACACGCAATTTGTTTTTTTTTTTTTTAAACAAATCGATCATAATTTAGCATACTTTTTTAAATTTTGAGCAGCATCCTTCGCATCATTAGGTATAGGCAAGTTTGAAATTAGAGTCACCCTTGATGATGATATATTTAATCTAGTTTCCGAGTTAGATGGATCAATCTTCCACATCTTCACTTCCCATACCTGCCACAAATTTAATTTAGTCACAATTTACATTGACAAATCACAATAAATATCGACCTTGATGAGGTTGTAGGTTGAAGTCATATGACTAACAAAACTATAAAGATTATTTGGATTATGCGTATATGTAGTATTAATTTGCTTTAAAATAAAGATAGATATCAGATCTAATTTAGATTTAAATCAAATCTAATACTAGCATAGTAGCAGCCATCCATGTAAATTGTCATTAAAATTGAACAAAATTAGTCCAATGTCAAACTAATTACTCAAATTATAGCATTATTCTCACGCAATACAATATTGATAAGCAAACATCTGAAAAATATTGGTACTGAAACCAGTAAGGCAAAAATCCCAAAAATATTGGGGTACCGAGACCGGTAAGGTTGGTATTCAGGTATGAGCATGTAATATCCATGTAGTATGATAGGCATATTTGTCAAATCGTGACTCGTGCCGTGACTCATTTTAGTAATTTTTGACTCGTGACTCAACTCGTGAGAGTCGCATTATTCATTTAATTTATTTATAAAATCTTAATCTTAATATATACTATAAGACAGTTGAACTAATGATTTCATCAAATTGACTTTTGATGATGTCATCATTTAGATAAACTACAAATTAAAAATCATAATAATCATTATCTAAATATATTATTATATTAATATTTATATTAATTTGTAGAAAAAGTCTCATTAATTTACATTTTTTTTGTTTTCCATCAATAATTTACACTTTTAGCCCTGAATACTTCATTTATATTTATTTTTAGCCATCAAACTTGAGAGAATTTTTTAAAATTTACAATCATTTAATTAAACAAAAAAAATTTAACATATGAAATATTTTCTACAAAAAATAATTTGAAAACCTAATTACTTATTAACAAATATTAGAAGAGTCTTAATTGTTATTAAATAATATAAAAACAATCCTAATAGTTATCACATTATCATAAAACAAGTGATTGAAAATAAACATATGCGTGTTATGAACGTGCATCATGATTAAATACATATACTTGAGTGTCAAGTACAGGATCACAAATATCGTAAATCTCGTGTCCAGTGTTAGACACGGGTCTAAAATCTAGTTATATATTAAACATACATAAACAATATACGAATTATTTTTAATTGTTACGTTAGTTAAAAACAATGTTTTATAATAGAAAAGGTATGATTAAGGTCCTATTTGTATGAATATGTATACACATATACATAATACAGAGTATATACTTTAAACTTCGTTTATTTTATGCATAGCAAATCTGTAATACAAAGTATATCATCATACTATAATAGTATAATCAAAATAATTCTAATGTTTATCAAAAATAAAATAAACTACCTAAACTTTTATGGGAGAAAATTAAAAACCTATCATTTATCTAACTTTTTAAAAAAAATATAAATGCAAATAACAAGTAAAACACAACTTCCCATATTAAACTCACTTTTCTTTTCCCTCCCCAAATAAAGTATAATACCTTTTTGCTAGTTGTTTTAAAAAAAAAAAAATTCAGATCTCTCTCTCCCCATTTTAAACAAAAAAAAAAAACTTATTTGTTTCATCATAAACATAAAACCAAGAAGATGATGAAATCAAAGACGATTAAGGGAATAATCGGTGACGTGAGGTAGGTTCAGCGACCTATTATGCCAAAGAAATGTATTTGACTCACTTTATTGGTAATGTCATCCAACTCGTGTCAGCTACCAAAAACACAAGCCAAAAACATTTGCGAGTCACTAGCCGAGTCGATTTGTGACTCATAAGAGTCTAAAAAGTATTGGAAATATTCAAATTAATTTAGGTAGATCCAGGTTTTATTTTGAAGCCTATGCTCCTTCTATTTCCCATTACTAACATAGACCAAATTTATTTAAAAATTAAATCTTTTTCCTTACTTGTACCGATCAAAATATATAACCAAACATTAAAAACTTATGAACTCATCGTCATCACCAAACATGCATAGCTCAAGTAAATTAATTTTTTCTATATTTTTGGTAATATTAGAATACTATATATCTAGGTCTATATCTATCCCATACTACATAAGAAAGCATTTGACTCCTCTCGTTTTCTCAAAAAGAACTTAGATCTATCCAAATTATCATTCTTCTTTATTCACTAATTTATATATCTTCACTCATAGTTGTTAGCTTGTACGGCTCACAAGTCGACTCGTAAGAGTCGAGTCATTTAACCCCTAAAAAGAGTTGTCTCGGTGAGATTCGCAAGTGCTTTTGACTCGTACCTTACTCGTGTTTTTAGTGGTTGACTCGTTCCGAGTCGGCTCGACTTGGGTTTCAAAAGAGTTTGATATTATTACCAATAAAATGAGTCAAATACATTTCTTCGTCATCATAGGTTGCCAAACCTACCTCACATCACACATCTAATTTTTTTTTAGAACAATTGGCAAAGAGGTATTCTACCTTTACTTAGGGAAGGAAAAGAAAACTGAGTTTAACATGGGAAGCTGTAAGTTGCATTTACGTTTCTTAAAAAAGTTAGATAAATGATAGGTTTTTAATTTTCTGCCATAAAAGATTAGGTAGTTTATTTTATTTTTGACAAACATTAGAATTACAATTATTATGATTATACTATTATAGTATGTTGTAATATAGATTCTTTAGGCATAAAATAAACAAAATTTAAAGTATATATACTCTATATTATGTATATGTGTATACATATTCAATACAAATATAATTTTAATCATACCTTTTTATTCTATAACTTTGCTTTTAACTAACATAACAACTAAAAAAATCAGTATATTGTTTATATATGTAGATTATATAACTTCATAAATAAATTAATGAATAATGTGACTTTTACGAGTCGATCCACGTGTCAAAAATTAGGAAAATGAGTCACGTCACAAGTCGACAATTATGCCTTCACTTAATAATTTAATATACTTATAACAGCCTCAATGAAATTATTTACAGTATAGATGACATATCCTTCAACCCTTGAATATATTTATAATAGCCTTAATGGAATAAATCTGGGCACGGGGTCGTGGGCGACTGACGTTTTAATGGAGCACTTAGCACGCTCGCATCGCCGCGAGCCGCTTTAGAGTCCCTTTGTTTTTGGCTAGCTCGGCTCAACCTCGACCTCCGTTTTAGGCTTCCACATATTAGTGGAATCTACTTGGTGTTACTTGCCATTGCAAACTACTTCTATACTGGAGTGGTGGTTCATGCGGTAACAACACTAACACTAACACCAACACCAAAAACACTTTAGATCCTCCAACTCACCTCCTTTCCTTCTTTTCATTTCGTTCACTTGTTGGAGGTATAATTATGGGTGCTTGGTTAACTCCGGCAGTACATCCTGTTGCGGCTGTTGTACTCCCTGGGAATCAGACGGGTTTACTTGGGTGGCCCGAATACTGTTTTAATGGACCGCTGTCTAACAGAATTCTTAGCCAGTGCCCTTTAATTTTGTTCTTGCTTTCCATATTTTGATTGTGTAATCATACTTATTTGTATTTTGTAATTTTAGTTACTTTCTTTGTATGTAATTCCAATATATTTATCAATAAAATCTCGTTTTGTGAATGGTCTTCCTACATTATATGGATCAATTTTACATTAAAAAACAACCACCGCCGCCAACACCACCACTACCACACCGGCACATTGCGTGGGCATAGGACTCATATATCTATATTTTTTTTAACCCTCTTTAATTTGAAATTTGGGCTTCGGATTTGTGGGCCATTCAAATAGAGTTAATTTGCATACTAAGGTTGACTAAAAAATTGTTGCGTAAATACCTGGATGGTGCCGCCAACGTGGATAGGCGTAGCCTCAGCGAAAACAAGATCACCCATCTCAGCACGCCTAAGATGATTAATGCTTAGCTGAAGTCCGGCAACTCTTTTCCATCCAGACGCCATATGTGCTCCCATACTCGCTAGCGCTTCCGCGATAAGCGCGGATACGCCTCCGTGTAACACCTTAAATGGCTATACACCAATTCTTATTATTATTGGTATAAAAATAAAAATAAAAATGTAAAATTCATTCCAAAACTTGGAAGAAAAAAAAACAGAGGTAGTAGTCCACGTAGCAAGTTAAAAATGACTGACCTGACAAGCTTTAGAAGAAACCAAAAGACGGCCAGTGACTTTTTGAGGTGACAAATCATCGATTTTGAACCCAATTGCGTGTAGCGGAGGATCCAAAGTCGCGGTTTTCTGGTCTGATGCTGAATCCATTCTTTTTGTGTTTGGTTTGATTTGTGTAATTAGATGAAATGAAACATAAATAGATAGATAGACAGACAAAATGGATTACGTATTTTAGGGGGAGTTGTCCTTTGTGAATGGGGAAAAACAGGGTGGGCGAGTTAGGTGTGGTGTGTGGTGTGTGAATATTGTTTTCAAGAAACTTTGAATTTTCGATATTTCCTATTTTCGTTATCTTGATAAGTCTGCATAATGGGACCGACAATTATTTGTGTAACTACTCACCAGTCCACTACTCGGTATAAATAAATAAAAAATTGGATAGAGAATACTTGATTTGATTTCATGTATTAATTCTCAGTCTGTTCCTGTTCATATGAATTTCTAAACTATTTGATAATTCATTGCTCAGTATATGGCTATGGATTGAGATAAATCAAATCCATTGGTAAAATATTGAAGAATTTTGAAGTTTAGATTAAAACAGATGATCAATATATTGAAGAATGTTAAAGTTTAGATTAAAACTAACGGTCAATATTTAGTTTTTGGTGATGTATAACATATTATAGTAAAGTACATTTAGTGGTGTATTGTTAATAATTTATAGTGAAATACATTTAGTATAAAAAAAATGATGCTCTCTCTCTCTCTCTAGAAAGAGCCGTTGAGAGTTCTCCGGCTTCTCTCTAGATCTGAGATCGAGATCTCCTCTTCTCTTTTGGCTTTGCTCCGGCTAGCCGTCGAGACTATTTTTTTAAGGGTGATACCCTAGGCCGGAGGTTCTTAGAAACCAGCCTCTCTACCATTGAGTAAGGGTAAAGTTGTTTACGTCATACCTCCCTCATACCCCAGCACTCGTCGGGATTAAGTACCGTTGTTGTACATTCAGTATCAAAATTAACCAACAAGAATTAGAAGTGTTGGGGCATATCATTCTATGTGAAAGGTCTATTCATCACTGCTTTGTTCAACTTTTTTTTTTTTTGTTCAGCTTTGTATACACTTAAAAGGTACTTGACACAGTCTCCCTGTTAACTTATAAAGCAACAATCCAATGTTATTAACAAAACTTCTGTAAAACAACACTTAAAAAAAAAAGAAAAAAAAAAGAAACAGTTTCGAGGGAAGACACTTGTAATAAGTGATTATTTAGCCTTTTCAATAGGATCGTCAGGCCATTCAGTTATAGAATCATCAAACAGTATCTTGAGTCGAGATTGTGTATGTGAATAACTAAATTGACAATGTTTGAAGGTGCGGAAAGAAATGGCACATAGGAATGTTTGGCGCGCAGCATGAAAACATTTCCCCACGAGAGTCCAAGACACATTGCCTTTCATGGTTTTGTGACAACGTAAGATATTAACAAAAAGAGCATCCAATTACAGATTCATGAATGTCTCCAAAATGGTGGTAACAAGTTCCAATGGCGGAACTTGAACACTTACTATGGAGGGGCGGATTTCAATGAGACATAAAATTTAGATTTGCAAGAGAGACTAATATGTATCATGAAAAATTATTTTTGAAGAATGTATAAGAAAATTAGTGTTAAAAACAAAAACTTTTGGAGGGGCTCGAACCCCCTTTGGCCCCTTAAAAGTTCCGTCCTTGGTAACAACACCCCTAACTTCTAAGCATCCATTGTCCCAGTTTAACTTGGAACTCCAGACACTGGATAGACAATCTTTTTGAAACCCTGCCACCTGAAGTCCTCCCTATTGTTCTTTAAAAATGTTTATGCTTCTCTAGCTTCTAAGGCATCAACTTCCTCGTTGGACAAGAGATCGACAATGGGTTCATATAAGTCCCACTCTCTTCTTTTCCTACATAACCGGAAAAATATCAACAAATGTTCCACAGCATATCAGGGTACCCAATTCCACAAAAAACATATCAAAAAAATACTGAGGGGCCCATAAAAGCGTTTAGATTGCTAACTGAAATTGCTTAAACATAAAAAGGTTACCTGACAACACTCGATTTCATACCAAATAACTTCAGCGGGTCCAACGTATTTCCACTTGACTTACTGAGGACAAAAAGTAGTTACATACAAGTCATGAAAATTATATGCATTAGAAACATATACCAATAAACAAACCTAAGAGGTAGCTGCTCAACCCCCCTTCGTCCTTTCTTGTTTATTCTTATTTCCTTTGCTGAAGCTACACTCTGGATTGCGATCTAAAACAGAAATACAACGCACACAAAATAATAGCATCTTAGATTTCTCATACATTTTGCCAAAACGTATATACTTTTAAACAAGCAACAAAGCCTAACCTCACAAAGTTGCTCCCTAATGGCAAATGCAACTGCAGGCTGTAAAAAGTAGATTTGGTCAACTCCGAACTAAAATAATAAGAGACGCCTTAAAATATAAAATAATTGCTAAAAACATACATAAATGCAACGTTGAGAAAGTAAACAATCTGCAATTTTGCTACAATAATACGGGTGTGCAACAGGTGAACACCACATTCCATGGATCCATGAAACATAATCATGTCATACTAAGTAACTTGCAGCATGAGACTTTACATACAAACGCTAAATAACAAATCACCTAAAGATTTACTCAGATTGTACAAAGTAAACAATAAACTACAGCAGTTTCTTATATATGACTTTATATATGGACATATGGTCATGTTGACACACGATATGCTCAAATTAAGCAGGCAGCCTATAGCACATTGATTGTAAATAGTAGAATTCAATAACTTACCCCAACTTCAGGGTCTTCAATACCCATATCTTTACAAAAAATTCTTGCAAATTCTTCTGGGTCACTCTCAACGTTGTTCAAGTCCTGCAATTACATGTAAGTATGCTTCATCAATACAAATGCGCAGGACAAAAGACCCTATGCATTTTAGTAGTGTTTATAAATTATAGCAAAATCAACTCATTTCACAATCTGAAGAGCAAGTATATAACTAAACTTACCCATAAAAAGTGGTCCTTTATCAGAGTATGATTAACTCGAAGATCAAGCTGGTAAAGATCAAAGTAAAAGTCACCATGCATACTCAGAAATGAAGAAGAATAAATGTAATACTAGCTATCATGTGACAGGACAAAAAAAAATTACCTTGATAGGGACAATTTTCTCACCCGTATACATGTCTTGCCCTTCATATGATCGAAATTCATTAAGTTGTGACTGCATAGATATTAGATAGATTTATAGAACATCCATATAAGGGTTAGTGGAAGATGTGTGTTTAGAACTTGATATAAATTATTTCAATACAGTTACTTTCCTAACTACTAGTCTCATTGTTCATTTGACATGATAACCTTCGAAAGGTTGACAAGATTCCCTTCTGGTTGAAATAACCTTTCTTTTTCTTTTTCCTTTTAGGCTTCAGAAAAAAAAGTGAGGAAAATCAAGAAAAATTACTGTTCCTTTTCTACGTAATTGTATAATTTATAGCAAGCCATTTGATAGAAGCTTGACTTACGGCTATAACTAAAAAAGTCATTTACTTGCCCTACATTCTTCCATATCCATGACACTGTTCAAAATATCCACTTTCCCTTCTTCAACTTCATTACCGTTGATAAATAATTTTTGGTCCTCATTGCTGAAGCCATTCAGATTATTACACTACTAGTTATCTCTTTCGTCAATGTGTCTTGCTTCTCATTGCTTAAGGAATCAACTTAGACCTGTTCTTTAGATTGTTGAGCCAACACTTCCTATATTACTTATGCTGTAAATTCAACTACTTCTTAATTCTATACACTCAAGTAAATTTATCCAAAACATAAACAAAATGACAGAAAATACAGACAATTTATTGGGTTGGTCAGACAACAAAGAACTGAACAGACTGGTGCTTTTTAACTGAATTACGTGTCTTGCAAACTTCTTAACAGTTCAGTAGACTCCTATGCAGACAATATGTCTTACTCCTTACAAAAAAGTGAATGATTACTGTTCGAGGGTTGAAACAAACGATTAAGATGGCTATTATGATTGATGAGGATGGTATGGTTGGGGGTTTAGAGGTCGGGAAAAGTGCGGTGAAGTGGGCCGGTTCAGAGCGTATTGGATTGAATAGTAAAACATTAGGGAGTAGTGCTGAGGTTGTTAAAGGAGAATTCAAGTCGGTGACGGGCGGAATTGGGTTTGCTACTAAATCAACAGTTGGAGATATAGATGTTGTAGTTGGGGATCTTACAAAGACAAAACGCTTGAGTGATGCTGAGTTTGCGGATAAAAGAGCTAAGGGTTTATGTTTTCGGCGTAATGGTAAGTTTGGCCTGGGTCATCGTTGTCCAAAAAAGAGTTTGAGGTGCCTTACGCTGTTTATAGACCCAGACTCCAAGAGGAAGAGGAGGCAGACGAGATGGAAGGTCCACCAAAGCCATGGAATCCCGGACCTAAGATTGATTGAACTTGAGTTTGAAGCCACACCTTGAGGACAAGGTGTGTTGTGGGGAGGGGAGTAGTGATACGGATCAGGAGGTGGCAGAAGGTTGGGTTGGGCTCTTATTAATAAATTACGATTTATTATTATTAGATAATTATGTGTTCACCAAGTTTAGGGTTAGACAACTTGGTTAAATAAGGCCATTAGGCCACAGTTTTAGGGGAGGAGATTATTATTAATTGTTCTTAGGAACTAGGGCTGCTGGGGCATTAATCCAGATAGGGCTACTGGGGCATTAATCCAGATTATCTTGTCTTGTTCTTTCTTTATTTTCTGTTTTATTCGTATCAGTTCTACTGGTATTATCATTCCGTTGCTATTTCCGGGTCTGGTGGAGATAATTATTGTCGTTCTTAGGAACTTAGGGCTGTTGGGGCTATAATCCAGACTAGGAGCTGCTGGAGCTTATCCAGATTATCTTTTATTCATTCAACTATTGTTTCCTTATGTTATCCTCTGTGTTTTTCTCGCCTATTTTCTGTTTTATCAGTTGATACACATCAATTGGTATCAGAGTGGTCTTTCTTGCAACCTGTGGTAGTGTTTTAAGAAGAAAAAAATATTGTTCATCGGCACTGTTCACCGGTAGTGTTCGTCGTTACTATTCATCCAGAAAAAAAGTTTCAGCAGCCAATATGGAATTTGCTTTGGAGAAGATTATGGAAATTAGCCAAGAAGGTGCTGTGAAAGAATATTGCAATTTGTTTCAGATCTTATACGGCCAGGTTAGATATTTGGAAGATATTTCTGAAACCTACGCTATATATCTTTTCATATGTGGTTTAGAACCTGAAATTAGGGAAATATTTGTTGAATGACATCAATATAGCTGCTCTAAGTTGAAAGATGTGATGTCATTGGCTTTAAAAAATGATTCTCATGGTTTGCAAGATTCTTTCTCTCCTTTTGATCCTACTTCTTCTCTTTATAAAAAAAATTTTGGAGTTTGATATTAAAAAGGAGCAGAACAGATCTGTTTTTAGTGCTAGTGCTGGAGATATGAAAGACTCTGAAACTCAACAAAATCCGACCCTGAAGAAAGAAGAAAGGAGCCCAACGAAGATTCCATAGTGGTTGTTGTCAAACCTGCGGTGGTGGGAGATAAAAGTGAAGACTATGGTAATCTAGGAGATGTTCGTGACGAATATGATTATGTAGTAAAGTCTTCTAATCAGTTGCTTTGGGGCTGGTCCAATGAGACAAAAACAACAGAAGCTGAATCTGAGATCTTTGATCAGAAACTTAATGCAACAGTTTTTTGTTCTTGAGCATCAAAAACAAGCGACACTAGAGACGGAATTTGGTTGCAAAGGCGTCCGAAGAGAAGTTCATTATGAGAATGACTACCCATGGGATCCTGGAATTATTTGAGACAACTTTTCATAGCAACACCTTGAGGACAAGGTGTTTTTTTGGCGGCGGGAGTAATGATATGAATCGGCTTAGAAAGTAGAGGGTGTAAAGTGTCATTATTTAATAGTTAATTTATTAATTAAAGTAATTTCTTGTTCACCAAGTTTAGGGTTAGACAACTTGGTTAAATAAGGCCATTAGGCCACGGTTTTAGGGGACGAGATTATTATTAATTGTTCTTGGGAATTAGGGCTACTGAGGCATTAATCCAGATAGGGCTACTGGGGCATTAATCCAGATTATCAATAAATCTAACAGCCGACTTTGGCTGGCTTTCTTTGTGTTATCCTCTGTGTTTTCTTGCTTATTTTCTGTTTCATCAGTTGATACACATCAATTACACAAAGAAAAAGAATAATATACATCAAACTTAGGCTCGGGTCAGATATCTAACACTCACCATGTAGCCATGTCATCATCATCCATTCATTAAAGATCACGGTGATTGATCAATCAATGTACAAATAGTAGAAGTAACATACCAACTGAAGAAATTTAATCCAACACTGTCCATATATAAGTATAGCTACAAGATTAGAATAAGAATGTTTACCTGAATGGATTGAGCAATCTGTGTTAGAAAAGCTGGAGGAAGTTTTAGGTCTTTCACTGTTCGTTTTGCAAACAGACTTATCTCTGAGTCTGGATCTGTAACACAGAATAGAAAGAAGATTAAAGAACCTAAACAAATTCAAGTCGAAATTTTGAAACTAATAAAATAAGTGAACATGAATGTAAGGCTGATTGATCCAAGCCTATGTCAAAGAGGCTCAACTTACAAAAAATTTTAATAAGATGGCAAACACCCCTATATTCTAATTAAGATGTTTTATAGGACTGGTTGTTCACTTGGATGACATTTAGTTTTACATAATGCTTAAAGATATAATCCTCAGTCAACTCAAGTATGCTTCAAACAAGCCACAATAATAAGGTGCACTTACTCTAAAGCCAAATCATAACGTGCAGACTGTTATTCACAACCATTACCAGTCCTCTAAAACTTTTTTTTTAAAAAAAAGGCATCACCGTCCTCTTAAAAACCTACTCACGCCAATCTCTGAAATGTTTCTTTATTTTGTACCTTACGCTAGCAACAAAATTCTTCACATCTTAATATAGTAACATAAATAAAAAGTAAAGCTCCATCTCAATTAATGCAGTAGTAATACAAGTGAATGCTAAGCAGTAAGCTATTACTCACAAAGCAAAGACCGAAAGAAAAAAGAAATCGATGTGTTACCAGAATTGTTCCAAGTGAATGTATCTCTGTATCTCTGACCATCTATGCTAATGTCGAGACGAATGGGAACCAGATTTTCCGCAGTTGGTCTGCAATACAAACCGTCAACTGTTTTCAATATTTCCTAAACAGACTTACTTCTAAATAACTAAATTAATACACACAAATACACACACACATATTATATATACATAATGTTTGTAATTAGTTTGTAAACATACATACATACATACATACATATATATAGGGGGATGGGAATATAAGGCTGTTAGGTATCTAAACTTAGGTGTGAAACAATCACATATTGTTTTTTTAATCCATAAAAATCATGGGGGCCCAAACATTTATTCATTAATCAAGAAATATTAAAAAACTTGTATGTGAGGGGTTCCACATCTAAGCTTATATTCACTTATATATATATATATATATATATATATATATATTATAAGTAGTATGGGAAAGTACAGGAAAGTCTGCAGCTAGCAGTGGAACTTACATTTTAAACTTAACAGGTTGGTTTCGTGGCGAATTCCAAGCCGAATACGGTTTCATATTATATGGCTTCATCCCCAAAATCAGATACCTGTAACTTTTAGCTGCTGCTGTAGTTATGTATAAAGAAAAAAGATAGTCAGAATATTTTTTAAAAAAAAAAAGAATTAAAAGCACAAGGAATGAATTGACTAGAGTATTCTTGAAGTATGATAATTCAAATTTACAGTGGGTTAATAATCGATCAGTAAAAAAACCCTAGGATTGAAGAGGAAAAGAAAAGAACTTGATCTCACCTAAACAATTGCTGGGGGGCTTCAGATGCTTTGATTGGTGGGAGAACTTGAAGCGCCTAAATTTAACCCGACTCCGGTTTGAATTTTATTTTAACTTTTAAAAAAAAAATTTCGTTAGCCTGCAAAAGGGAAAAAAAAACACAATAAACAGAGTCCGTTCTACGGAAAATAACCTATGAACCAATGATTTAAAACCGGTTTTGAAGTCCAACCGGAAATTTCTCTAGAACCGGTTGACAATCTACATGTGGGCTAAATAAAAATGTAATAATAAATAGTTAAATACAAAAAAATTACATTTTTAGTCCTTTAACTTGGCACATTTTTAACTTGACATGTTTTGTAATTTTTGTTTTTAAAGTGAGAAAATAGAAAAAAAAAATATAAACTTAGCAATTTTTTCAATTTTCGGCCCTGCGATAACGGTGTTAATTTTTCTCCGTTTAGGTTGCCAACATTCGTTAATTTTTTTTCACTTTTCGTCCTTTCCTTGTTTTTTTTACTTTTTTTTTAAAATATCAAAATTGCCCAGCGATGTAAGTGAACAAAAGTGCCTTAAATGCTAATTGGTAACCTAACCTACCTACTTACCTAAAGGGCGAAATGGTAGCTGAAGTGACAGTTATCTGGTGGCAGTCAGAGATGGTATTGAAGTAGTTGTTCATATTGGTTTGGTGAAATGTAAAATGATGTTTTAATTTTTTTTTTATTTTTCAGTGAAACGTTGGTTTGTCACGGCTCAACCGGTTCGACCGTCAAAACTGGTCGGTGACTTCATCTGGCAGTTCACTATCAAACCGGGATACATTGAACCGGTCAAACAACCAGTATTCGGTTCAAACCGAAGCCGATTAACCCATATATTTTCACCCATATGTACACAAACAAATTTTAATAAATAATAAAGGGATTAGCATTTCGAGAATTTGAGACTTTAAAGTGTAAGGTTTAAATTTGGGTGTTAACAAAATGCTTTTGAAATAGAAAACGTCCCGAAAATAAATAGGTTCCTTCAAAATTAGAGTTAGATATGCAAATTGACAATCTTGTTGAGTCCAAAGTTGCAGATAGAAAAATAAATAGATAAATGATATAGGTAAAGTATATTTTTGACAAGTTCTTCATGAAACTAAGGTAAAACGAGAGAACAGTGTTTACTAAGAGTGAATATATCTGATTTAATTTGATAGATGGGCATGTTTGGAAGACTTTTGACCATGGATATTTAAAGGCAAAAAAGTTGTTGTTCATTCATGAGCCAATGTTGAATGTCAAAAAACCAATAAGTATATCCTATCACATTATTCATTCTTTCACTCTAAAGAATGTATAGTATCACTAAGCCTGATACGGGATCTAAGGCTTTCCAATTTTTTTAGTTAAATACACAATATTAAATTTATTTAGTTACATATGTTTGTTAATTGACATGGATCTCTTTTGATATGATATGTTTCTCCACCCAAGGTAAGGCCTATGTCTAATCTACGTCGCACATGCCTTCCTTATCCAGTAAGGTAACTAACCCGGTTTAAACTCACCCCCCTCGAACACCTATTCTCAGCCGATTCATAAAATAAAATTATTTCTTTTTCATCATTTTTTTCACATATGTGTGTATATATATTTTCGGTTTGATACATTTATCATACATACATATGTAGCTTAAAACCACCAAAGTTGAATAAGTGGTTAACACGTTTGGTTTTGGAGACAAAGATCAAGGTTTCCATCTTCATGCGTTGCAAGGCTGGAGGTCATTTTCTATCTCAGATAGAACCTTATAGCAATCTCTCTACATCATCGTGATAGGAGTAAGATTGTCTATATCTTAATTTCCCTCATACATCATTGAGTTATTAAAACTCAAAACCCGTAACACACAACATCAGATGCTTATGCTTAGTTACTACTTACGTTGTATAATATAATTGATTGTCTTGTAAATTGTTTGGTTTTTCACTTCTCAATTATGAGTAAAAGTTATTTAAAAAAAATAAAAATAATAAAGATATATGGTATTTTGCCATTAAAAGAGATTGGTCGTAGATGATATTTAATCATCAATGATAAATTGATGCAGTGGTTTGAAGTTTTATTGGTGACCTATAGGTCTCGAGTTTGAACCCTCATTTCATCAACTTTGAGATATAGGTAGTCTTTCTATAAATGTTTGACTTGGGTATACTGTAACATCCCAGTATTTTAAGGTAATAGAAAATTAACCCTTTTTGTAGTTTTGACATTAAATTAATTTCCTAGTGTTTTGTTTTGAGTTAAGGGGTTAATTTAGTTGGAACTTTAGTGGCTAGCAGGTATTTTACCCACAAAAATGGAGATGAGACGTGGCTAGCAGGGAGAAGAGCCAACCACTTAGTTTGTGACTCATATTCTTCCACTCACTCTAATTCAACCACCTCTCATTATCTCATCTCAATCCTTCAAAATTCATGCAATTGAAGCATCAAAACTCGAAGTAAAGAATTGTAATCCTGAAACAATAACAATAACCCTCTCCAATTGAATAAGAAATTTAAATTTGGGGCTTTCTTTGAGGTGGTGGTGGCCGAAATTTTAAGGAAGAAAAGGGGGAAGAATTTTAATTTGAAAACCCTAATTCTTTGTCTCTCATCCTTGAGGTATTGATTTTCATAACCCTAGTTTTATTTGTTATTAAAAATTTAGGGTTCTTAGCCTTAGAATTGGGGGTTTTTGCTATTGGAGATTTTCAAGTAAAACCCTAACTAAATTTAAATGATAAATGGATAATTGATTGAAAGAATTGTTGTTAATGAAAATTCCCCTTGGTAAGAATCTCATGGTGTTTGGCTAGTGATTATGAA
Organism: Erigeron canadensis; assembly: GCF_010389155.1. Lineage (NCBI taxonomy): Eukaryota > Viridiplantae > Streptophyta > Magnoliopsida > Asterales > Asteraceae > Erigeron > Erigeron canadensis. The sequence goes on from NC_057768.1 coordinate 25,235,535, forward strand.
ATAAAGCTTTATTTTGAGAATTGGGAATTTGTTGGAAAAGTGTTTAGTAGCCAAACACCATAATCTTAGAGTTGTTGAATGCTAGTAAATGTTGTAAGAAGTTGAGTCATGGAACTCATGGATGATATGTGATTATTTTTGTATAGGTGTTGAAGAATAAATTGTTGAACTTGTAGCCTTATTGTGTCAAGTAGCCAAGTTTGAGGTGAGTGTATATGCATATAATCATATTCTTGTTGTTAGAGGTCATAGGTGGGTAAATTCCTATGACCCATAGTTTGATTGTTTGTAAGAACTAGTAGGTGGGTAAATTCCTACCAGTCATAATGAATGTAAGAGCTAGTAGGTGGGTAAATTCCTACTAGCCAAAATATCCATGGTCATGTTGAAAATGTATGTGTGATGTTTGTTATGAATGATAAGGCTAGCTTGCTAGGCTTTATGTGGTGCTTAATGCACAATTGTTAAGATAGCATGGTTATGATTATATGTGTATGTATTCACTAAGCGTAGCTTACATTTTAGTGTTTAACTCTCTTATAGGAGTTGGTAGTAGCAAGGGCAAAGAGGTTGTAAAGTGAAGTTCAAGTGAAGTCTTTTGCCATCTCTAAGGTTGGCATTTTGGGCAATTTGGGTAGAACATCCCTGTGGTACTTTTGAGCTCTTGATACATGTCTCTTTTGGTCAATTTATTTTGTGAACTACTGAAAGGTTGTGGTCATGTTGTGAATGCAAGTTTTGATGGAATTTGTTAATGACTTGTCAATAATCCAAGTTGGGCAATTGACCCACTTGTTAATCCATGTGGATTGTAAACCTTGTAAAAATGGTAAATCTTAACGTAATGATGTTTTCATTGTCTTGAATACTCCTTGATTTAGTCTTTGAAGGGTTTTGAAGTGAAAATGGTATTTTGGTTGAACATATTTTTGAGTCCTAGTGCAGGAAAAATGGAATTTAGAAAGAGTGTTCCTGTGCAGCAGTCTCACTGCGTCGCAGTGGGGAGTCACCCAGGCTCACTGCGCCGTAGTGAGCTTTTGGTCATTTTGATCCGTGGGATTCCACTGCGCCGCAGTGAGCTTTCGTTCTTTATTTGCCGAGGTGCAGTGGAACAGTGGGCATAAAAAGAAAAACAAAAGTTTCTATTCGATTTGATTAAAAAAGTTTGGGTCCTTACATATACCCAGGTTCAAGTCTTAGAGGCATGATTTACCATTTTTAATGGTTGTGCTTTCGGGCGGATTAGTAGAGGGTTTTTCCTTATGGTGTATTTGAAATAGATATTTTTTATTTTAAGGGAGCTCTCTAACGCGAAACCGATACAAACAACGTATGTTAGATCTTTCGCTGTCAAATCACGACACGAAGTTTTAAGCGAAATTGAGTTTTAAAAAAAGAAAAAAAAAATTAATCCATTAATAATTGTGTTGTTTAATAGAAAACCTGACTTACTTGCCAAGGCAGTGTTGTTTTGGTCATCTCTGGAAGAAACTAGAACCATCGCCTTGCTGCGTTAGATCGATAACTCCCAATTCTCGAAGATCCACCCAAACCCCCCACCTTCCTTCCAAATCTTCATATCCATATTTCCCCCAAACAATTATTATATAATATAATATTCTGAAGAATAAGAATGTCTCGATACAGAAGAAACCCCCAAATATCAAACGGAATGATACCTCTGATGCTATTTCAAGCCGTGAATGAGTACCGGGGACTTGATCGTAAACCACCCGTCACCGCCGCCCTTCTCGCCGCTAACACACTCATTTACCTCCGCCCTTCTTTTCTTGATCATATAATTCCTCCAATTGATCGTGTCTTTTTCAATGCCCATCTCATCCTCAAGGTAATTCCCCCCTCCCCTAATTTAATATCTTAATGTTTTATTACCGTCCCCTTTTAATTTTTGCATTACAAGTTTTTAGTTAATTATGTTGGTTTTTTTGTTAGCTTATTAAACACCCATTATGCAGGGCAGTCTTTTTGCTAGTTTCTAATGCTAAAATAAATAAATGTTGTTAAGTCTAAGTAAACGGACCGTTTTTCTTTGCCGACCTCTGAGATGTTTAGGTAGTTTAGGGAGGATTGAAGGATATCAGGTCGTCTGACCACTAGATCACCTTGGTGCTCGTTTTATGAGGATAGTTACATAGTTAATGGAATAATAATAGTAGTACTAATAGTGTTTATATAATAGCGTGTGCATACGAAATTATGATTGTAAGTTGTGATAGTAATAGTCGTATAATTTTGAGAATAATCTAAACTTTCAAGTGCAATTATGCTTGCTTAACTTTGACAACCGATACTCCCGCAACCTCAAACTGTTACATACCAGTTTCAAAAACATCAGACAACCTTACATGTTGCGCCTTGTTCTTCTTGTGATGGTTTATATTTTACCATTATTCGGGTCTAAGCTCAAACGATAGAATCATTGACTAGCAGTCTTGTAACAAAGAATATTGCAGAAACTTACTGAAGTCTCACATTCCTAGAAAACATTATCTTATGCTACATTGCTCAAATCTTGAATGTCATACTTGCAAAAGTTCATATAAGCTCACATTTTTCAATAAACTTAAAAGTTAATTAAACATACCCACCTCACTGCCTAGCATCTTATATGCTACCGCAATCAGTTTCATCAAGTACTTAATCGAGTTGTTTTTGACACAAGTGGAGCTCCTCTGCTCATCTTTCAGCTTGGTTTCCTCCATTTTTCTTGCAAATATAACTCCAGAAAGTAGATTTTTGATCTGTCCTCCGGCATAAGCTAAAGCGTTAAGCTGTCAGGCTGCAATTGCTTAGACATTCACTGCGAATGAGTAGCTTTATGAAGGTGTTTAGTATAGGGATGCTGGAAATTCAACCTTTTGGAAAGATTTCCTTTACCATTATAAAACTGGAAATAAAATCTTTCATGCATCTTTACCTATCATTGAGCTGTTTAGAAAAATGCCGTTTCTTCATTACTGAGAGGATTCGGGTGTTCAATTAGTGAGAGAATATGGATACTCTATACCTTGTGGTAATACTTTGTTCAAAAGCTTTCATATCATGGCTAGATTTTCCTTAGTACTGAAGGGCTCCTCTGGCTTAGCGATACTGGGTATGACCCATCAACTATGAGATTGTGGGTTCAAGTCCTGATTAAGACAATTGATGTATATAACAGGTGGTTAGGATTGTAATTGTTTGTCTTTTAATAAGAAATGGCTGTATTTCCTTAGTGTCAGCTCAAAAATTTTCTATGGCATCTGTTCTATATTCTGAATGACTGATTGTTCCTCTGTTATTTGCGTTGACCAGTACAAGGATCTCAAGAGGTTTTTCTTATCTGCGTTCTACCACCTTGGTGAATCTCATTTAGCCTACAACATGATGTCACTTTTATGGAAAGGTATCCAGTTGGAGACTTCAATGGGAAGTACTGAATTCGCTGGAATGGTTGCAACACTACTTGGTTTGTCTCAAGGGATTACATTGTTATTAGCGAAATCCCTTCTGCTTTTTGACTATGAGAAAGCTTATTATCATGAATATGCTGCTGGGTTCTCTGGTGTTTTGTTTGCAATGAAAGTAGTACTTAATTCCCAGTCAGATAGCTATACTAATGTTCAGGGATTCATGGTACCTGCAAAGCATGCTGCATGGGCTGAACTGATTCTCATCCAAATGTTAGTTCCCGATGTATCTTTTCTAGGTCATCTTGGTGGGATACTTGCAGGCATAGTTTATCTTCGTTTAAAAGCTCTGTATAGAGGTCCTTCTCCTTTGACAAGAATAGTTGGCGGTTTAACTAGTATTTTGCGTTGGCCTTTGAGCTCTCTGCTGCGGTTTTGGAGGGGCCCTCAACAACGAGTTTCTGGTAGAGGAACAACTGGTGGGAGTGGGACAACCACGCCTGGTATATGGAGATGCCGGGCTTGTACATTTGACAACTCTGGGTGGCTAACTGTGTGTGAGGTTTGTGGTATTGGACGTGATGATGTCGGGCTATCTTCGTTAGAGTCATCGAATTCAATGATTCCCTTGGATGAAATACGTCATCGAAGGATTCAGAGGTTTGGTAGATGATATTCAACATAAATAATGTATAGAAAACGATAGAGAAAATATAGCATTGCAGGAATGAGTCCGTGTTTGGTTCAGTTGTTAACATGATATACTGGCATCTTTTTTAATTCGATGTGTTGATTCCATGATATATGTTTGGTTCAGTTGTTAACATAATATTTGTTAATTTGTTACAGCAAGTATGAGCCCAATTGAGTGGTCTAGAAACTTCCTTAATAGAGATTGGAAAATCAACTACTCGAATAATTGACAATTCTTAGCATCTATAAAACACATACAGATTGAACTCTGCAAGTTCGTGAATAATCATAGTTCTAACAGTTTAATGTATCTTCTGTCATAATAAGCTGATAAAATTGAATTTCATAGCTAAGTTTAGGGGTCCAAGTTATGTTTATTCATTGGAAGAAATAAATATTCAGTAACACTACTGACTTAGTTGATCAAATGTTTAAAAACAAGTAGATGTCTGCGCAATAAGAAATGGCTTTGAGTTTTGTTTGGGAGTTCTATATTGTATGTCCAATCGTTCATCGATTAATACCAACTAGCTAGTCAATCCGGATCTGGCTGGAATTGTGTAAACGTTTACTAAAAATAATTGTGTTGTTTGTGTTGTTGCATGAAAATTTGACACGGACTCAAGGAGTATAATGGATTACCTAATAAAGCATTTGTAAATCTAAATTAAAATTACATTTATATTGAACATACAGAAAAGCAAATGTGGTTGATCTGAACTTGTTAAATTAGTATTTCAACAATGAAGATGTGAATAGAAATATGTGGTTGGATCAGTGGTAAACACCCTTGTCTCTGGAGACAGAGGTCATGGGTTCGATCCTCATCCCATACAAAGGTTGGAGGGCCTTTTCTACCATTTAGGTGGAAACTGGAAGCAGCCACCATCGAGGTATTGGTGCTCAAAACCCGCGTAAGACGGCACTGGGCAGCTACTTATTTACTTTTCATCTTTTTATAAGAATAACTATAAATATATGACAGCCCACACAATACAACGACGACATATAACTTGCGAGGTGTTATTACGATATTAATTTCAAAACAACCATTATATATAATATAACAATCCAAATTTGGAATGCTACAGTGTCATCTAAGTTGGCTCATAATTGGCTTGGTTTGTTTCCAACAGGGTTAGTTAGTTAATAATTTTTTATTCTTTCTTTTTCTACCACTTTCCAGCTTTCTTTCATCTTTGTCTCTTCTTCTTTTACAACTCCAAATATTTTTTCACCTGTTATCTTTTTCTCAAGTATCTCATCATTTACATCATATGTAGCCGGTGACAACGATAATGATAATCAAAAATATCCTCCACCGACACCCAACTAACGTTGGAAGAAAGCATTAACAACTCTGCCGCCGCCGTTAGAAGCTGCTAACTCCGGTGACCATTCTGATTTAGGTATCTTCTCGATTTCAATTTCAGCTGCAGGTAGGTATAAATTATCATCTGCGGTTCTTTAAATGAGACTTTCAAACTATTTTTGGGATTTTTCATAAATAATCAGTGGGTATGATTTTTTTTTTATATATATATGTTTTTTTGTGATCTTTTGATTGTTGGAGTTAAGGTTTCACTTTTTTGGGAACTTTTCATAAACAATGTGTGAGTATGAATTTTTTTTTTTATGCTTTGATTATGTACTGTAGATTCATATTAGTAATGACCTGAAGTTGTAATCAGTTTTGTGTTACTAATTTATATTTATATTTGGGGTGCAGCTGTCTAGAGTTGTTATTACCAACGTTGGTTTTTCAAAAATGGCTATATATTTAAAAAATACTTCCGATAATCGATGGTAATAGTCTCCATGATCATATCTTGTAGGTTTGTTTGTCTCAAGAATTTCTTTGCTTATAAGTGTCGAGTTCATGATAGTGAGGTATTACCCCATTAATGTTATGTAGGCAACTAGACGAAGAGTAGTCACCAAGCTTTTTTGGGTTTACACCACCTAGGAGATGGATTCCATGTTTGTTGATTTATATAGTAAATTTGATGAAAGTTGGATCTACATTAAATAAAAAAAAATGGAGATAATCATGTAATGAATTGCTTTAGTCCAAAACAAACTAATAAAAAAATCGTCATTCCGTGTTCATTGTTAATAATGCAACACTAGGCCTACTGAAATTTTGAGTTAATCATATGAGTACTTTTGTGCTAAATGAACTAATAAGTAGATTATTATTCATCAAGGGGGATTAGTGTTCTTTTTTGTGTTTACTTATGGGTTTATACGTATGCCAGTTGATATTGTGTTGCTAGGATGATTCGTTGATATTAAAATTACAGTTGTTATTCCATCGTCCTATATGGGTAAGATTCAGGTCTTCTATACTTTTTACCGTTTCTGGTGCAACTGTAAAAATACGGATAGAATTGTCTTTTTACTGCTAGAAAGTGATATTTCATACGTGTTTGAGTAGCTTCTACATACATGTATATGTGTAGAATTAAGCTAATACTTGATTGCTAAGTGGATATTTATTGTCGAAAGGTTGACATTTTCCCTTTATAACAATCCTATTGGAGTGTTAACATGATACATGAGGGGCAATCTTTAATTCGCATTACTACTGCTATACTGCTATTATGGCATTCTAAGAACTTATATCTCATCTTCTATGAAAATCTTACGTAATTTGTAATGCTATAGTGCTATTATGAGAGTCTGCAAACTTATATCTCATCTTCATATGCAAAGCTTAAATAATTTGTTGTCATGTTCAGTTAGGAATACATTATTACCTGCTGGGTATAAGAGACTCTATAGGTTTTAAAAGAGTTTTGTATTTAGTACAGTCACTAGAAGTAAGCCTGTTGTAAGTAAAAGGTCAAAGATATGTTTGAAAATTTGAAACAAAGTAATACTAGGTCCTCAATTGCTACATGAATAAGATGAGGAATTGTCGTTTTGCAGATCTTGAAGATCAATATAGTTGGTATGGAAGAAAAGAAGTAGATACTATAATTATCATATCAGGGACGGACAACCTGTATGCTAAAAAAGAAGTAAAGGCATAAACTCGTATGTTGGTCGTGAGACCACTTGTAGATGCTTTGGTGGCCTATACGGCCTTGGGAATTTATTTGGTGTTCAACAACACTGCTTCATGGGATGTTCTTGCATTTTTTTTGCCCAAAAATTATATACTAAGCCGAACTTAGAATTTAGCAACATATTAGCATATTGGCTAGCATGACCGAATGTTAAACAATTGATGCACTCATTATCCATCCTCTAAATCTTTCAAGATGGTTATGTTTATAAGCAATTAAATACTATTACTATGCTTAGAATGGTATCTGCCAATTGATCTATTACAGATTTCAATTTCGCTCCCCAGCGAAGCGCAGAGGAAAAATTCTAGTTTGTATAAGAATTGATGAAATAATATATGTTAATATTATTAACATTATTCTCGCGCATAGCAACAAAGAACATGTCATGGTTAAGTATTAATTGTGACATTCGTTAATATTGGAAAATCACAAATTCAATCAAATATAAATTACTATGGAAACCATCAAAAAAAAGAAAAATAAAGATTTAGTGGTACGCACCTCTTTTTTCTAGCAAACCCAACACCCTCATATGCAAATAAACAATATGTCACATCAGTCTGTATCAAATGACCAAGTTATCTTTGTATAGGATGAAAATGAATGTTTTTGATTTATATTATATTGAGGATGAATGACCAAGATTATGTCTTACATTAAAGTCTTAAAATTTTAAGTAGGGATAAATGAAATGCTTTATATATATGAGTATGAGTATAGACAGAGGCGGTATCAAAAAAAAATATCAGAGAGGACAAAATTAAAAACTCTATGAAATATAAATATAAAAGGGGCCAAAATGTTAAAAATCTATAAGAAATTTTTCAAAATCGATGAAAAATTTAAAAATACATAGACAAAATCTAAATTTTTAAGGGGGAATTTGACCCCTTTACCCCCATGTGGTACCGCCCTTGAGTATAGATATACGTGATGAATTAAAAATACTTATTATTATTTTTAGTAATTATAAGTTATAATAGATTGAATTGATAAATAAATAAGGTAAGTGTATAAGAATTTTTTTTTACTATATATATACAGAAAGTATAATTCATAAATTAATATAGGTTATTAGGTATCATAGGTATATTAAGTGAATATGTTTAAAGTAATTAGAAAGTTTGAGAGACGTTAGCATTTCAAGTTTTTATGGTGGGTGGAGTACGCTGGTGACCAAACTGGTATCGGTTGGTCACCGGACGCAATGCCATTCCGCTCCACCGGTGCCCGGGTTGCTCGCTATCTTTTTTTTTGTCTTTATTTGAGTGAGGATAGGTGAGGAGGTATTTCGTGTAAGTGGGAAAAAGGCGGGGAAGAGTAAAAAAGGTTGGGAGGAGTGGAGAGGTACTCCCCCAACCCTTATGGAGATAAACAAAACTTGGTGGTGGTATGGAGATAGTGTTGACATGAAAATACTTTTAATAGTTGACGAATTGAAATGCTATGAATTGGATGGTCTAGGAATATCTTTTGCTTTAATAATTTATTTATTTTTTCTATTAAATAGTAAAAAAAAAAAATTTTTACAAAAATTAAGGGGGTTGTCTAATTTGCTGTTAACAGCAGATGATTATTTATTGTCTCACCTTACATTCAGAGAGGTTGGGTTTTTATTTCATCAAATGTAAAAATTGATGTGAGGGCGAATACCAATGTTAAACAACATATAATATTTTCTCTACGTAAAAACCCAAATAGGTGAATTGAGTTACGTAAAATGTAACACCTGAGCTAGGGCTAAAAATATTACGGAAATTATATAGTACAAGGTCGAATTAATGTAGATAATGAACTAAATGCAAATAAAAGATCCGGTGAATCCATAAATAAGTAAATCTAAGTACAAAATGCATAAGGAGCAAGCGACCATCAAAGTTTACAAAACAATCATCTAACGATGGCTTTCGATCCCAAGCATAATGCAAAAGTAGGCAAATGAATCCTTGATCCATATAAGTCCAATGCCCGGGTCCAAAAGCAAGCAACCTATCATACTTCACGTCATGGATTAACCTGGTTACCTGTAAAGTGTACTAATCAAGTCAACACGAGGTTGGTGAGTTCGTAGTAATGATTCACGAGGAACCATCGTCAATAAACACAATAAGTATAAGTAAAGGCAAAACAAAACTTACAAGTAGCCTTTATGCATCATAATATCATTCACATCAAGATTACATAATGTAAAGTAAATGCGTGTAATAAACGAGCACAAAAGATATCAAAATCAATATGTGTCGTATGCATGACAAAGTCATAATGCATATGTCACACCCCGCCCAGGGTGGGTCCAGGGAGATGGTGACTTCTTGGGAGCACAATGTAAATTATAACAAACGACCTCTAAATGAGACATTTTTATTATAAAAACTTCTTTATTACATAATTATAACAACGAGTTTACAACTTTTAACAAAAATTTTTCTAAACAAAGCAACTATAATACTAGAAAACCTTCTCCTTGTTCATGAAATATGCAGATGTGACTCACAGAGCATGCTCCATTTTTAGACCTTAGTTTCCTGAGAAATACACGCTAAAATACGTATAATGTTGGTGAGTTCGTAGGTTTTAACCATAAACGTTCACATGGATCACAAGATTTCAATTTTTGTGTAAATATCATAACGGATATAAAAAGACCAATAGTTTCGTATGCTTGCCTTGAGTGCCAATGCCTTAACCATTGCTACCTCTTCAGTAGTGTTTCACTCCAACACTGTAGTTTCAAATACTATATGCCCGTTTAACCCAACTAGCATGACTAGCCCGGGCAGGGGTGTCAACCCCGATAGTACTATCCATAATATTCACGCGTTTGTTTCACGACTCAAGTTAACAAGGGGCTTTCATAAGTGATCGTATACATAGCTATACATAAACTATTAAAATACTTGTGTCCATAAAATTGAGCAGTGTATTCTCACCCCAAAATATAAAATATTTTTAAAAGAGAGGCTACGAGACTTACCTTAGCAGCAAAAGTATAATTATAAGGAAGACAAGTTTAGCTTCAATGAAATTGTCCTAGATTAAATATTTTAATTAATTAATTGATAATTAGCTTAAAAAAAATGACTTTCTTTTACAAATTATTACGTACAAGATTTCACTAAAAATGTTCATATGCTGTTTTAAAACATTTATGATTATGTTTATAATATAAAAGATTAAATCAGTATCCAAGAGTTTATCTAAATAGAATTTACTAAAAGGTTATTAACAACAATTTCATTCACAAGTACGCAACTATTTAAAACCCATTTTTAAACATGCGGAGAAAGGAGATTTATCCTAGCATGGCAATAAAAGAAATATAAGACGGTAGATGAAATAGGTCGTTGAATATACCTTTAACGGATGATTATAGACTTTGATCACGAACTTGAAACTAGACCCGTAATTTATCTTAAAGCAACTCTCAAACAAACCCGATACAATTTTAGAATTTATTTTAAAATGAACTCGAACAAACTAACGACCCTTACATTGCCATTTTCCCTTGAAACTAGTTTATTATTATTAATGTTGGTGTGTTGAGAATGAGAGGTAGAGTCGATGTTAGTGTGGTTTGGAAATACGTTTACCAGTCCCTATTTACAGTACAAGGAAAGGAGGTGATTTGATTCAAAGCCGTGAGCAAGAAGGAAGGGAAAGAGAGGTGTCACAATCTTATTTGTCTTACTCATGAAGAAAGTTGCGGTGATGAAGCCAAAAGCTTTAGAATGACAAGTCTATAAGTATGAGGAAGCAAAACTAGATGATAATTCTTTAAAGCTAGACATAGATTGATGATTGAGCAGCTTCTTTTCTTTTCTTCTAGTCTTGTAAGACAACAATTGAAACCAAAATGAGGGCCACTTTTGACTTTTTATTTTAATAGTTTGTCATGCTTGTTTCAAGTATCTATAACATATAATATTATGTACATACAAGCTATTAAGTGTAACAATTCCTTCATCTCTAATTTAACTAAATAATAATAGTAACTATTATATTCTAAAATTTCTTGTTGTGTTAATTACGCAGGGGAGATTAGATCATGTATCATATTTCAATTAAGATTTATTCAAGTTTATAAAGGCAAGACATAATACAAAAATATATAATTAGTTTGGCTAAGCTAAAAATTTGCATATAGCACATATATTGATTTGGTTAATATTTAAGCTAATTAATAAGAGTATTTTTGAGGGTTGTTATAGCATATCATAAGTGTGACCATCAAACCATCAATGCAACGATACTCACATGTCATCCCAATGAAGTTAATTATTCTTGCACTAATCTATCTCAAATAACATTAAATGATGATGATTGGGTAAAGAGAAAGAGAAAGAGAGAGATGCAAGAATGAGTGTTCTTGGAGTAAATTAGAGAGAGAAAAAGAGATATGAAATGAGTGGATAAATGAGTGTAAGAGTGGGGAATGAATAGGGTTGGGTTGACTTAGTTGGGTCATGGGTCTTAGGTTACACCCATGGGTTGGCCCATCACATAGCTAGTTAAATTCACATAACGTATACGTCGTTACATACAATAAATTAGATAATCGACCCGTCATGTACATTTCTAGTCATAATAATTCAAAAATGAACTCGATTATATTACTAATCAAAATAATTAGTCAACTAATACATATGGTCAAAAGAGGTCAAATATTGCGGGTGTTACATAAAAAGTTAAAAATAATCAAAAAAAAAAAGGAAAATTTCGTATATGTCATTGGTAACTAATAAAATATCATATTTGCTCAATTAAATTTTAAATATTCATATATGTCATTTTTAATACCTTAACATATCCAATATGCCATTTTTGAGTAAAAAAAATATCATATGTCTAAATACATTATTAAATATTGTATATGTCATCATGATTTTTGAAACATATCTAAAATCTCATTAAAATATATTTAATATGTTCAGATTAATTAATTAAGTCAAATATAAATATCATCAATAGTTAAAAAACTATCGTTAAATTTTAAATCCCTACATTTATCATTTTTTTAATTCATGGATTTTTTTGCATCAAATGTCGTTGACATAAATTACTACAAAAATGTAGAAGTATCACATATGCTTAAGTCACTTACAAACAATAGTCGTGACAAAACCTAATTATATGAGGTGTGATATTTGTACAACAACAAATGATACATTTACCACATATAAGTATTACTGACTTGTACTATATGCTTTAAAACTAATACATTGTAGTGAATTAATAAAAAGTTGTGGTACAAATATCGTTTTCCTGATTATACCATGAATTGAATTGAATAACTAATTTAAGTATATCAATTAAATTAGTCAATGTTGATAACTTAATATTGAATTAAATTTGCACAATTTTAAATAAACATGAATTTTGGATTATAAAATTAAGAGAAAATCCAGGTTTAGAATAAAATTATAAATTTACCACTGATATATGATATTTTATTATTTAACAATGTCGCATTTGATACTGATATATATATATGATATTTTGTTATCTAATAATAACATGTTTAATATATTGATAAATTAAAAATTACATATTTTAAAATTTAATTATATAAATATGATATTATGTGACATATATGAAATTTAAAAAAAAAAGATAGTAGACATTCTAATTTTTCCACCGAGTGTTTTAACGAGCGGGAAAAGGAATAATTTCAAATTCCATCAATCAATCACTCTCTCTCTCTCTCACACATATACATATATGCATTGACGAGCTGTATCTATCTATATCTACATATCTGTGTATCTCTAATTCGCTCTCTATCTAAACAAAATCAACCTTCATTTCCAGCTTTCACTCCAACTTGCTCAGATTCGGTACGTTTTCATCTTCAATTATGTTTATTTTCTTTATATTCATTTCTATCCAATTAGATTCAACTATTTTGAAACCCTAATTCCCAAATTACATATCTTTTTCTGATAATTACTCATTTTCTCCCACTGTAGGTTGATCTTTAGGTTAATTTGTTTATGCTTGACGTATCTACTATCAATTGAAACCCTAAACTGGATTTGTGCTATTTTGAAATGTTAGAAATAAAGTGTCGAACCGACAATAAAGGCCGTTAGACGTAGCCGTACTCCCCGGACCAATCGATAATACTAAGAAACTCGGAAAGTGTAATTTTGATGAAATTTATGGGGTGTTTGGGATTGCTTATTTATTAGTGCTTTTGTGCTGGAAAAAATAAGTAGAAGTACACCTGCTTTTAAAAAAAGTGATTATTTTTCATAAAATAAGCTGATAAACAGTTTCTGAAAATGTGGTTGTTGCGCTTATCTGCTTGAAAAAACAAGCAATAAGCAGATAAGTACGCAATCACAAAACCCCCGTTACTTTATAATGGAACATAAATCTAGGAGTGTAACAGACCCATTATTGGTAATGGTTCCCAAATGATCAGTCCCACAGTCAAGTTGAGAGAGGTAAATTATGTGACATTATATATGGTTAAATCGGCATGGGTCTTGGATTTGAAACCTAAAGTTGTTTTGCATTTTGAATTTCACTGTTAACGTTTTTATTAGTTTAAAATTTTGAATCTTTTATGCTACTAATATGTTTTGATATCATGATATGTTTCTCCAATATGCTAAGCAAAGGTATTATGAACTGGTGTTTATGAGATAAAACGAGTGATTAGTTAATGCCTAATGGATTAGATAATCACTGCTAACAGTATAAATTAAAGTACCAGCAATGGGAGTGGAGAATTATCATGTGATAGAGCTTGTCGGAGAAGGATCTTTTGGTAAAGTATACAAGGGAAGAAGAAAGTTCACCGGACAGGTATAAGTAACCCGATAGTTACTATTTATATTCTTTTTTTGTATTATTCATATGATAAAATGTATTGATTATGTCTTGTTTTATTTATGTATCCGTCTGTTTGTTATAGACCGTTGCCATGAAGTTTATACTAAAGCATGGTAAAAGTGAAAAGGACATTCAAAATCTTAGACAAGAAATTGAGGTATTCATGTTTATATATATATATATATATATTGTGTTTGTATAGTATTTGTGGTTAGGCGTAGCTTGTATGTTGAGATATTGCCATTACAATTTAACATTAAGTTACATTCGTGGGCTACATTTGTTGCTGTTTGATGATGTCTACTTTTCGCAGATCTTGAGAAAGTTGAAGCATGAGAATATTATTCAGATGCTGGACTCCTTTGAAAGCCCGCAGGAGTTTTGTGTTGTCACCGAGTTTGCCCAAGTGAGTAATTCTGTATGACTGATTGGTATCTTGTATAAGCATCACTAAGTGTTGTATCTAATTAATGTTATGGTTGATTGTATGATTATATCTCGTATTGATTGAATGCATTTTCATCTAGGGTGAATTGTTTGAGATTCTTGAGGATGATAAATGTCTTCCTGAAGAGGAAGTCCAGAAAATTGCAAAGCAGTTGGTACATTTACTAACTTAGTTAGCTATTCATCTATTCAAATTTCACCATGTTTTGAAAATATGAAAGTAACTGAAATACAACCTAAATGTATGCTTATGGCTATAAAGTACACTATTGGATTTAAGGCTTGATTGTTTCAATTTATGAAATAATATATATAGATGCAAACTACATTATAAACAGAGGTTTCCCCAAAAGAATTTACACTGTTGATACTTTAAACCTTGATTCGTATGCATTTAGTTTACCTAAAGAGTTTATATGTTGCCAATGTTTCTTCATAATAAATGTATGGTATTAACATATGTTAGTGTTTTTATGTCTTCTGAATATTTTCAGGTCAGAGCATTGCACTACTTACATTCCAACCGCATTATTCACCGTGACATGAAGCCACAGAACATCTTGATTTGTGCTGGTGGTGTCGTCAAGGTTAGTTATAAACTCAACAATGGCTTTGGTAAATAAAACAAAATTATACGGCTTAATATCTGTACAGATTGTACCAAGATATTTTCTAAGTGTAAGTAAGATTTTTTATCATCGCGGTATTCTTATCACTTACACACTGACCCTGGAACTCATTAAGAGACTAACTATGCAAGATATATGCTAAAAGTTTCTTCACATTAGTTGCAATTGCATTGACTGAATTAGTGGAGTTCCATGCGTCAGACATGCCAATTTATCTGGACAAAACTGAACATTCGGTTCATAAGTTTCCCACTTGGTCATGCATTGCATTTTATAAATTTAATAACCTATTGATAAAGTACTGAGTACTCTATCGAATTACATGTTATTGTTAATGACTTATCGTGTTTCTAGTTTTACTTTTACTAACTTGATTCTCATCGCACATTTTTTTTGGAAGGAAATTTTAGGAATTGTGTTGGATCCTTTTATGAGCTGACAAAGAAAGCTGTTAACTTGAACATGTATATAATTCATTGTTTGACTAACTAGCCACAATCATTTCTTATATCTTTATGAAACAGCTATGTGACTTCGGGTTCGCAAGGGCAATGTCAACAAATACAGTTGTTTTACGGTCTATAAAAGGTATATTTATTCTTATTATCATCTTTGTAGGATCTACACTACCCGACTCTTCTCAGCTCTGTAAGTTTGCTCTGATCTTTCATGCATTCATCTGTTTCAGGTACTCCTCTTTACATGGCTCCAGAATTGGTACGGGAACAACCCTACAACCATACTGCTGATCTGTGGTCCACTGGGGTCATTTTGTAAGTTAATACTGTTTGAAATAAGCCTTTTTTTAAATAAAATTTTACTTATAAAAGAAGGTATTTACTGGAACCTCCCCAAACCAATAATTTTTGTTTAGTTTCTTCAACCCTGATAAGTACTCTTTGCAGCGGTAATTTGCATGGTTTTTTTTTCTTGATGAATGTTAAGTACCTAGCATAATGTTATTTCATTATACTTTTGAGCTACCGGATGGATACATTCATCTCAAAACCTTAACTAGTATGAAAATCAAATTTCACTTAGTTTCTTGTGGAACTACCAAGCCTAGTAATGAGTTTTGATCTCTTTCTTGTGGAACTAAAAAGCCTAGTAAATCAATAGATTAAATTAGATGTGTTTTGGTGACTAAGTTTTTTTCTTTAATGTGCCATCTGTAAATTTTGATCATCGAACTGAATTTAGAATATATAACTTTGCATTCGTATGAAATTGATTCAGGTATGAATTGTTTGTTGGTCAACCTCCATTTTACACTAATTCAGTATATGCACTTATTCGGCATATAATCAAGGTATGTTGTCTTTGAGTTTATTTGTGAAACATGATTAAGTGATGTATGAAATCATTCTTATGCTACTTTTAGGATCCAGTAAAATATCCAGACAACATGAGTTCTAATTTCCGAAGCTTTCTTAGGGGTTTGCTTAACAAGGTATATCTATCACATTTGTAACAGTTTTATAAATGTACGCATATGGCATGTTAGTCTAGTTAAGATTAACTGGTAATCGTTTGTCAAAATTGGGAGAGCAGGATCCTCATAATAGGCTGACATGGCCCAAACTTCTGGATCATCCATTTGTTTTAGAAACCTTGGAAGATGTTGAGGCCAGGGTAATCATCTTCCGTTACTTATTACAGCCTCTAGTTTTAAAATCTTTCATGTAAAGAAGACATTTAAATATGATTGTTATGTTGATAGGAGCTGCGTGCCAACACTGCGGCTTCTAGAGGATGTGATGCTGCTTGGAAAGGGGAGCAACATGTACAGACAACTGGTTTGCCCTCTGCAAATCCTGAAGGTAGGCCTGATGGCAGTTTACCAAATTACCTAACTGACCTTGACTGAGCATAACTAGCTAAAGTGACGTTACTGCAGGTATTAGCAGGTCTCCCACAACTGTGAATGAAAACAGCAAAGCTTTGGGTCAACAGCCGAATATTGAATGTTCACCCCAAAAGGAGTCTGAAAGGATCACTGAAAATGACAATGTACATTCAGGTAGATCTCAATAATTCATATGAATCACAAGTTTATAACACAAATTGTGCCTCATTATCATGCAATTTTTTTTATATGTATTTCAATTCCGTTGCTTGTTGATTATGTCTAATGTCAAGTTCTCCAAGTTATCAATATATAAGAGAAGTATATGCTTCAGGGTAAAAGATACTTTGATTATCGTATATTTGCAGACAGCCTTCTCTGTTGCCTGTGATTGGTGTGTGTGTTTTAGCATAAAAGTACATTTGCTCTTTTCTTTGGGTGCACTTACATTGTCCACCTAAGACTTAGTCATGAGTACATGAACTATATTTATCTAGCTTGTATTGCAATATTTGCTGTGACTCATATATGAAAAAGAACATTTTTGTGTCATTGTGTGCTTTTGTATATCTAAGAGGAACTAATATAATTGTGTACAGCCTTCAGTAACATATGAGATATTTGAATCTTTGGTAATTATTCCTCTCCACAAAACCTTTCAGTATAAAGGCACTGTAAAGTTCCTTTGTTCAAGACTTTCTTTCTGTTTGTTTTTGAATGGCCCAAACTTGTTTAACATAGAGAAATCTCTGTGTTGTATATGCATAATCAACAACAGTTATTGTAGATATGTTCGTATAACTGTTGAAGTCAGGATGGTTGATAGGCTATGTTCTCTCAGCAGGTTGCCAGATACTGGACAAATTAGAAAATAACTCTCGCACTGTTAAGGGTGCCAAGTTGATTGGACAAGATAATGAATCATTATCAGTTATCTTGCTGCCTCTCAAAAATCGGCTGTGCAGGTAAAAACATGTATTTAACAATTTCTTGATAATAAGTGTGAAATAGATCTAAATTACTCGTGTACCTTGGGTGTCTTGGTTTTGTATTCTCAGATGTTTTGTTATCTTATGGCGTTTTTTATTCACAGAGATCAAGATGTTCTCACTTCAAACCAGTCCTTGAGAATTCTTTCCAACTTAGTTTCTGCTGGTGCAATTACTTCTTCAGGGGTGCTTGATGAAGTATTTTGGGAACTTATAGGGTTTACTGCCAACATTCTTCGCATGAAAAAGTCAGAGTATAATGACTTGCTAGTTAAGGTATGTAACTTTTTTTTTGTTGAGCATGGCATAGCTACAATTAGTGTTCTTTTCAGCATTTTGTCTTGTTAAATGAAATGCATTCATTGACACACCCAGAGTTATCAAGTAGTCTGCCAAATCTGCTTTTAGTTGCACTTACTCACAGTTAGAGTTGTCAAGATGAGCAGGTTGGGTAGTGGTCATTGGGCAAACAGTTGATTGCGGCTGAATTAAGACTGGGTAGTTCCAGGTTGATCTGGACAAACTTTATTGTTCATTTAATCATATTTTAAAAATAAATCACCGCAACCATTATGAATACATCTTTCTATAGCATCATTTAGTAGGTTGTATGTATCATGGGTTAAGTATTTGGGGATGTATGTAACTTGTACACTTTTACTATTGTGTGAAAACAACTTTCATTCGGTTCATTGTATGTAATTAATTTGCAAAATTGAACGAATCGTGTAAGTAATGGGTTAAATACTGATATGGAGGTCACTCATTGTGCCACGTCTCGGATGCCAAATGGTGCCAAGTTAGTATCCGGCCGATTTCTTACATGATGTGTTCATTTTTGCAAGTTAATTACATACAAGGAACTGGAAGAAAGTTGTTTTCACACAATACGAAAAGTGTACAAGTTACATACATCCCCAAATACTTAGGTATCATAAGCAGATTTCGTGCAACTTTTGAATTTTTTTCTTATCCCGTATTGACTGAAGTTTTTGCTGTGATTATATCCCAAATAGACTCTTTTTTAGGTAAATGAGTCATAATTACAAAAAAGTTGCATGTTCTCTCGCGAACTATTATGTTAAGTACCATAATCTTAAAAAACATCTAATATTCAGAAAATTCTTTTATTCTAAGTTATTAAATTCTGTTTTGTTTTCTTTATATTTCTATCTTCATTTGTTATGCCTTTAAGTTCTTGGTTAGACTGTGCTTGTCATTTACATATTATGTTGCAGTGTTTCTCTGTTATAAAGAAGTTACTGGACACCTGTGGAGGTGGGTTTGGAGATTCCTATATAAGGCACTGGGTTGCCATAGTGGAGCTCTTTAAAGAGGTTATACTTTCAACCAAATTATATAATTAATGCATAACCTTGTAGCCCTGTTTCTATTTCTTAAACTTTGGTGTTTGCAGGTCTTTAGTTGCACGGAAGATGCATCTGGAAGAGTTCTATATGAATCCAGTGCCTGCATTACAATTATCATATCTCGAGTAGCACAGGGTCTGAAAGCATCTCTTGCCACCAAACGAGCCGAGGTGGTAGTAAATGGTTTTAAAGAGATACTGGATCATGCAAAAGCATCGGGTGTAGCAGACACTTTGCTTTCGTGCTTGGTGACTTGTGGCACAAGTCTCATGTCTGGCTCGTCAAATTTGTTACGTGTTGCCTGCGAAGCGTCTAGGGCTATTTGGTCATTGATGGATGCATTTGAAATACTATCTACAAAAGAAAACACACATGTTTTTCCACTTAGCTCAATGTATTCCCACTCCTTGGATCGGCTCAACATTAAAGGAGATAACTATGGATCGTTAATAGGTACAGATTCAGAAAGAATTGTTGATGCAGTTACACGAGCGTTCCTCAGATCCAAAGCTGTACAGGTTGCCTTTTACTATTGTCTTCGCCAACGTTTAGAGGTTGCATGGTCTTCTGGTATTCAGGTGATTATTGTTTTTGTTTTTATTAAGACTATGGAGTACTAATCTTTCATTGACAACGGTATAGTTTGTGATGGTTATATATTTATGTCTCATTTCAGATTATATTAAGGTGTTGTCTGCATAATAGCTCAGTTACAGGAGTTTTATGTGGTCTCCCCAGTTCTTTACCTGCTACTACAGTTGTTAGTGGAGGTGGTGATAATACAATCATTTCAGAGATTTTTTCAATATTATCTCTTTGCGCTGACAAAGATGCCCAAACAGGAGACACAAATAATCTGAAAAGCAAGTTATCCAATCCATGTGCCCTAATTTGTCAATCGTGTCTTCTAATTGCTTCAATTGCACAATCTTTAAAGTCAGGTGGAAGGAATTCTGCGCTATTTATGCTGACATCCTCACCTAAAAAGCAGCGG
This sequence comes from Erigeron canadensis, assembly GCF_010389155.1. Classification (NCBI taxonomy): domain Eukaryota; kingdom Viridiplantae; phylum Streptophyta; class Magnoliopsida; order Asterales; family Asteraceae; genus Erigeron; species Erigeron canadensis. Next base: position 25,255,824 of record NC_057768.1, read on the forward strand.
TCTCGTCTCTCTGACCTTGCCCACCATTATTCTTTATGTGATAGAATTCAGAACTCCTTTCAACCTCATTCTATGTCTGCCATGCTGGCACTTGCATCCATTTTGGCCCTTGAAAGTAACGCTTCTGTTGAAACATCAATTGCTGAAATTGCTGTGCCTTTAATTCCGCGTAGTGCCACACTTTGTGATTATCTCAGGATCTTAACAGATGATGGGGGAGATAAAATAAGTAAAAGCAAGCTCTCATACTGGCACGGGTTTAGGGATGGTTGTGTTGGGTTGTTAGATTCCAGATTAAAGTGGGGTGGCCCCTTAGCCATTCAACAGTTGTGTGCAAGTGGCATTCCTCAAACTCTTCTTGATTTATTGGGAAACAAACATTCAGATGAGATTGGATTATCATCTGTTGGTGTTGTATGGACAATTTCCTCATTATGCCAGTGCCTTCCAGGTGGCAGTGCAACTTTTCGACAGGTGTTGCTTAAAAGGGAACATGTAAAACTTGTGTCTGATTTGATATCTGATGTACATCTTAAGCTTATAAGGTGCTGGGGTGGACCTGGTGGAGGGAAAAATGGGGCCAGGGATACAATTAATGCTGTAATTAACCTCTTGGCATTTCCATTAGTGGCCGTGCAAACTATACCAAGTACTCCAGCTGCTGCTGCTGCCGCTTCAGTGAATAGTGGTTTTCTTTTGAATATGGGATCTCCTGGTGCTAAGGTTTGTGCTGATGACAAGGATATGGTAAGAGCAATAGAAGCAAGCATGGGAAAGTATATTCAAATCCTTCTAGAGGTATATAATTCTATATTCACTTTTTTGTTTCTGAAACTTATCATGTTATGCCCACATTTTTAAATAAGCATCATATATGTTTCACAGTAATGCAGTATAGCCTTTTTTTTTGTAGAGTGGTAAAGTCAACCCAATTTACCTAGGAATGGGTTGATTTGGGTTTGTTTTACCCTTAATGGGCCAAAGGGGTAAAATGCAAAGAAGTATCTAAAAAGAAATAATCAGTGGGTCATATTTAACCAAAGTATTATTTTAATAATGCATAACCTTTCCAGATAAATTCACTGAAAGTATTTGATTATTTTTGATTTAAATAAAACATGTTTTGTAAATATATTTAGTGTGCTCTTATATGACACTGATCTACATAAAAAGTAAAAAAAAAAAGGATTAAATAAAGTGTTTCATGCAAATCTGCTTGTGCTGTTTTGACGACCAGACGTGCTCGGAATCTTTTTGTCGATTCGGGGGAAGTTCTCGTTCCTTCAATCCATATCCATAAACATCTATTAAAGTATTGGACCGGCCAATTTTTACCTGTTACCCAAGGGGACCACATTTCAGGGGATAAACCATATCAGGTTTGCATGTTTTACAAACGAGTCTACTTGGTGTGCTTCGCTAATCTATTTTTCAATCTACAGGTAGGAATTCCTGGCCAACTAATTAAGTGCCTGGAACTTGTGGAGTTAAAGGATGCTGCAAGACCTGTTGCCTTTCTTGCCAAAATGACTAGTCATCGAGCACTAGTTGTTCAACTACTTGGCAGAGGTCTTTTGGATCCAAATCTAGTTCGAAGGTTACTTGATGGTTCTTCACCCACAGAAGTCGTACTGGACATTCTGTCGATAGTTTCAGATATAGCTCGAATGGACAAGGTCAGTTCTTGTTACTGTTTATCTGAAACATCCTTTTTTAAAAAACGATCTTACTAATTATTAAAATTTTGATGCAGGATTTTTATCAGCACATACATGGTGCAAATATCTTAGAACCGTTGAAAGGCTTTCTAACACACGAAGATCCCAATGTGCGGGCCAAGGCATGCAGTGCTATCGGAAATATGTGTCGGCACAGCTCTTACTTTTATAGTTTGTTGGTTAGTATCAACAATTGTCTGCCTACAAAAAATTTGTTACCTAACAGAAAATTCCGAGATGATAATAGAGTTAGTATTCGTAATTCCGACTCAACTATTTCGTTTCTTACAGGCAAAGCACAGAATAATTAGTTTGTTGGTCGATCGCTGCTCTGATGGGGACAAACGTACTCGCAAGTTTGCTTGTTTTGCAGTAAGATGCCATTATATTTGTAATTAGTTCTGACTTCTGATGCAACAATATCTATACATATGCTGCAGGAGTACTTGCCTGACTTGACTTGTTTTCCAGATTGGTAATGCAGCATACCATAATGACTTCTTTTATGAAGAGCTGAGGAGATGCATACCCCAACTTGCAAATTTACTGCTTTCGGCAGAGGAAGACAAAACAAAGTCGAATGCATCTGGTGCTCTTAGCAACCTTGTTCGCAATTCCAATAAACTATGTGAAGACATTGTCTCTAAGGGAGCAATGCAGGTACCTTGCATTTACATTCCATCTTTTACCGAGATTAATAATAGTACTTTGTCAGTTGGGCAAATTGCATAAAAAGTGGTGATTATTGATCTTTTTTGCAATAATGGGTAACCTTAATTTTGAAACAATAAAAGGGGTCATTAATCGATTTGAAACAAATAAAGGGGTACCATCGTAAACCACCACCATAAACAACCACACCCGAACAATGTGTTATCCCTTATATGTTTCAAATTGATTACTAACCCCGTAATTGCTTCAGATTAATCTGTTACGCCTTTTTTTATTAATCACAAAATTAACGTTATTTCTTCATTGAAAAAAAAACCCATTTATTTCCTCTTTTGGAGCATCTTCCATTCTTGCCCTTCTCAAATTATAGTTCAATGTAGTAGCAATCCCTCCAAGTTGTTGACTATTTAAATGGTTATTGTAGGCTTTGTTAAAGTTGGTGGCAGATTACTCTGTTGTTGCCCTGAACCCAAGCAGGAAAGATGCGATTAATGAGTCACCTATAAAGATAGCTCTTTTCTCATTAGCTAAGATGTGTGCACACGCACCTTGTAGACACTTCCTTCGCTCATCAGATCTCTACCCAGTTATTGGACGACTCCGTCAGTCGCCAGAAGCAACTATTGCCAACTATGCATCTGTCATATTCAATAAAATCTGTGATGCTTAATCTATGGCCCCTTTTATTGATTTATATGTAAATAGATTACATGTTAAATTATTTGTAAAGAGACTAAAAATTTTCATTGTTATTTGAATGTTAACAATTAGTGTAGCTCCTTGCAATGCTAATTAGTGATTTGTAAAATTTTTATATACCAAGAGTTCCCTGTTTAGTTTTGTTACTTTATGATTATGTTTGTGAGTTATATGACCACTCCAAGTCTGCGACGAGAGAAAGTTTTTAGTGCTAAAACTTACAGGTGGTAACTATATCACAATATGGCTTCTTAAATTTAACCAAAATATAATCCCTTAAATGATTGATTCATATTATATTCCGTGTCACTATCAGTCATATAACTATCCTTCTGATATGTCATACTAATCATATGATTCATATCTTTATCTTAAACATATGTTAATAATCCAAAAATTTTATGGTGCATGTTTTTCAAAGAGAAGTAAACCAGGACAAAATCATAGAGTAATTACTAATTAATGAATAGTGCTTATCCTGGTTAGAAACAAATGTCGTAAGTTTCAAAGATCATATATATATGCACGTGAACAAACATAGTGAGATTGTGTTAATTTTGTTCCAAATATCAGGTCCACCTAAACATAGGTTAGTAAAATATATCTATTTTTCTTTTAACCGGACAGGCTAGTGACTCACTCGATTATCTCCATTACCCGAGTGCAGGTTCAAGACCACCAACAAAAGAAAACCCATGCATCACAAGTAAAAATCCTCGGCCTAATATGAAACGCTAATTTTTTTTAATCATATATGAGACTTGAACTCATGGCCTTCCCATTATTAAAGTCATTGGGTACCTCATCTCAACCACCATCACTGAGGATCATTGGTTATATATAATTGTGTTTCATAATTCGTGATATCATATATCAAAATTGGCAATGGTTATATATCTAATATATGTTTGGCGTGGCAACTAGATAAGCAGGTTTTAGCCATAGACCAAAAGGGGGGTCAGGGTTGGCATCGAGCTGGCCTTTACATTAACGTGGATCAATTTCTGACGGACGTCCCTTGTTATATACCACACCAGGCCATCCATCACTATATTGTCTCATCCCTCCAATAATTCTATCTAAAAGATCAGAAATGGCCAACTGGCACTTTTCGTTTGATTATAAAATAATACTGCCAAATCATATATATAGAGCTAAAGACAAAAATACTCTGGGATTTGACTCTTCTTATTTTTCCATTTTATTTTTTCTCTTGTACTATACATAAACATATTTTTATATCATACACACATACACATATATTATATCTTTCATATATGCCATAATACAGAAGCCACGTTCACTTTTTACATTTAAGCTTATAGTTTGTGTCTCCTATATACTAGCAAATCAACCCTCAAAAACATATATATACAAAAAATTATATATTGAAATTTAATATCTAGTTTCATTAATTGAGCTAGAAGATTGAGTATGAACATGTCAACTTCTGAATGTACTAGTGGATGTGAATCGGGTTGGACCATGTACTTGGACCAATCCGTAAATTCGGGATATGATGAGAAATGTGAGAAAGGAAGTGGTCATGGTGATGGAAAATGGCCATATGTGAGTATGGAGCAGGATGAGGAGGACGAGGATGATTTATCGATGGTTTCTGATGCATCTTCAGGGCCAAGACAAAAGTTTGATGAAGATGATCAAGAAAATATATATGTGTTTGATTATGCTTCTCAAAGCAAAACGAATAAGGAGAGGAGCAAAGGACGATTAAACGAAAAGAAAACAAGTAACGATGTTGATGATACCGCTAGTTCCACTTACATCTCCAAGGTACGTACGTACGTTATTTGATCTCAAACACTTCTAAGTAATTCTATAGTAGTTAAAAATGAAAAATTATATCAATAAAAAGTATATATAAAACTCAATCGATTCATACAAATTATATCAAGGGTACGTGATACAATACCAACAGAAACTATTTACGGTCAAAGTCAGGAAAAAAATAATATTCAGTATATCAAACTTAGACATTTAAAGTGGGACTGAGAGAGAGTATATATCATCATGTGTTAAGTACTGTATATATGTTATATTTTCATGTGAATTGTACTATTACATATATGTGCTTTTCCTAATATGTGACCCAAGGGCATATGCTAACATGTGATTTAAATATCGAACTAATTATTTATTATATAGGCAAAATCTGGATTGTTGAAGAAAGTATCATCAGTTGCAAAGAAATGTGTACCAAATAAGTCAGGTACGTATTGTCATTATTTTAGTTAGAATTTTAGAAACTTAATAATTAGTTAGTCCGCTATGTATTTGTATTTTTGGCTTTATATATATATATATATAAGAAGCTATATATGGTCTTTAATTTATGGTGTCAGGGGAAATGAGAAAAGGCAGTGACTACTTTGGTGCTCAGGGCTCAAGAGAATTGGGATCAGCAAGAAAGAATTAGGAGTGCAATAGTGCATGTGGGGTGAGACATTAGATTTCTTAGGATCTCAATTGGTTAATTTGTTTGTTTATTTATTTTCTTGTTTTCTGTCTAGGCACTGGGAAACAACCTGAGAACATAAGTGTATTTCTGTTTATTGTTATCTATAAGACAGCATGAAGCTAGCTAGCTTTCTCTGTCTTTTTCTTTACTACTAGCAGCTAGCTAGGATACGTTCAACACGTATATACGAATCGATCGATATCTATCCTTGAACAACGTACATTAAAATGATCAAGAATCTAACTAAAACTTCTGTGTGAGCTTTCAGCTGAAAAGGCAGGACAGAAGCTAGTTTTAGTCGTTAAAGATTTGGCCCGGATCTAGCTATATTTTTTCTTCACTGAAATCTAGGCCAAATCGTCCTGAGTGTGTATCTTGGCGACAATGAATCAACGATCATTTTTTTTTGAAAAGTGAATTTCGCTTGAAACTTCGTGTCGCGATTCGACAGGGAGAGATCTAGCATACGTTGTCTTAACCGGGTCCGCGCTAGAGAACTCTCTCGAAGTAGAAATGCCTATTTCAAATACTCTACGGGGGAAAACCCCCTACTAATCTGCCCGAAAGCACGACGATTAATAGGGGTAAACCCTGCCCCTCAGACTTAAATCTGGGTATACCCAAGTCAAGCCCTCATAGAAGGACTACCTTATATCTCAAAGTTGGTGGAATGGTGATTCGTAAGACCTATATGTCATCAGGGGAACTCCAAACCACTACACCAACTTATCATTGATATCAATTATCATCTATATATAGTCCATGAGCTATATTTCATTAGGCTTCTTAATGAGTCAGGAGATCATGGGTTAAATGCAAGTTCACTTAGTAGACAACACTGAAAAAAACATTATAATGGAAAGCCTCAATGAAACGGCAAGTACACTGTGTTAAAACTTATGGTCTCTGGACTCAAACTTTAATAGAAAATCTTGGCAAACATGCAAAGTTAACTAGCTAGAAAGGTAGTTTTGTTCTTGACAGGTTCAACCAATATATCTAAAAACTTGAAATTAAGTCAGAATAATCGTACGTTATATACCTCAAGTACAATCTATATATGTATATGATGATTTTGTTTAGGATATATTGGCTTATGCTATAGAAATACCTCATTTTGCTAGCAAACACCCACCATAAGGGTGATTTTCGTGTGGCTGTCTTTGTAGGGTGGTGTATCACCCCTCCAGGTCTTGATTGGGAAGGTACCGATCCCTCTTACCTTGGGGTTTTCGTTTCGTCGGTGTGGATTTTTTTTCGTGTTTTGGTTTTTTACTGTAATTGACACGGGTTTTTACCGATCCCTCTTACCTTGGGGTTTTCGTTTCGTTTTGCTTTATTGTACTTAGATTGGCTTTTGCCTCTTTTTCTTGTAATTGTAATCTATCTTTTAGGATCATTAGGGTCTTAATTGCTAGTCTATCTTTAGTAATAAAAGTTTCCACCGTTCAAAAAAACTTAAAGCTATGGTTAATTTACAGTAAATAGTTGTTACTAATAGCTGAAAATTTATTTTAAAAAACAATATTCTTCGTATACAATAATTAACTGCATGAGTCGGTGAATGATTCACGAAATCTTATTGATTATAACGCGCATGGTTAATTTGGTAGGAAAAGGTTACAAAATGTTTTTCACTCGGAATATTGTTAAAGGGTGATGACTGTATATCACCAATTTTTAACTGTACATTACTAAATTTGCTTTAAAATGTTGTATGGTATAATTATGTAATGCATGTTTAATGGTGTACGGCTAAAAAGTGATAGCGTATAGATCACCACTCGTTATTAAATATTTAATTTTAAATAAACAAGGAATTTTTGGAGCTCATAACCAAAATAGTTAAAATTTAAGTACAAGCAAGTGTACGTAAACCATAAAGAAAGACTTATAACAACATTTTAGGTTAAGCTTATAATAATATACTAATAAGTAATCCATGAGCAGTCCAACAACTTGCACTCTATACTAAAGAGAGAAAATAAGTAAATGGGATTTCTAAATGCATAATGAATAAAGATCGCCGAAGATTAGGGAGGAGGTTGGTAATTATATATGATCAAATTAGAATCTATATATATTGTCGCATTCTTATTTAAAAATTATCAGCCTTCCAATTGCAATTGTGACACATGCAAGTTTTTGAATAAAATATACAATCCGGGACAATTTCCAAGTTTTTCTACCCCACAACCAACTATGCATGCCATCCTTACGTGGATGCATTTGTATTTTACTCATCCATAACACATGACAAAAATATGAGTTTCATAAAAACTTAACCCCGACCGATTCATACCATGCTCATCAGTACTACTGGGTAGTGTGTACTAGTATTAGAGCTTTCACAGGTTTCGTCCTGGTTCGTCCCTGTCTCGTTCTCGCTTGAGGGACGAGCGCACACGGTTAGGTGTGGCTCGTCCCGGTGCTCGTTCTCGCGCGTCCGTCCCCCCAGAAACGAGCCGTTGCTTCGTTTTTTTTTTTCCCTTTTGTTAAGTAACGGTTAGGTTTTAAAATTCAAAAACATTTACACAAATGGCCCCTAAAACGGCTGATTTGTAACTTATACGAATTTGACACTTTTGGTCCTTATTTATCATATATATATATATATATATATAACCCACACACATTTACACAAACCATAAACAATTTATCTAAAAAACACACATATTCGAAAGTTAAACATGGCAAATAACATATCAAACATGACCGTTCACGCTGCAAAAATGGGGATGCAAGACCACATGCTTCGGAATTAATGATGCGAACAGATCTGCTGTTAACAATGTCATTGACAACTTGACTGCCAACAAAGCGACACTCGCAGCCGCAATTGAACGACTTGAAGCTGCAGAACACACTCGCAACGCCGTTGAAGTTGAGTACATTGTTTATCTTCGGCAGCACATCGACTGACACACACAAGCTATATCCAGCTTACCACAGCTACTAACACGTTAAACCACACTATAGACCACGCATTATACTGGCAAGGCGCTATCGGTGGTGGTCGTCCTGATGATTATCTGACCGACCCTGGGAGGAGTACGCATCTCCGCAACCAGGCGACCATGTCGGTTCTCTTGAATGCTATCCGTATATTCATCGCAATGACGGCAACAGTACTGTGGACTTGGACTACTCCGAGGCTTAGTCTTATGTATTGTGTTAGTGCTAAGTGTGTTTATTAGTAACGTGTTCGTATTATGTAGTAATGTTTTTATTTTACTGTATTGTATGTTATTTATTAATGAAATTTTAAGTGTGTTTTATTAAATTATTGAAGTTGTTTAAGTTAGAGGGTTAAAAGTGTATAATTAAATAGATGGTAGAATATTGGGTTGAAAGTGTAAATTTATATAAATGGTGGGTCCTAGACTAGTCCTTGGGTTGTGGGTGTTTTGGGGGATTAGTCCTTGGACGGTGCTGACAGTGACTAGTCCTTGGAGGATGAGTGCCTACGACTGTGAATGCTCTTAGAGCACTCACAGTGCCTTCGTTCTCCCGCTCGTTCTTGTATCAGGGACAAGTGCACTCCCACTCGTTTTCGATCTTTCGTTCGTCTAGGGACGAGAACTTGTTCACTTTATTATTTATTATTTTTTATTTTTCAATGCAATGTAACGGCCACAAGTTTTGAAATTCAAAAAACTTACACTTTAGGTCTTCTCAATGTAACGGTCAGTTTTAAAAAATTTACACTTTTGGTGATTTGGTCCTTATTTATCATATATATATACAAACCATTTAACTTCTTACTCTCTACCAAAAAACGCACACTCTTCTAAGCAAATAACACATTCATAAAAGAACCATATATGACAAACAACATACCAAACATGACCGGTCACGATGCAAAAATGGGCATGCAGGATCACATGCTCCGCAATGATGCAAACAGATCTACAGTTAACATTGTCATTGACAACTTGACTTCCAACAAAGCGGCAATCACAGCTGAAGTTGAACGACTTGAAGCCGCAAAACATGCTCGTAACACGTCGAAGTTGAGTTTATTATTTATCTTCGGCGACACATTGACTGGCTCAATAAAACTATTTTTCAGCTTCCCGCTGCTACTACCACTTTAAACACCACTCTAGACCACACATCATTTTGGCAAGGTGCTATCGGTGGTGGTCATCCTGATGATTACCTGACTGACCCCGGTGAGGAGTACGCATCTCCGCAACCCGATCTCCTGAACAATATTGGTACATTCAACGCAATGACGACGACATGACTGTGGACTCGGACTACTTTGAGTGTTAGTCTTATGTATGCTTTAGACTATGTGTTAGTATTAAGTGTGTTTATGTTTTTTTTTATTATTAATGTGTTCGTATTATGTATGTTTTATCTTATTGTATTGTATGTCTTTTATTTAATGAAATTTTTAAACGTGTTTTTATTAAAAAATTGAAGTTGTATAAGTTAGAGGGCTAAAAGTGTATAAATAAATAGATGGTACAATATTGGGTTAAAAAAGTAAAAATAAATCAATAGTGGGTCCTAGACTAATCCTGGCATTGTAGGTCTTTTGTGGGATTAGTTCTTGGTTAGTCCTTGGGCTGATGTGGAGCTAATGTAGTTCTGACAGAGATTAGTTCTTGGAGAATGAGTCTAAGGAACTGTGAGTGCTCTTAGTATATCAAATGGCAATAATCTGTATTAATGGATCTATTTTTTTTTTAAATCTAACTCTATTAATAATGTTCCTATAAATCATAGTAGAAGTTTTATCATAAAGTTAACATTTCGGGTAATTATTAGAGGGAAAATCTAAAATTTTTCAAATTAGGGTGCACGGTTGCGAGTAGACACATCGGTTCTAATTGGTCTTGGTCTTGGAGTAGGGGAGTGCGACCAGGTAGAGAGCAACAAGAACTTGATGAATTGTTAACTTCGATTGGTGATTTTCAACTTTCAAGAGGTAGCGACATTTGGGTTTGGAACTATCGTGGTGAAAAAGAGTTTATAGTTTCCAACTTACGTCATGCTCTTGATAGTTTTAGTCTTCCCGCTGAAGATTCTTCCACGGTTTGGAATTCTTGGATTCCAAAAAAGGTAAACATCTTCATTTGGCGCCTTCTCCGCGATCGCCTTTCTTCTCGCATTAACTTGGCAGTTCGCAGAATCCCTAACATGCCGTTGATTTTGCCCCACCTGTTTCTCGGGCCTTGACTTGGCTGAACACACTTTCAACACCTGCAACATTGTTAGTGAAACTCGAGCTCATCTTTCGGTTTGGTTACAAATTCAGATTCCTGCTTGTAGTCCTGTTGAGTTACTTTCTTAGGTCGACAGCTTGCATTACACTTTTAATTATAAGCGGATCTTAAAAGGTATTTTATCCATTTGGTGGTGGCATTTATGGAAAAATAGGAACCAAGCTTCATTTTCTTCCGAGCAAGAAAGAGGAGGAGAACATTTTCATTTCCGTTCGTTCCTTATTTTTTTTATGGTTATCGTCTCATTGTAAGAAATTTAGTTTCCTGTAGCCTTTATGGCAAGTTAGTTCGATTTATATGATGTAATTTTTTCCCTTTGGTACCTTATCGGAGATTATTTATAAAATTCTGTTGTTCATAAAAAAAAAAAAAAGATGTTTCACCAAAACTTTTAAAAGAATGCATGGGAATGAGGAATATATCTATAGTAAGGTTATCGACATCCTCGAGTTATTATAATCATTGGTGACGCTAACGGTAACAAATATTTTCCAAATTAAGGATAAAATAAATCCATATTTGAATAATACTTGAGTCAACTTGTATGTGGACCAATTAATTGGTAGATAAAAGAAGACAAAGACAAAGACAAGGGAGAGGGAGCAATAAACACATATGAAGGTAAAATGTATGTAATCAAATGATCATGTATCTACATAAGATAAAGATGGATGGTGACCCTTGAGACCAGCCAAGGTTTCTGTTCCTTTCAATCTAGTTGTACACTAACTTGGTTTTCACTTAGGTTAAATAGTGATATATGTACACAACAAATTAATTGCTATACGCAAAAGAACAACTACAACATTACACTACATATAAATGCATAAAGAATATTGAAAGTGTTGTATATGATCAAATTTTATTGTTTTTTTTCCTTTTTCTTTTTGAAAAACAAGTTTTATTAAATTTTAAGATTAAACATCTTAGGAAAAGAACATTACATCATAAAGTTCGGTCTGATCTGCCACAATATCCACGGTTTACTAAGATTACGACAAGGATTAGATATCCAAATGTAAGAAACTGACACAATATTATGAAACATTATGTCTTCCTTCGACTCTGTTGACACCTAGTTGTTTATGTGCTTCCATAAAGATCACCACCAACCGAAGCAAATAGCTTTCAAAACATGTATACACTTTAGAGACGTATGAAGATGATCATGAATACCAAAAATGCACCCACTCGGGTCAATGTACGTAGGGGATGTCAACTTGCAACCGGTTTCTGATCCATATTGAAGATCCGTCATGAAATTGCATTAACAAAATAGGTGATTAAATTACTCGAGACTCGTTGAGCAGACAAGGCATTGAATTAATGAATTGAGTCTACCAAAACTCCTACCACTTTATGAGAAAAGATTAATTAAAAACTACTTCAACATACAAAACATAAATATGAAATATCTCTAACTTTCAGCATACTACCTATTCTGAATGTTACTGCTGGAGTTCGAATCATAAAAATCCTAACATTTTTTGTTTTTAAATTAAAAAAAATGGCATATAGTTTTTTTTATTATTATATTTTTTTTTACTTATAAACTATCAAAACCCAACAACACTAACAACATATATGCTGTTTTTCAATGAGATGAATTGACAATTAAGCCGACATGATTTTGGACATATAAGCTTTGTATGTAGCATATATGTGCTATATCTATATCTATCAATAGTACGAGCGTGGACCTTGGTTTTAATTTGGAGGTCCGCGGATTTAATTCGTGGCAGCATACGATGCAGATTTTTAGCTTTGATTTTATTCAAGCTACAAGAAATAGACATGTATATATATTGACACAAAAATGACAGTAGGATTGAATTGATTATTATCAATCGATTAATTTTAATTCTTTTTAAAATCATCCTAATTGTATTCTAATTTATTTTTTCTCTTTTCTGTAATTTTTCACAAGCATTTATATATTTCTTATTTATTTATTTTTATCTATACTATGTTATTAAGATTACACTAGGGAGTAGGGATGGTATTCGGTACTGTACCGTACCGAACTGGTACCGAACCGATTGATACCGATACCAAAATCATCTCAATCCCAAAACCGATACCGTACCGAAAGTATAGGTATCGGTTTTTCGGTACCATACCCCTATAATACTGAATTTTATTGAACAAAAAATCCGAAATTGCCTTGTTGCACCATGGCACCCTCCCATTTAGTAATCAACTTCAATTTAGAAACAAAATCATATAAGAACATATTCTAGAAAATTATATTTGTTACAAAAAGAGTGTGCAACATCTCAAAGAGCATAACTGGTAATCAAATTATGGGCATTTGAAAAAATGCAAATGTTCCAATAAATTTATTGGTTTCACTTTTCAATATGAAAATAGTCAAATACCACCTCCAGCTTCTCCATTGTTAGTGTACGTGTTGTGCTAATTACATACTCTAATTGAAAAGTTCAGTGCATCCCAATTTTCTTGCAGAGATAGTAATAATTCTTTGCAAAATTAGCATACTGTGTGACCATTTAAGCCTTGATTCACTACAACATGATAGTATAACATCCGCCATCGCCTACAACAAATGAATAGTATAGGTTAAGCCTACCACTACATCCTACGGTTTATGTTTTTCAAGTAATCGGGATTCATATTCGGTTTTCCCGTACCGAACCAGTATCGAATCAATTAGTACCGAAACCGATTTCATCCTAAAATGAGAATCGATACCGAAACCGAATCCCCATCGGTACCGATTTTCGGTATCAGTACCGGTTCGGTCTCGATTTTTCGGTTTTTTCGCTCATCCCTAAATTACACCACCTCTTGCTGAAAAGTTACATTAATTGGGATACGGAAAATTATTTATACCTCCTTAATTATTAAATTACAACATCATTCTCTTATCTTATAAAATAGATATTTAGTAACCCTTTACATCAATTATCTACATCACTCGACGTCGCCATCACTAATCCACTACTACCTATCACCGCCATCACCACCGGTCGCCGTCGACACATTGAGCGGATACTGTACTATATTCATTTAAATTTGCAAGATGCTGAAATTTTAAAATACTCTAACATTAAATGTTTACATACAAGTTTAATTAGCCAATTATATTCTATTTATTTTTTATAGTTTTGATCAAATATGTTACTTATATAGCTATTATTTGTTTAATTGATTAAATAAAAACAGGTGAAGTGGTTTCGGAAGTTCGTTTTTCCATGTTGGACAAGATGTCTATCGTCCTAAGTTGTGTAAGACATGTTATAAAGCCCGATATCTCCCTTAACGGAAAAACGGGTTAAGCCGGCACGGAAACCGCTTATATTAAGGAAATCCCACGTAAAGTTTCGTGGCCATACGAAGAAGCGGGGTCTCTTTATGAGACAAACAGTCCGCGTACGTCTCGACACGTCCAACCCTGGGAAACGGGCCGATTTGGGCTCGAAACGGGAAAAATCGTTTTTTTTCGAACTATGGGGAAAATCGTTTTGGAAGTTCATTTTTTCATGCTGGACACACACCAAGCTTCGTCTAAATTTGGGTTCTCTAGCCATAGTTTCAAAAATTATGATTATTCAAAAAATCAATGTTTGTGTTTAGCGGAAGTATACCTTTGTACAAATACGTAATGAAGTAAATAACCATTTCTATTATATGGAAGAAAAAAAATAAGAATTTCATATTTCATCACGGACTCACGGCTACCCACTGAATCAAGCTGATACTACAAAACTTGTATAGCCCAGTACATAGCTACATCTTAGAAACTCTTTGGACCGTCTCTTCCATGTTTGGGCCCGGTCCAACCATGGTTTGTTTAAAACTTTAAATCGATTAGCAAGTTTTCTTATATTTTGCTATTATCGTTATCATGTAATAACGAACTTGTCAAAAAGATTTCATGACCCTTGAAACATAAATCATAATCTTTTTCGCAATCAACTGTTACTATTTGTATGTTGACTAGCTAAAAGCTCTTAGACTATCAAGAACTAACTTTCCCCATTTTCCATTTTATTTTATTCATTCTTTGGTTTGTAGGGGCAATAATCATAATAATTTGTATGTATAAACCATACATGATATATGTGTTTGGTATCCAGAATTATGAGGGGAACTGCCCACACTCTCCTCTTGTCTATACCGTCCTCGTGAATACGTTGAAGATGTTGGGTTTAACAGGGTTAATTTGATGAACAACACTATGTTTAATGATTAAACTTGCTTGTAATTACATAGAATTGTTCATACGTGCATACATAGGTTTTTCGACACTTGTAACCTCCGGTGGTTGTTTCTTTATATAGACAACCAACAGACATATCTAATAGACATACCTTTTCACAAACGACTCTTCACGTACAGACACGACTTTTCACATCTAACCGCCTATTCGGTTATAATCTTCTAACTTGACACTTTTGGTACTAACTAAACACTTTCTAATTTGACACACTTAACCCAAAGTTTAGGTTAACAATCAACAGAAGCAAGTGTTTGGACAGATAGTGATATCATTTTTAGGAGCCTTAGCTTTCTGAGGGGAAGCTGCCTACACTACTCTCCTCTTGTCTATACCGACTACCCTGGTCTGAGCAAGACCCTCACCTTTGGATGGCGGGGGCAGATTCTATTCGACAATTGTCGTTCAAAAAAATTAAAGGAATAGCCTTTGTACCTGTATTATCCGTGTAATGTGTACCACATCGAATTTAGGGTGTGTGTGCGTGTTATTGTGTGTTTGTACCCCTTTGGCTTTGTGTGTCATTGTTTGCCCATATACGAGGCAAGAAGAAAGGAATGGTGAAACAACAAGATATAGTTGACTAGCTAGTGAATTAAAGGAACAATTGGAAAGAGATTTACATGTATACGTGGTCTAAGTTTGTGTTGCGTGATCCTTGGGCCTCGTAAGTCTTAGCCCAAGATTAGACATCAATTTAAAAAAAGAAGTCAGTAATGGATGACCATATGGCATGCTTAAAAAATGTGTTTAGCAGAAGTATCAATTTGTGACAAACATGAAATTGAAAAGAAACACATACTTCCCACTAATTAGGAAAATGATAAATCTCCTAAAAAATTAGCTTAATAATTTTCTTAAATATAGCCTGTGGATGTTTGATAAACTTGATCATTATATTAAAGGTTTTTTCTTAAAATCGATCCTAGTCTCTTAAACAAATGCATCCTATGATGAATGTTGAGAATTGTGATTATTCTATCACAATACAATGGTAAAGTCAAAAGGTGCATACTATATAAGTGCATCATGATGGTAATCGTTTTGCCATTTTGGTTTCATCATTAATCACATATAAATGAACCTGTTCATCACCCATTAATTTGTAATATCAAGTTTATCCAATACTATGAAAAAATAGCGCTATATTTTTGAAGTAATATATACTAGTCTACACATATTTACTCGGTATAGTAGCAAATAAGAAGCATAGGTGAATTGCTTTACTACTCTATTCCTCCTTTTGTAACTTGAAACATTCTTTGATATGCATATTTAAATTGGGGATTTATCTAGATTCAAATTTACCCATTTCTTAAATCTCTTAATCATTTAAAAATGGAAATGTAGCCCAACAAATAGCTTAATTAGTTTATATGATCTAGCTAGATTTGCCATTTTTATGAGAGACATGATCTCCTACAATCATCCCTAGCTGTCTTAATAAAGTGCCAGAGTTAGCAAATAATGTTCTTAAAATCGCTTCAATGTAGTTTATGGTTTGATACTAGCAATCCCATTGATGGGGACATGTCGTCACCTGCCAACGTGACAACAACAACGACATGCATATATATATATATTTCCAAGGAAAATGGAAGTACAATGACAAGGAAGCGAATCTATGAACATGTAATTTTATCACATTAGCTTGACCTAGCTTCTAAAGCACGAAAGACGGAAAGAGGGATGGGGAGTGGGGAACTAAAAGTGTCCGAGGGTGCAAGAAAAGGAAAGGTCTTGGTACATGAATCTTTTTAGCTAGCTCTATAAGCACATGGATCCTACTTTTACTTTGATTTGTACCAGGAAAGGAAGGATGTATGGTGCAACATTGATCTTGGCTTTATTCCAATCAAGTTATAAAAATGGAGAAGTTATAGCAATTAAGAATGGGAAGGGTAGTGGTTTGTCTATCATAAGTTAAAGGTCTGATGATGCAACTTTCTTGATAATATAATCTGAAAAAAGTAGCAGAATCATGCTTGATCCCACTATGTAATTATGATAAGTAATTAACATCTTAGAAAAAGGTTTCATACATAAAAGGGGATACTTATAAACTAACTGTCAAAACAGAACTTGAATTTGTTTAAGGCAGCAAAAGGAATATATTCTCCTTTCTTAACAACCTTAATTGATGCTTTTGTAATGTAGTATAAGCTGGTTTCAATTAAAGTAAGCTAAAATGAAGCTTTTAGTTGTATATCGATTGTTGGGGAATTCAGTATAATAATGAACAGATAATCATATAATCATAATTTCTGAAAGATGCTTAATCACTTTCAAATTGAATCAATTTAACAGTTCACCCAAATTATTCAATCGGATACAATTTAGAGAATTAAAACTTTATATGTTGATGTTTGAGAGCGTTTGAATCAGAAGAAAAAAAAAAATAGGATAAATAATCAACAATAAACAAATATATCTAAGTTTAGGCCCATTAACTTACATAAATTTCAATTGGCAAAAATAGTCCCTTATTTTTCAAAAATTAATTTTTTTAATAGATTTTTACCATAACAACATAATGAAAATAAAAAAAAAAATTTAAGCTCGACCCAAGCCAGGGGATCTGCTCCTTGGACCTCGTTTCCATAGACCACAGGCGTTGCATCTGGACCCCCATACCTTATGGGCCTTACCCTAAGGTCCTAATAAATTCAGATAGATGTGCATTCTAATAAATTCAAATAGATGTGCTTCTAATAAATTCAGATAGATGTGCATTCCGTACCTTCGAGTCTAAATGATGTTTTATTATGACAACTGATGTGTATTTTCTAGTTTTAAATTTATGAACACGAAATACCTAGCTACTGACTACTACACACTTGCGGGCAGTGAACCCGTTCGTATGCAATATAGTTGACTTGGTAAACCGAGGTCGAACACAAGGACTTAATAAGCAATTGTTACAATAAAATGATTCAGATAAAAAGGGGGTTTTTGTGACCGAATTGTCACGTGCAAAGTTAGTGAAGAAAGTCAGTAATCCCGTAGGATTAATCGCAAAGAGTATTTGATTGGTTGAATCTTAACACAGATTTAAAAATGAACACCTACTTGGATCAGCTCACATGCCAATCATCGGGTCTAAATATTACTTGCATTTGTTGAACGACTCAAAAAGTAGACAAGATGAACTCCCGTTATACTTGAAACTTCAACTGCTCAAAACATAATTATTGCTCCCGCACTTAATTTCTCCTCTAAACAGTTAAGCATTAAATTCCTGAGTTGATTTTATGATTTAATCTTTTGAAAGCTTTCTCCCGAACTGCTTATTCGCCTAATCAGATCCCTCCATCATAGGCGTTTACACATTCAAAATGAATTTAATTGTTTTTAATCTTTATCGTTGATTTCTCCCAAACTCCAACGATTTCAGGTTAATTATAGACCGATTAACCATTTCATAAATCAATTGACAATGACATAGATTTCTCCCGAACTTCTAATTATAA
Organism: Erigeron canadensis; assembly: GCF_010389155.1. NCBI lineage: Eukaryota > Viridiplantae > Streptophyta > Magnoliopsida > Asterales > Asteraceae > Erigeron > Erigeron canadensis. Next base: position 25,274,339 of record NC_057768.1, read on the forward strand.
TTATCAATCAATTAATATAAAAGTTGAAAACAATATTTAAATCCAAATAAATGTGGATCTTCGATTAAACATATAAACCTTGTTCAACATTCACAAGCAACATTAATTCGACCCTATGACATACTTACTACCCAAGCGGGTGCTAATGATTTAGCTACTCATATTAAAAACACAAGAACAAACAAATAGAGAGGAAATCATATTATACCAAATGAATGACGATAATCCGGTAGCAATGATGATTACAATCCAAAGCTGAAAATAGGTGAAACCCTAATCACTTGTTTGCTCCAAAGTATTCCAAACTATATGAAAACTAATAAAATTGTGTTGTCAATTCGTCCCAAAGTGCAGAACCCTAACTGATCCCATGTACAAAACACGCGTGTAATGCCCGTTACTGGGGTAACTGGCCGTTACACTTATACTACATGTCTAACGGGCGTTACTGGCCTAACGGCCGTTACTCGCCAGTTGATTTCTAACGGCCGTTAGTTCTCTAACTGCCAATTACAAGAGAAACCACATATCACCTCTATAACGGCCGTTACTACAGTAACGGCAGTTACAACTTTCAGATTTCGTTTTCTTCATCTTTCGCTTGATTTCACCCGAATCCTTCTCCTGTTTCTTCCATAACTCATCAAAATCGACCAATTCATTCGTCTAATCAATTTCCAACCTGAAAACACTCAACACACCTTCAAAGCATCGAAAGTTGGATATAAAACTATCAAAATGACGAATAATTGGTTCTAAAATCACGTGGGAAATGGTATAAAATATGATACATCAACAACTAGCTAATTAATCCGAGTTTAACCCAGGCATATCAATCAAAGTTCTATAAAAACACATTTTCGCCACCGAAGTTGCGATAGTTTAACAATACTCGTATCCTCAAAAGTCAAAATAGTACATCTTATAAGTTATAATTAGTTTATTAACTTGCATAATATGTGGATAATTAAAATTTTGTTATGACAAAATTATTTAGATGATGAAACTTAAAAGACAATGTATAATTTATTAGTGTTTTTTCATTAAAAAAATTAAAATATATATATATATTTTAAAAATAACATTTTAAAATAACAAAAATAAAATTGTAATAAATTGTAAGAAGAAAAGTGATTATGACATCATAAATAAATTTTTTTAAAAAAAATAAAACTTGATTTTAAGAAATAATTTGGATATGACAAATAAACAATATTTTTGGAATGATAATGTCACAACAATTTTAATATATAAAGAGAAAGATAATGATCAAATAAATTAATCAAATTACACAAAAATACTAAAAAAAGAGTCGAGCTTTTGTTTATATATTTTGTCGATAGCATTACCAAGAGCTTTTTATTGATATGATCATGAAGTTATTAACCATGTTCTTAGAAGATCTTACGGCTACCACTTTCCAAATTAATTTGACACTATATATGATCACCATAATTATAGACTTCGCAAGAAACGTATAGATCTAAAAATAAAATTGTATTTATAATTAAATTAAAGGGATAACTGTAGAAAATAGAAAGCACCTTTCGATCAATTCACGAAAATAGCAGTGACCTTTAAAAGTTTTACTTTTTAGAAATGAACTTTCATTTATTTCCGAAAATAGTATATTTGACACGTAGACATGATGACATGGACATTTTTTGATGATGTGACATCTTTTAGTGACTTTGCATACTTTATAACTACAGAATATAGAAAGGATCTTTCGACTAATATACGAAAATCACAATGACCTTTAAAAGTTTGACTTTTTAGCAATAAAATCTCATTTATTGTCAGATTACTTCAACACCGAAGACAGCGATGTTGGAGGTGGAGGTGGAGGTGGTTTTGTCTCGATTTCTTCAACTAATTTAGAAACCTTCGATGGTCTGTTCAAGTTCGAGTTAACCTCTGGACCTTCGCTATCTGGATCTATGTCATATGTCGACGAACTATTCGTAAACGATCCAGATCCGGCCTATGAAACTCTCGTCTCACCTTGAACTTCCTCTGGATAGGACGACGTTTTGGCATATAATTATAGAGATTTTTAATCTCAAGATAGACGAAGAAGAACTAGATCTATGTCGCCTTTAAGATCTTCATACACAGCCTTTCAGCTTGTCAATGCTTGAAATAGAAAGAGACTCAACAGAAATCAATAAAATCAAGCTGAAATAAGCTTCAGGATAAAATGACAAGAAGAAATACATTGCCAGAACCAAGACTGAAACAGAGTCATGTCATTTTTTGAGGGAAATGACACGACTGATAAAAATTACATAAATAAATAAATAAAATAATGTTATGTCACTAAAAGATGTCACGTCATCAAAAAAATGTTCATGTCATCATGTACACGTGTCAAATGTACTATTATCGGAAATAAATAAAAGTTCATTTCTAAAAAATATTATTTCCCAATATTATTCCATATTTAATTGCAATTTCAGATTTCGCATTACTATTACTTTTACTTTATGAGGAAATTATTTGTTTTTATTATCGTTACCATTAAAAAAGTAAATCTATCCGAAAATGACACTTGTCAGGTGCCAACCTGAGCAAGACTAGCAGCTGGTGGGTTTACATGAAATTATTAATTAATTTCCACTTTTCTTAGGTAATCATAGTGATTAGTTTGAATTTTTACTTGTAAGTCGACAAATGAATTATGTGTGTGCGTGTGTTTTAGGGCTTCCAAATTTCGTTTTTATATTTAAAACCTTGATCATATCATTCGTAATTAAAGAGTTTTTGTACAAGGTACCGTCTTTTAAGAATTTAGATCGAGACCCTATCACATAAGAAATTCCTCACATAACTACGATTTTGGTAATTCCAGTTTTTATTACAAATAATGTAAACAAAGCTCGTCAGCTTATTCTGTGAATTGAAGTTGGGACTTAATTTGGGATTCCAGGTGGCTAACTTGAAATCTATTGCATAATAAAAATAATATTCAGATCTTAGGAGGTATGAGAAAACTAAAAAAAATATCATTATTTTTTTCTCTAAACAACAATTTGACATATATTAATAAGCAAGCTAGTGACTTTACTTCGGCGAAGGACTAAAAGATACCACATATAAATGGGAATTGATATTTATAACATTGTTTTTTATTATTTTAGTATATTGTACAAGTGAAACAAATGGTACAAATAGTTAATGCATAAAATGTGGTAGCTTTATTGAAATATATGGTATTTATATCATCTCCATATAAATATGCCATAATGATAAACTAAATAACTAAATTATCATTACTACTACGACAATGAATCCTAAAATTAGAAAAGAGAACTATATAATAAATAATATCTATGCTAGAAGAATTGTTTTATTAGAAGACCACGTTATTTCTAAGCCTACAAATAATTACGAGTATAACATATTGCCTAGACAATGTTATTGTACTTCTTCGTTGAGTGTAACCCCAAAATCCACTCTAAAATATTGGTAGGTTGCGCATCGAAAATATCGACTTGATCGAATAATGTTGCTAACGTTATTATAACCTCGATTGTTAATTAGTTATTCACACATTGGTTGTATGCAAACATATCTATATAATTAACCTAACTACCTTAAGATAGATGGACTATTTTCAGAAATAACTTCAATCATCTTGTAGATAGTAAAGATCTAACATTTGACATTTATACGTAAAAGTAAGAAATTTTATACTCGATCCCACCCTACTTGCTAATATGAAGTAAATGTGATTGTACGTATGTGTTTAGTTTTTATTTTTCTTGTATTTGAGAGTTATCCTTAATGGTTAAGTTATTTTTGCACCTGTGGGTTCCATAAAGGCACACTTTCACCTTGCTAGTTGGTATCACACGTGATCTACGGACTTTTCTTCTCCCTTTACTTGTCGACATGTGTATATTTGTATTAGTGACCAGACTCGTTCATTAGACGGGTAGTCTTGAAATATATTATCAAAATTAATATGATTCGAGCAATCATCAATATGACCAATATCACAACTTAATCAGTACGAAAGCTAAAGGAGAAACATATAAAAATTAACCTCATATATATAAATATTAATTAAAGTTTACCTTTTTTTTTCCTCAAAATTTAGTTAAATAAAAAATTTGCAATAAAGTATATAATTTAAAAAATACATACCAATTCATCAACAAAGACCATCTCGAACGTTTTGACTTTCTTCGGGTTATTCCACTACGAAACAGTCCATACATGCACAACACAGAGTCGTAGATGATGGTTAACATGTGTTGGCTTAAGATCTTGAAGATTAACTAATGTGGTCTTATTTTTTATTGTTGAAAAATAAGCCATAATGAACCTATAATAGAAAACAAACTAAATTAAAAGAGATAATAATTACAATAACATAAGAATTAAATGTTAGATAATAATAATAATAATGATTAAATATGAACAAAGTATATAAAATAAAAAAACCCTTTTGGTAGTTGATCGTAGGTTTTTTTTTTTACCGTAAATTATTTTTATGGTTGAGAATATGTGAGAATTTTTTCAAGGTTGCATATATTGATAAATAATTTTTTGGAGACTTCTAAGGATAAAAAGAGTTTTTAATTAATAATAAGGTCGATCATTTATTAAATTGAATAAAAAATTTAAAAAAATAGATGATTAATAAGGATGGATGATTAGGCTCAAAAGGGGGAATTAGGGGTGCTAAGTGTACCCTCAACCTCCTCTTTTAGTTATATTATAGATTTTGTTTTTTGAAGGAGTTATTTGCAAGATAAGAGCATGGGGTATGGTGCTTCGATGCCGATCACGAACCGTCATGATTTCTAAAATTTAAAAAATGAAATAGAATATCATTAAAAGTGGAAATAATATAAGTATTGATGAGAAAAAGTGCCTACGCATTGCGGCGGTGAGATGGTAGGGGTAATAGGTCATAGGAGGTGATAAGCCATAAAGTGTGATAGCCAAATGTCTTATCCATACGGGATCCGCCCTCGCATTTAAAAATTCGTCGAAAGTATATTAAATGACATCTCTAATGAAAAAGCATGAAATTTTAAAAACACCCATACAATTTTTATAATTTATCGATATACGATTTTTAAGATAAAAGATTTTGAATGAATTAGATAAATAAAATGATTTATGTAGAAGAGAGAAAAAAATGAGTGGTTGAGATCTAAGGATATTATAGGTATATTAGCTAAGGATGTTTAAATTAGTGAATAAAGAAGAGGGGTATTTTAGGTATTTCAAATCATGAATCGAGATTTTCAAAAAAGGCAAAATGTTTTATAAAAAAGTATAGATACAGAAATATAGATATAGATAACATGAGTCACTAATAAACTGAAACTAGTGACTAGGAAGGAAGAACTAGCACAATATCCGTACGTTGTCCGGGTTACTTATTAATCTATTTATTTTTTATAAAACTTACACCTCTCAATCTATACTTTTATTAATAGATAGACAAAAAAAACATATTAACACAAATATCTAAATATCATTACCTAGTTAATAGTTTATAACTATTTTAACTTAAACATTGCACAAAATAAAATATCTACCGAGAAAAAAAAACCTTGCTCACATTTACAAAATCTCACATGAAAATGATGACCATGAGAATTATACATATGCCGAGAATCAATTGATCAAACATCAAAGTCATATGCCATTATTTGTATTTTTTTTTTTTTTTACAACAAATTTATTTTACTTCTAAACTAATTCAAATAATTCTAAACAACTACTACTTATTAAGAGTGAACCTAGGAACCAAAACGTAAAACCCATATTAACCGGCCACAATTGGATCTCAAAAACTAAACTATAAACTTTTTATGCTATCTTTATATACAACTCTGAAAGTTTATGAAATTACACGTAGAAATAAGAAAGACACTAAACAACACCATAATACATGTGTATTCATGCAACCAATATCAAATATACAAAAACTACTAACACATTAAAATAGTTTAATATGGTACATAATATGCAGGCACAAAAAGAACATCACTTTATATGTATGTAATACCAAGTTATATAACAACTGTCCAAAGAAACCTACTAAAAAAAATATGGAGTAGACTATAAATAATATTTCACTCTTTCTGTTTTCAATCTGTATGATCACATATACACTAACAAAGTCAATTCGACAAACATGAACAAAATATCATCAGAAGACTCAATTTTTGGAAGAGATGAAAATCAATTGGCTTTTGATGTTGGACGCAGAACCTGCAGGGGTGGCAGCATTGGAGCCGCTTAGCTACTTAGGCTCACCCTGCAGTTGAACCCGCTTTCATATCAACACTGTCAAAAACAGTTAAAGATTGATGCAACTGTTTACTACAACCCAAACTCTCCCTACTCACGGTTAAGTGGTTCAAATGGTTTTGAGGTTTCACAAATCAACCCAAAAGGGTTGAATACTTGAATGATTTACCCAAATCGACTTGTTTGCAGGACTTAGGATCTAGATTGCCGGGTCTAATTGTAGAATAGTAAAAATCTCAAGAGCAAATAAATATTTTCAAGGTAGAGAAAGGAGACTCCAAATAAATATTAGGGAGATGCCTGAAAAACAGGGATATTAGTTGTTGTTTACGAGTATCTTTTTTTATTTATTTATTTAACCCACGTTCATATGGGTAACAACCCATCACCCATGCATCCGGTTTAAAATGTCTAAATAGTAGGGGTTTTAGTTATTTTTCTTTATCTTGGATAAGTAGTTGTTTATCTTGGTCTTTTAATTATCCACCTTTATAAATATGAGCAACAACCCATCCGTATTAAAAGGTTGAATTTGTAAGGCTAGGATTAGAAGACTTTTTGATCGGATGGACATAGATAAATAAAAACTTGAAGCACCGGCAACAATATATACTAGATATTTTACCTCGCGCGATGCGCGGCTAGTTAAAAAGGTTATTTTATGCATTAATAAATAGCTATTCTATAGGCTTATTATGTTGAAATTGATTATGTTATAGTTAATGGTTAATTTCTGGATTAATCTGGTCATCTTTTGTCTTTTTTGACATGTCGATATCACAGTCACTAAACCTACTATAGTGATTACACACCAACATTTAACCTAAGATATTTTGATATCATCAACAAATCAAACGTAAATCGATAATGTAGCATGATATCTATATATTCATCAAACGAAATAATATATACAAAGTAAAAAAACTAAACATGACAAAAATTTAGTCATATAAAATACACATAAATACAATACGAATAAGTAAAAAACTAATAAGATAAATAAGAGAAAATCATTATAGTTTTTGCTTTCAGTTATGCTGAAATGATGGAAAAAAAACCTTATGTAGTGACGGGAAAAAATAATCCTAAACACAATTAGGAAATAAAGTATTTTATCTCCAACAATCAAGAAATTCATTCGTAAAACTCAAAATAACTACTATTATCATTATAAAATAGACATTTTTTTGTGGCTAGAATAACCAATTTTGGTTAAGGTTTCGGCCAAGAGAACGAAGGAGAAACAACAAAATTGTTTGGTCGTGTATAACCTAATAATATTTTTTAAATAAATTTTAAAATTTGATATATAGTCTTCAAAGTTGTATATATTTTAATAAATAATATTATTTATGTCAAATATCATTGCCAAATTAATAGATGTATTGGACGTCTTCTTATATCTTAATATGGGTTTTGAGTTTTGTTTTTAAATTTTGTGTATATAGTTTTGATTTAATATTTTATGTTATATTTAATAAAATAAATTACATTGGTTTGAGAATAAATAGAGGTTATAAGATAAATACTGTAAAAAAAGTATGCAGATGCCACGTAGGATACAATTCTATGTGGCAATGTTTAATGCTAGTTTTAGGTTGAAAGAAGGGTTTAAAAGGCTAGGATTTTTACTGTTTTAATATATATATATATAGATTGGTATACGGTAGAAGAATAACTTTATAAATTAAAAACCAATTGAAAAATACTTCATGATTATGATAAATTAACAACGAAGAAAACTGTGAAACATAATATATGTATAGATAGATTATTAAGAATAACTTTATAAATTAAAAACCAATTGAAAAATAATTCAAGATTATGATAAATTAACAACGAAGAAAACTGTGAAACATAATATATGTATAGATAGATTATTATAAAGGGCTTATTTTTATTATTACTAATGTGTTTTTATTTATTACTAATGTGTTTTTATTTATTTTTATTACTAATAATTTAAAGAATAACTTATGTAACTTATATAATAAATAAAAAATAAAAATTTGTAATATTTTGCGTACTGCATCGTCCTATATCCATAACTTCCAAAAACTGATAAAGTGATTAAAAAGAAAAAAATTGATGTGGTGATAAATTGACATTTTAAATGGTTATGCATAAAACAACCATATCTCATGCTCTAATATATACCTTTAGACTATGGTAACTTTTGAAAAGTCAGCCTTAAAAAAAATTTTTTGGAAAGTTGTCTATTGACACAATGTCGTACAAATAGAGTGATGTAAAAGTTTTAGAGTTACTTTATCGACATAAATGTCGCATAGTGTTTCACCAAAAATAAATAAATTAGTAATATATGAAAGTATGTGATTTTTCTTTCCAAATCCAAAGTCTAAAATAAGATCATTAGGGATGGCAACGAGTGAAAAAAAAACCATTAACTGTGGATACCGTCATGGACGGGTATTTCGATACATTTTACCCGTGGATACTTAACGGGTATAAATGTGTACCCATTTGTTGGTCGCGGATGGTGGATATACCATATCAGTCATGGATATATCCGTCCCGTGAACCTGTGATATCCGTTAATGAGATCCGTGATATATTAATATGATAACCCGTCAAACCCGCACACTATTTTCAATTTTATATAAAGTTTATATATATATATATATGTGTGTGTGTGTGTGTGAGAGAGAGAGAGATAAATATTAGTAAACTTGTAAAAAAAAAATTTACATTTTCTGTTTAAAGTTTTGCTCTGATCATCATGTTAGTCCATTATTTTTGTTTCCAAAGTTCAATTCCGATTTACTTAACATTCGTTGACAGTATGTTTTTTTTTTATTTCTATGATTGTTAGTATTAGATTTTTTTTAGGTTATATAGAATCTGTGGATCTACCCGTGAACTTATATAACCGCGGATAATAAACATAGATTATATATTTAACCTGTTTGCGGATATCCGCGAATTGACGGATCAAGAAAAACTCGTGTGGATGTTAATGGGAAAAGGATATCCGCACCCGTTACCTGCGGGTGCCATCCCTACATGCTTATAGCTTGCAAATATGTACGCAATCTTGCATCTAAAGTTGTTAAAAATAGATCAACGCTGATTTATACATGGTTGATAGATGCAAACATAGTTTTCGACTCGACTCGAAAACTTGAGTTTTTGAGCCGTAACTCAAAACATAACTTGAATCGTAAAAGTCAAGATATTAGATATTTGATAATACACATTTTTATGATAATCGCTGTTGGCTTAACAATATTGAGGGTTAGGCATGGGCTTGAGGCCCCCAAAATACAAAGACCCCCAATTTTTTATATTTTAGGCTTAATATTTTAATTAGACTTTAAACTTGTAAGCTAGCCATTAGTGTTTTACAAACTACAATCCACAAAAAAGTACGAACTAGCAACGTCGACATGTCTACCACCACCAGGTCCACCAGTGGCGTCCATGCTATTAGGTTCACCGCTCGCCTTTTGTAATTCATTTTTATTTTTACTGTTATTAATGTTAACTAATTTGTAAATTTGATTTTAATGATTAAAAAAATCTATAATCTAGTGAGCGAGTCCCCCAAAATTGATTTTGTTTAAGGCCTCGAAAAACTTCAAGGCGACACTAATGATAATTTACAAAAAAATTTTATACAGGTATAATATAATATTTATATAATATATGTATTAAACTAAAAATATAAGAATATTATTGATATAAAATCAAATTGAAAAACATATAAAAAATAATGTTAAAAATGTTAATAATAATAATTTAAGTTGTTTTTAGTTGCGACTCGGAAGATGACTCGCATCGACTTGGAACGTGACTCACATCGACTCGGACGAGTTTGTAGCAAAGTCGAGTTATTCATCGAATCGTCTAGTTTTCACTTTATTTTAACTCGACTCATACGAATAGACTTCTCTTACGAGTTTGACAGCTATAAATGCAAATATATGATTAATGATATTGCAGATGTATATATGAATTGGGGAGTGATATATCTACAACAGTTTTTTGCCATTCACAATAAATGAACATATTATACTATACAGTGTACAAGTGTATAAGACATACACTGTTGTAGATGGCTAAAAATTGTTGTAGATATATCATTTCCCATATGAATTATATGGCTCTGTTAAGTGTTTAGATACAAGAGCCAAAGGAAAGTGTTCTGCACGTCATCACCAAAAATGTCATATACGTAATATTGTACTTTAAAAAAACTATTAAATATGTCTGTTGTATAGCCAAAATTTGATGGGCGAATTATCACTTGGAGCCAAAATACTCATCAAGGGTTCAAATTCAACTTTATATGTAATCCATAATTTCCATATTCCATATATTTTAAGTTACTAACATATACAAAAACCATCTCTAGTGGTATCTTCATTTTTATAATCTTAAAGCTGTCACATTAATTATATTTTTAAATATCCTTATAAATTCTTATAAATTTTAATCTCCAATTTACTAATTATACAAAAATACTTATATCCATAACATATATTTAATATACAAAAATAAGATAAACGAAGGATTTCTATCAAACATATACTTAGGTGATGATTTTTGCCCACATATACCAAATAATTATATATTTCAATGGTTAAGAAATATATAAGGATATATACCCTTAATAATAACTATTAAAGATGTTCTAAGTATGTTATGAAGAAATACTTTATTGAGAGTATGAATGACAATGAGTCAGATGTTGTCAGAATACATATATATTTATATTTATTTTATTAATTTTATCATTTATATACATATCCATTTTTTTTATCATTCAATTCATATCCATATACGTATATAAATTCATTTGAAAAATTTTATCCATCCATATTCAATAGATGAGATGGATAAATGAATATCTATTGCCTTTATGATATTTTCACAACAAACCAACTTAAAATGTGTATTAACATCTTTGTCATTGATAAATATGTTGTTCCAACTTTTTACAATCACAAGCTATGGTTTTTTCTATATTATACAATCAAAAGTCACTATTTAGTATTCTAGCTTGTACAACCAAAAAACATAATGTATTTTACAATTTTTGCAATCTAAAAGTCTAAAGTATTGAATAAAATGACAAAGTTATTTAGATATCACTACCGGCTCAATTTTGTTTGCATATTTTTTTGTTACAACATTAATATTATAAGAATACACCACCACAAAAGTTATAAGCTAGTTATATATACATTTAACAAATATGTAATATATGTTAAACAGATATACATTTATTTATTTATAATATAAATAAAAATCACAACACTTAATTAATTTCGGGTTAATGAAATATATTGATGACAAATTTTCATTTATATCCACTCCATTAAACATTTATATTTGTTTCACATTTAATATTCATCCAATTAATGTTATCTATCGGATTATCATTGGATCGAATTCATTACCAAATTTAGAGTGTTTATAGTTGCATCCTCTTGCATATATGTAGCTTGATACTTGGCTTCGTCTAATAGCAAGATGACAAATAGAGTAATTATAGGAAAAATAAATGGAAACGCATGAGTCACAAATCCATCCCACCAAATTAAGTTGGCATTACATTTTCTCTATGAAATCTAGAGAAAGAATTTTTAATGTTATCTACAAGAGACTTTCAGTACAAAGTAGTTTGAAGGAGTTCAAAGTAACCTTATCTATATGCTTCAAATTAATGACCCAGCTTGTAATTTTCCGCAACCAACTTTAAAGACTTTTCGGATATTGTTGAGGTGTGGCAAAGCATGTAATACTAATTCATCAAGTGAGTTGAAGGTCGGAAACAAATAAAGTTATTAAGGGAGCGGAGTCATGGAGATAGACCTCGATTTCTATATCATCGTATCGAACCAGACATTTGGAGAGTTCTTAGGACCAAATTCCTTTAATAAGAAGTCTGTCAAGAGAGCCAAACACAAATACGGAATGCCGGGTATTTATATTGAAAATGTGTTTCCGAATGACGTTGAACATAATTTTTTTTGTTGAGCCGGGACAAAAATGCAAAACATGTGATGCACTTAGGCACGTGCACGGGTCAAAACCCGACTTGACCCATGCAAACCTGTGACCCGGCAAAACAACAAAATCGAACCAGTTACCCGGGCGGGTCAGCTTGGTTCGGGTTTGGGCCGATATATATGGTTTGGTTTCCAGGTTTAAGGGGCTTTTGTTCTTCACTTGCCAAAACCGGGTCGGAAAAACGTCGTCCAGACGTTACCTGTTGCCCCGACCCATTGTAACGAACATGAAAGTTCTAACGCTTAGTCTTGTCTTCCTTAGACACCTTTTAATGACTCCCTTAATTATATGCGAGATAATTGCCTATTGAGTGCTCAAGCAATTGCGCTGAAACTCGGCGGAGCAACAAAATCAAACCTAAGACCCGGCTCACTACCCCTTCGGGCAGGTAGGTTCGGATCGGGTTAGGGCGTGTCTGGGCCGGGTTGCGGGTTTTCGAGTCATATGCTTATCCCTAATTGGTGAGGATGGAATAAGGTCGTATAGGTATGAGGTCCCGTACTAATGGTATTGGCCCAAAATAACCAAAACATGAAACGGGTTTCAGATTCAAAGAAATCCAGATGGGACCGATATGGTACTAGTACTTTCCGATAAATTTAGTGTTCTCCCGGTACCAATATGGTACCGGTATTTTACGATAAATTTTAAGAAAAAATGCTCCAAAATAGTAGGGCCAAAGTGGAAGAAAAATATGTTGAACTCGTTGTATAAGTCAAGTTCGTGACCAGTTTTGGCAACGTGACCCTATATTGATGTTTTTTATGTTTTTATGTAGAAATATATACTATTAATCTGCTGCAAAATATAAGTGGTGTGCACCAATGACCAGTTTAATAGAAATTTTTATTCATAAAACAAATAAAGAATGTGTTTTTAAGAAATATTTATTATTATTTAATGTATGTATATAAAAAATTTGCGATAAGCAAATAAATAAAAGAATACCAAACACCCTTACTGGATCACTTAGTTACCTTAAATATATTTGATAAAATCTGCAAGCTAAGAAGAATATTTTAAATACCGGTATGTACCGACCGGTTGTAACAGTAATACCGGATACCGATTCGTAGTCTGGTACAATTAACCCGGTTTTTTGTCTGGTTTTTGTCCATTTTTCTTGGTAAAACCGTTTTTTTGTTTTTTATTTTTTTGAAATTTTTTTTGAATTATTTCTATAATACTTTAATATTATTTCTTGTTATTTGTAAACTTTAAAGCTTTTATTTTATTATAAAATAACTATTGGTATTATTTTTTGGTGGATTGCAATATTATTTTAACTATTTTCGTTAAATAGTAACAAGTTTTATAGTATAATATATATATATATATATATGTATATATATAGGAAAAGGTTCATCGGATAACCATTTGAATTGGAAGAATCATGAAAACTTTTTAATTATAACTTGATGTTCATATGTAAATGAAATATATGTGAACAAATTTATTCGCATATAAACCAATATATACTCTATATTACTCATGTGAATGTTTCTCGTATGAACTTATTTTATATATATATATATATATATATTAATATAACCATATCTGTAATAACGGCCGATAAAACCAATAATATCAGTAAAACCAGTACCAAGTGTCATTCTGTTATAACTAAAATACTGATTTTTAAAACATTGAACAACAACCGATAGATTATTAGAATGATAGTTTGTTTAAAGTAAGACAAGTAATTGGTCAAACCATATCATGTATGTCTTGAAGGACTTTAGACAAAGATTGGTCTATTTAATTTAGTGAATACACTATCAATAAAGTATTTTCTTATCTTCGATCTTACATCACCTATTCAACTCTTTTTTTATTGCATATTTCAACATTGTTTTCTTATACATCTTCGATTTTACATCACCTATTCAACTCTTTTATTATTGCATATTGGTTTTTCATATATCTGTCTCTAAATTAACTCAAGAGGATATTCGGATACTTTTACAAAAAAACTATCATAAGTTCGAATACATTTTACTTATACTTGATTTTGAACTGAAAATCTTATGGTCTGAAGCCTCTCACACGTACACACCCCACAGGCCCACACCCAATACCAATCCACTTATCAACTCTCTCATTTCCCAAATTTATAACCATAGTCTAATCTTGATGATATCTAAACAAAAGTGACGTATTATAATTTCCTTAAGCGGTAAATGTCAAAAAAAATAAATTCATACTCTTAATTATCCAAATTTTATATAATCAAATCCACCAATAACTGAAATTGAATCTTGATTTTCTTCTTAGTTCTTAGAGAGCTCATAGCACCTTCATCCTCGACTTATCCTTGGCTGATCACTTGTCTATGGGAGGACGAGACTTGTTTAATATTGAATGTGTGATAGATGTTTAATTAAAGGATTAATGCTACAAATGGCGAGGTCTGGACTAGTTCTGACATTGGAATTGTTTTAAGGGATTAGTTATTGATCACTCTTTGTCTGATGTGGTGCTGATATGATGCTGATAATGGACTAGCCTTTCAGAAAGAGACGAGTCTTGCTAATACTTGACTAAAGCTAGAATGAAAAAAGTGAAGCAGAGTCTGTATATATAGTTTGTCTTGCAAAATGTTAAAAAACTGTTATGATCGGTCAATGATGTATTACCGTCATATACAGACAACTTGCTTTTGTAAAGGTTATTGCCTATCACGTACTACGTAGTGCCATCAATATTTACTTTTGACAAAAACAGATATAATAAGAAATACTGTATGACATCAATAATAATTTTATGAGGACAATTTTTTCTTTTCCCTAGCCAAGCAAAATGTTTAGTAGATCCCACATAGCATAGACAATAAGTAATTGCCTATAAATACACAACTCCAAATCCTACATTCTCCCCTTTACTTCTTCCTCTCATCTAATACCCTAGCTAGCTAATTAAGATACTCTTAAAACAAGAATGACATCTTGTGATGAGTTTTTGTACCATTTCACTACTAGTGAAATCAATGACATACTTTCCTTGTTTCCCGGGAAGACGTCAACTTACCCTGAAGAAGAAGAAGAACAAAGGTATAGAAGAATGACCTCCAATCGTGAATCAGCAAGGCGGTCTAGGCAAAGAAAGAAGAAGCATTTGGTTGGTGTAATGGACCAGATAAAGCAACTAAGAGCTGATAACAAAGATATGATGAAGCGGTTGACTAGAGTTTTGTATCAATCCCAAAGTCTTGAAATGGAAAACAACATGCTCGAGTCCGAGTGCATTCATCTCCATTCAAAATTATCCATTCTATGTCAACTTCTAGCCAACATCCAGTCTCAATGATCCTTTAATTTGTTTGAAATTCTAAAACCACCTTATTTACATACTTAAGTTCTAGTACATACGTGCGATATATGTTAGTAAGGTAAAGAGCTTTAATTAAGAGCTTATAGCTTACCACTTGGCTCTTGCATCAACAAATCACAAAAATAAAGAATGGAAAATGTACGTTATGTATTATTGTATCCAGTTACATTTTTCCTAGGGGAGATGAACAAATTAAGATCATATCGATCGGTTTGTCATCAATATATATAGGGATCGAGGACGTCTTAAGTTAATATGGGATCGTAGACTCCCTTTGTAAAGTGATCATGATATATATGAAATTAAATTTTAGCCTAATATATTGTTGAAGCTAGTAATTAATTACTAACTTGCTAGTTCTCTAATATATACATATACATCTTTCAATTCCGCCATAGCATTCAACTCTGCAACTCTAATAACATTTAATTAGTAGCTTAACGCCATTCAGGAAGAAAAGAATTGAAATTACAGTGTATATATATAGTAGCTAGCTTAATTAATTAATATATATGTATATATGGTTAAAAAGTGACATGAGCACAAGTTTGTCCCCTAAAAAAGAAGAAGAAAAAATGAATGGCTAGCTTGTGGACCACATGTGTGAACACCACTTTTTCTCCAATCTAGCTACTCATTTTTAACTTTACATATCCGATCCGGCGGATCAGGAACCAACAAACCCATTAAGATCAATGTGTGAGAACTGAGAAGCGTCAGAATTTAAAGAAAAATAAGTAAACCCGCTAAAATATCATATGGTCGTCGTTTGGATGTTTGGTCAAATTTCCGGTAAATTTGGTCAATCTTATAATATATCTCTTTTGTAGTAAAGGCAGTATAGTATGTCAAGGTTTGGTCAAAAGGCCGTATGATACAACAACAACAACAACAAGGTATCCAATCCCGACATAAGCCGGGCTATGGGGGAGGTATGATGTAGACAGATCTTACCCCTACTCAAAGGTAGAGAGACTGCTTCCAGATCCACCGGAGTGGAAAGGGTTAGATCCACCTGAGTGGAAGCCTTAACCGGATAGGGATAATCTCGATCTCAAACTCTCAATTTCAATCTCACTCTTCGGATCACAAATTCAGATCTTAGATACGATGTATCTAAATGTTATACAATTCTTGGTAGAGTTGATATGATAATGTTTAATACTTCCTCTGTCCCATGCATTAAGCTTGTCCGCTTTTAAAATTTTTATAGTCAAATTTTACGAACCTTGACTTTAAAAGTTATTTTTTGCGTATAATATTTGATGAAAATTATATAAATTGATTATGTTTTAGATATGTGTTTTATTGGTATAACTTTCATAAATTATTTTTGTATATAGTCAAAGTTGGTAAATTTGACTTTGAATTTTTAAAAATGAAAACTTTAATACGACGGGGGACGGGAGGGGGGGGGGGGGGGGGCGAAGACTAGTTTTACATTCGGTCTTAATTTCTCACATTTGGCAATGCTTAGCATTCAAGAAATCAATCTATGTTTAACTTTAGTAAAACTGTAAATATGTATATTGATGGATAGATAGGTAGTTGAGTTGCGTACGCCCGGATCGTTCCTATGTTTTATCTTTTGGATGGCTCTAAATTCTGGAGCCATTTTCTTATCTAACAAATTGAAACATTTCTCCTTTATCGATCCGGGCTTGAGACGTACAAAAAAAACTAACTTTACCGGCATTGTGTTGTCGATCTCTGATCGCCTAGCTAGCTTTATGTAATGGGGTTTTTAATTAATCATAAAATGGAACTAGCTAGTCCCAGTGCATAACCTACAGCCCCAGGGTTGAAACTAATTTGGCTGTTGGTCTTCAATCTTTCCAAACCTAAACCTAGCTAATTAACCTAAGACATATATATATATATATACCTGATGAATGGAACTAATTTGCCCTTATTAAATAGCATTCAAGAAATCAATCAAATAATTGATTAATTAAGATTTAAGAGGTGGTGGGGGAAGGTGAATCGATGTCCATGCAGTCACACGCGGGGCTAGCTGATCAGATCAGTGATCCATGTATCTATCTATACGTACAAAAGATGCAAATAAGATCTTGATGATTTTCTCCTAGCTAATTAAACACGGTACCCACCAAAGAGCTAGCTAGGTGACTATTTAGCTAGCAGTCAACAGGAATTGGACTTTTTATTTTTTTGAACGTTCAGACTTTTATTCATACTCAACCACATCATTAATTCGGATTCAACCATTTGCTGCTTTCTAAACACCGCGGGCATTTACGTGTCACGCTGCAGAGACACGGAGTAGTAATTTTTTTTCTTTCCTAATATATAATACCTTCTTTATTTAATTGACTAGCTAATTAGTTAATTTTATGATCTCATCTGCATAGTACGTGAACATTAATACTTTGTTGATCATCAATTATTGTAAAGGTGATGAAAGAATACATGCTCGTTAATTAGCCATGCAATAGTACTGGAGAGAAAAAAGACATGGCTAATTAATTACTTCCCGGCCATTTAATTAATATATAAGGTGTCTCTTCGGTTGAAATATTGGTGACAAAGTTAGGTCGGTCAATGATTGTATAGAAAGAGGCGTGTGTGTTTTTTTTATGGATTAAGATTTCCTAAAGTTAATATCAATTTAATAAATAAAGTTGATGGATGTAGACCATTGGATTAAAATCAATGGTTAAGATTAAAAAAACTTTGATTTTAATTAAATGGTGGAGATAATCCTAACTTTACCTATAAAGTTACTATAACTTTAAGAAATATCAATCCGTTTTTTATTAGGTGGTGTTGTTGTATTGTTAGACCTCATATGGCTTTTTTTGACAAGTAAAATTTTATTCGCACAAAAACTACCAAAACCACAACAGTGGGATGGTAGCAGCAATTACAAGGCCCTTTTATTTACATATATCAAATCTATTCCAATCTTCCATGCTAAAATTACACTTTTTCATCCTATTCTTTGCCCAAAAGTAACTCGTATTCTTGATTTCTTGAAAAACTTTCTCAGCCCGTATCGTCTCTTTTTTGAATCTTTTGTTATTTGTTGCGCGCCATAGACACCAACATGTCACGAAAAGAATACCTTTAAAGATTTTCTTAGATGTTTTTCCAAATCCCATATGTTAGACCTCATATGTAATCACTATTTATGTGATGGTAAATATTAATCATGCTAATCAAATAATTATCTATTAATTATTTAGGGATAATTAAATCATTAATCAATAAATAATTAGATAAATGATCTTAAGGGCTTATTGATAATATTTTATTATAGCATATACTTACTATGGAAAACTAATTAACTCGAGCTCGCTCTATAATAGAAAAAAGTCTTTGTTTATGTAGATAGAGATCAATGATACAATTCTTACTCCCTGGATGTAGATAGAGGTAAGTTGTCTAAATTTCACCTTAATTGATCTCATAATTAGTGGAAAAGGCTATTGGATGTTAAATTTCACCTCTAGCTACTAATTAATTATTTTCAGAACTAGAAAAGTTAGACATGTTCGCATGAAGAACGCGCGACAACGGATCAATTGTATATTAAACTTACAATGTTTTTCTGATAAGTTATTTGTTACTAGCTAGTTACGAAATTCATAATAATCGCGCTGTATATCCTATCCACGTACGTTAGTACGTACTAATTAGTTTATCTAATTGAATAGAACTAATATACGTACGGATGCATGTATGTTGGTGAAATTAATTAGTATATATGATGCTAGCTAGCAGCTAACTTTAATCAAGACATGCATATATGGTGGGATATGTATTCAATTTAAAATTTGATATGATTGCTTTTAAAGTTAATTATTTATCGACATTCATATTCTAACACTGTGGGAGACACTAGAATATATACAAGAAAGAAATTCCATTGAATTAAAAGGAAAGGTACAAAACAGAATGTCAAAATGAATGAAAATCACATCAATAAATGCATGTACTATTGTATTTAATTGGTTTAGTGAACATAACAATGATCTTTTAATTTACTAAACAGTTAAAGTATATTTAAAAAAAAAAAAACACTTGAAGGACATGTCATGTTTTGATGATCGAAGTGAAATTACCAAGCATATCATATATTATTGAATCAGCAAAAGACAACAGATGTTAATCAGGGAGTGTTGACAAATCACTACTAACCTAATGTCCTAATTTATAGAAGTATAAATTATGCTCGAGTTTCTAAGTTTTGATGGTGCTCACGGTACGTATGCTTAGTCCTTTAATTAATGAAAGCAGTGTGAAAGCATATATAACGAATAAATGTGAAGAAATATATAGTCCCATCAAATCAAGTGACTAATCTATTGTCTAAATGGTTAAAAAAGCTTACTCATCCTCCTTTCTAATCAAGAAAAAGTGATGTTTATTTTAATTTATTTAATATATAAGTCGATCGGTAACATGATTCAGTTATATGAAAAAATAGTGATGTTTGATATAATATGGGTCCCTAGCCAATATTATCCGACCTCGATCCATCTTTCTTATTTTGACCCTTTTATGGGGGCAACTTTTTTTGGGTTCCCACAGTATTTTCATTGGCGGTATTGGAAGCTGGCGAAAAAACCCATAATCCATATTCATTTAGTAAATGGATATCCATGTTTTGGCGAAACAAAGTTATTTACGGTCAAAGTTGATCAACGTGACAATTAAAATGGGACGGAGGGAGTAATAATTTGTTATACGTAACCCAAATAAAAACGTTAAGAGTTTGAAAAAGAAAATTTTGGTGTTACGATATTTATTCTAGCTAGCTCACATAACTCATCGATATCTTTATTATTATATTATCTATACTTCTAATATTTTTTTCCTCAAAACTTTCTACTTTAAAAATACTAAAAATACTCTTCACTTTTATTCAATAATTTAAACATCTTTATCTAATATACCTATAATACCCTTAATGAAATAATTTACAGTATATATAGATCCTCCAACACTTAAAATAATTACAATACCACCTTTAAAATCAACTACTTTAAAATCACAACCCTCACCGTCGCCGCATTGTTTTTTATAAGTATATTTGGAAATTTTATGATATGACAAGCGTATATTTTTTCTTAAAAGACTTCTATTTTAATTATGATATCATAAAATTTTTAAAATTTTCTTAAAAAATAAATAACCCTTTAAGTGCTTAATCAAAGTCCTAATCATTTATTGGAATGAAATGACTTTTTTATCATAATAATGTAATAGTTAATTTTATATATAAATTATTACATTATTGTATCATAATAAACATTACATATATTTTTTTAAATATATTTTCTTGCTATAAAATTTTAATAAAAATGCATGGATTGAATCAGGTTGATTAGTTAGTTAATTAGAAATAAAGGTTGAAAACTCCGGAAAAACATATACCATGTTCAACATACTTATGTCCAAAGATTTAACCATATATATATACTAGGATTTTTTTACCCGTACGATGTGCGACTGTTTTAAAAAGGTGATCAATAAAGTGAGATTTGAGTTAAACTTGGTTAAAAAAACATTTAATGAAACGCTTAATATGTGAACAAATGACTTAATGGAATGAATCAATAATGATCGTAAAAAAAATATATGGACGAACAATCTATTTAGTTTCACTTAATTAAATTAGTAATAACGTATTCATTATCCAATCATTAAACTAATTGTTATATACACTTGTTTTGAACTAACTCTTCGTCTACCATCATAATATTTTTCTCATCATCACAATGAAAAATTGTATTGTTAAAAGACAAAAGAAAAAAGAGATTATATTAACCATTATCATAAAATTCAAAAAAAGATAAAAGAATTAAACCAAAAATTGTACATAATTTCCATAGTGATATGAACGAAAGAATTAACATAACTCTTTCAGAAAGTTATGATATGGAGTTGACACATAGGATAAAATCTTATGTGGCAATTTTTCAAATTAGTTTTAGATTGCAAGAGGGCTTTAAAATGCTTGGTTAACTATTGTTTTATAAGAGTTATAAATATATATATGTTTTAGGTAAAATAAAACAATTATTAAAGTAAAACAAATAAAACAATATGTTTTTTTTTTTCCACTAAAGATCACTGTGCATCATGAAAATCATCGTATATCAATTGCTTCGTGAATCGTTGTGCATCAATTAGAAGATGATCTAAGGATCAAGATTTTATCTTATTTGTTTTACTTTAATATTTGTTTATATATATCTCACATAACACATGTTCAACATAAATATAAAATTTAACCATCAGTTCATTTTGACCATTGCATATAGCGAGAAAAAAATACCACTTCGCGAAAGCTCACAAAGTTCAAAATTATTAACACTTACCTATTTTGCATTACGGACATCACTTGAAAAGCAAACTTGTTAATGCAAATTAAATTAAATGGTTTGATTCATCTATTATTTTTATATTAACTAAGAAACTCTGAGAACTTAATTACTGAAAAATCCTTCTTTGAAAAATTACACTAAAAGCTATAGAGTGACCGATAAAATTCATCTATATCATATCTCTTGTGATAGGAATGTGTGCTTTTCATCAGCTGAAGTTGTCGGAAACCAACCTTTTAGAAAACACATACCTTCTCCATCTGAGGTAGGCTCTATACATGTGAACAATTTCAGCCTCAAACTTGTTTTTAAAAAGTTTGGTAGATCAATCACAACTAATATGCTTTTCATTAATTCTAAAAGTTTCAAAACTTGTGGGTATGTCCGTATGTATGGGCAAATTGTAAAAGAATGAAAATGTAAAAAGAGTAACTTATATGTGCTCCAAGTAATATCTTTTAACTCTTTAATAAAGCATTTTATTTTATTTTTAATAAACTTTCCCGCCTTTGATAACATCTATATACCTCTAAATATTTTATCTTCATCACATCCCACCCATTAATCTACCAAAAATACTCTAAACAATTTTCACCCCAAACCTATAAAATAAGTACACCATTCCTTTTAAATTAAAAACTTTTACATTAAAAATCATCCTACCAGGGTTGCCACCCTGTTGCCATCGAATCCACTATCACCCGTCGTCACCACTATCACACGTCGCCACTACCGCAAATGTTGCCGCATCGTGCGGATATAATTGCTTTCAAAAATAAATGCAAGATTATATGTGTGTAATTGATATAGTGGATTCGATATATATTAATTATGACATAAATTTGCATTTGAGGCACCGAACTTGTATGTTATTGGAAACATATAGGTTATTTCTATATAAACTGTGTAGTTACATTTCTTTTACTTAATAAAAGTGGTGATCTTAAGTACATAAAAATTAAAAGAGTCTATCAATCAATTTGAAATAAACAAAAGGTATAATGTGACTCAAAATTAACATGTTTTATGGATGTTCGATTTTAATTCAACAAAAAACATTACTTACTTTTAGTGATTAATACATGTGTTGTGATCATTTAAAAACTAAATTTGTATGAAAACCAAAAAATTTATCAAACACACTATGATTTGAAACTTAATACAATGTGCTTATAGCTTCCCACCATCACCACTACCATCACCATTGCTGGAAATAGTGATGCAGCACGGGTGAAGCCTTTAATCGAACTGCTGCGCCGTTCAATGGGACTTCGCCCTTTTAAGTAGCCTACCTTGAGGCATTTACAAAGAGGTTAGAAGCTGGACGCATATAAGAATGGTGTGAATTTGATGTGCGACGATCTAAAAGATAGTGTGGTGGTTTGATACGGTAAGGACGCTGAGCTTATTGTCATAGCTCCGCCATAGCATCGCCAGAGGAAGAGGATCAGAAAAGGAATGATGATGGTGGTGGTGAGCAGCTATAAATACATTATGTTAAGTTTTAAAACATAATATGTTTAACGAGTTTTCTTATTTTCACATAAATTCTAGTTTTTAAGTCAACGTTTCACTTCAATACATTATGTTTATCGATAATTCGATTTAACAGGTGAGCTGTGAGCAAACAAAAGGTTTTTTTTTTGGGCAGTCCGCCCCGGCTCACATAATGGGCTTTGAAGTGGGCTCAAGTCAATATACCATTTCTAAAGATTGAAATAAAAGAACGAATATATCCCGCCTAAGAAATTCAAATCCAAAAACACCCACAAAATCAGATCCAATCCATCCATCCAACTCTGAATCAATAATTAACCAAAAGTTGAAGAAAAAATGGAGAAAATATGTGTAGCAGTTAGAGTAAGACCACCTGTAATTGTTAGATCAGAAAATTCTGTCGATAACAACAACAACAATCAGTGTCAATGGAAAGTTGAAGATAATCGAATTTCGCTTCATCGCTCTCTTACCGGAACCCCTCTTCCCCCTTCTATTTCTTATACTTTCGGTTCGGTCTTGTTCCCTCTGTTTATAAAACTTTCTTTTTTTATTATTATTATTACAATCATTTTTATTTATTAATTTTGTATGTTGTATATATATGTATATGTATAGATCATGTTTTCGATCAAGATTGTTCGAATGCTAGCGTTTATGACCATCTTACAAAGGATATCATTCATGCCGTTGTTGACGGATTTAATGGTAAGCCCAGATACCCTCTTGTTAGTTTTTTGAAAAGTTGATTACTTTATGTTTAAATTGGGACAAAAGGGTCTGAATTGCACATTGAGATAGCTTAGGTTATATTAAAATCGACGTTTTTTCTCTTTATTAATTCGATTTATGTTGTTGATTGATGAGATAAGATGTCGCGGTTGTATAGTAGTTTAAAAAGATTTACACCCTTTTTGCCCCTTTACGTCTTGGATCGTTTTTGTAGACAGTTATGAGTTTAAAATGTTTCATTTATAATAAGTCTGATTATGCAAATTAGGCCAGAAGCTAAAAAATTGTGCTATCTGTAGGTACGGCGTTTGCATATGGGCAAACAAGTAGTGGAAAAACGTTTACTATGAATGGGTCTGAAAATGATCCCGGAATTATTCACAGGGCTGTCAAAGATATTTTTGCCAAGACAAGCATGGTATTTTCTAGCGCCTTTCTAGGTTTGATGTATTATGGTAACGTTAAAAGCTTGTGTGTGTTTCTAAAATTATAGAAATGGTTTGCAGTCGATTGATAGGGAGTTTCTCATTCGAGTTTCATACATGGAGATATATAATGAAGAAATTAATGACCTTTTTGCTGTTGAGAACCAGAAACTGCAGATACATGAAAGCTTGGAGGTGTGTGAGGATACATACTGACATTTATTGGTACTTTGATAGAGTATTACAATATGAGTGTTCTTTTACTGATATTCGTTGTTTTCCAGCGTGGAATATTTGTTGCAGGCCTTCGGGAGGAAATTGTTAATAGTGCTGAGCAAGTACTGCAGCTCATTGAAATGGGGGAAGGTTTGAGACTAATTTTGAGATTTTTTTTATATGTGTGAATGTGTCTATGTATGTAGTTATTTATATCAGCATGTGTGTTGATCTGATCTGAAACTGCTTCTTCCAGTTAACCGTCATTTTGGTGAGACTAATATGAATGTCAGAAGCAGTAGATCCCACACTATCTTTCGAATGGTATGTTGGGCTTCTGTGGAAATATTATGATGATAGTAATATAAAAGTTTGATATATTATTGTTATATTGTTCGAATCCGTATTAATAGTGTTACTTATATAATCAGGTGATTGAGAGCAAAGGGAAAGAGTCGAGTGCTACCGATTATTCAACTTTCGATGATGCTATTCGTGTTTCTGTCTTGGTTTGTAACTTTCTGTATTCACACCGACTCCTTAATTGGAATCTATAGTAAATTTATTTGTATCATGAGTTGCTCCTTCTCTATCTGGAATTAGAATTTGGTGGATTTAGCGGGATCTGAAAGGATTGCCAAAACTGGAGCTGGTGGAGTTCGATTGAAGGAAGGAAAGTTCATCAATAAAAGTTTAATGATTCTTGGAAATGTCATTAACAAATTGAGTGAGGGTGCAAAGCAAAGGTATTTCATAATATCTACTTGATTAACTAATTATGTATAACTGAAATGGTGAATTATATGATTGCATTGTTTTTGCAGGGCACATATTCCCTATCGAGATAGTAAGCTCACCCGTATTCTTCAACCTGCCCTTGGTGGCAATGCAAAAACTTCAATTATATGTACCGTAGCACCCGAGGAGGTAGTACAACATATTGTGTTTTTCTTCTGCTATTCACCACGTCTGATGCACGTGTTAATTATTTTTAACTGGTTTATATAGGTTCATATAGAAGAAACAAAAGGAACCCTTCAATTTGCCAGCAGAGCTAAACGTATTACCAACTGTGTTCAAGTAAATGAGGTATGCTTTATATTAAATTTCTCCTTTTTATGTTGATGTGTATGCATTTAAGTTATCGTAGTTGACATAATCTTTATTTCTCTCCAGATTCTTACAGATGCTGCGTTACTAAAGCGACAAAAGATTGAGATAGAGGAACTACGCAAGAAACTTGAGGTGAACTATACAAGTTGAGGTTGTGTCGCCATGATTGGAATTAAAATTTTTCTTGATTTACTTTGTTAGGGATCTCATGCGGGGGTTCTGGAGCAAGAAATCTTGAATTTGAGAAATGACATGCTCAAGGTACCCTTGGATAGTATGTGTATCATGCACCTAGTCACTCATCATCTTATTATACAAAAAATAGAAAACCAGTCACCAATTATAGAACTATGGCTTTATGTTTGGTTTTCAATTGTTTTTTCCATTTATCAGTTTGAACTGGAGCGTGAAAAGCTTTCCATGGAATTGGAGGAGGAACGAAAATCACGCAGGGAAGGAGTTTCAGCACAGGCAAGTTTATAAAAACTACACTAAAACTTCTTTCTTCTATGTTTTTTTTTTAACTTTATCTCTTCTATATCAACACATACCGTCTTTTAGACATGGCTGATATTTAAATTGGTTTTAGGGTAGCAACTCTATGAAAGAAAATCTGAGAGAAGAAGTGAGTGACACTTGTAGTACACAGCAAGGAGATGCTTTTAGTACCCCTACTTATAAACCGGTTGCAAATGCATTTGTTGCTAAACGATCTTACCGCTCTAGAACACCTGATTTTAGCCCTCTTCCAGATGAATTTGGTGATATTGCTGATGAGGATACATGGTTCAAGATGAACAAAGGCTTCATCGCTGACCTTGATTCAATTGGTATGACACCTGCAAAGCAAGTTTCTTCGGTTCCACCAATTGATGAAATTTCTGTAAGTTTAACTTATAATTTTATTGTTTTTGTGTTGTATTATGACACATGTTAGGATGTAATCACGAATCAATACTGTTATGATAAGTTACAATCTTCATTTACAGGATTTGAAAGCTGACTGTTACAAAGAAGAAGTTCAGAATCTTCGAAAGCAATTGCAGCAAGCTATTGATGAAAAAATAGGCTTTGAGGTAAGTTTCTTGTGATTTAATCATACCATTTTCTATTTCTTGTGATTATAACATTATGGCATGATCCTTTTGTTTGTTCTCTTATGCATAACAAGTATATTTAATGTCTGCACTTAAGTGTATAATTATAGTTATCCACCTCATAGCATTTGCAATAATTTACCTGCAGAAACAACACAAAGAACAACTAGTTCTGAACAACCACCTAATGGAAGAGATATCAAGACTCAAAAAAGAAGTTACAGTGATCCAGGAAATTCCTCAGAAGTTGAACGAGTCCTTGGCTAATTGCAAAGCCGTAAATGAAGATATGGTCTCTGCTTTTCAGGTACAATGCATGCTTTTGTGCCAATAAAAGCAACAATAAAAACAATGCATCTACACTTGTCTTAAGTCAATTATGCAATATTAAACTGCTCAAAGAATCTAATCAGAAATATTTTGATGACTTGAAAAAACAGAGTTTTGTAGTAGATGAGAAGTCCCCGACTTCAAAATTGTTTTCAAGCACAAGTGATATTTTTTCGTCACTTATATCAACTTTTGAAGCACATGTCTCTATGGCCATGGATGCGTTTAGAAGTACAAGTGATAACAATGAAGAACATAAAGCGGCTGCTTTGGAGAAACAGAGCAGCTCAACAAGAAAATCACCTATTCTAGATAAGGTAGCTGCCTGGACAAAATTATCAAGAAGTTACATGCCCATTTTGATATTATTCGTCATCTTAATCTTGAGTAGTTATCTCGTCTAGTCCAGGTATCTCGTATTCTAATTATTTGCTTAGCTCTATGATCCCATATACAAATTATAATTAATAAATGAACAATGAACTTTACTGCTAAATGGTTGGTTGTCTACATTTGGAAATTGGAAATTAGCAATCCATTCTTCAACTGTTTGGTTAAAATTCCAATCTCAGGCTTCTACTTTTTTCATCTTAATGGATCTCTATAGCTTCTTTGTCTCTCAATATCCAGTTTTTGAAAACGGGAGCTAGGTAATCGAATGATCTTCTAACTTACATGCATTGCATCAGTTTCTGCATAGAACAAACCCTTTAGGCTGTTCCATGTGTACCTTAATCATATTCTATTATTCTGTTTGTGAACTCTTTTTTATATCATTTTGGTGATCTTAACCACAATTCGTGGATAATTTTAGGACTTCAATCTGGGAGAAAAAGTTGCTTCTTGGAAGGCTGAAATGAGTGATGAAATAAAAATGATTAAAGAAAGATATGAGAGGCTGGAGCAAGAGTTGATTACGAAGAACCACCTTCTTGAAGGTTCTAAAGAAATAATTCATAGTCTCGAAAAAGAGTCTCAGCTATTATTAGAAGAAAGGGATGACTTACTCCAGACTGCATCTGATTTGTCAAAAAGAGTTGCATCATTAACTCAGGAAAATGAGAAGGTTTTGCAAGATTTGAGCTCTGAAATTCAGAGGAGGAAAGATCTTGAAACACAAATCAAACAGTTTAGCATTGCTTTTGCTTCCCGTCAAAGGACACTCATGTCATTCCATAGCGAGTTCAAATCTAAACTCGACCACTTGAAAGCTCAAAGTCCAGTTCTAGGAACCAAGTCTATTGGATGTTGAAAATCCAAGTTCTGAAACTTTCTCTCATTGATATAGTCAGTTTATTTTTATTTTCCATATCTCTACCTTTGTTGATGTATTTAGATGTTATCCAGAGGTCTGGTTCATGCTTAATGAATCAAAGATCTCTGATCAGTTGCGACATTATTTAATTTTGTGATTGAAACAAAAATATTGCCTATTCTCCAATGTTTCAAGTTAAGACATTTCTTATGGGGTAATGATTCCTCCTCCAAAACCACTTATGTAATTCCCATCATTGAGTTTGAAGACTTAATTTGTTTATTTTTGTTGAACAAGACCTTTGTACTTGATTGTTTTTCATACAGTGATTTGGAACATCTTTATTAGTGCATACCCTTACCAAGGTTTCATCTTTGTGGTTATTCTTTACTATTCCTAAGTTTTTTTATAAAAAAACAATAAAATTGATGTATAAAGGTTAAGCAATACTTGAATAAAAAACCAATTGATGATAGCTCAAGTGGTACCCACGCCTGCAAAATGCATCAAGTTACCATAGGGATTTTTAAGAATAAGGAGGTCTTGGTTCAAGACTTGCCTCCAGCCCTCCAGCATGCCCCACAAGCTCAAGAGAGTTGTAAGGAGCTAGTCTTTGTGAGGTAGACAATGGTTGGTCTAAACTTTTCTCGGAATACTTGAATAAAAGTCACGAAGGAGACATGGTTCAATCTTCTTGTCAGAATAAAATATCTGATTGTCGTGTTATTTATAATTGGATTACAGTAATTCACAGGTTGATCTTCTAATTCATTTAAACAGGAAAACTAAGTGATTTTAAATAAAGATTGAAGACATGTCATGCCTTGTTGAAATGGAATGTAGTGAACATGATACTAAATTAATAGAACAACACAATAAAGATTGTCCACCGAGTGTTGATAAATTAATCGTTGATCCATTTGTTGCTAACCTCCATACCAGCAGTACAACCCAAATTGTATCTCGCATCCATTGTATTTGTGTTCAGTTAGGTGTAGCAACTTTATATGTCATTCAAATTATTTCCACACTACACCTTAAAATTCTTTAAAATTCATAATTCAATATTAAAAATATACTGTGTATTGTATTATTTGTTGTTAATCCTTTTAATTAATCTTTAACAAAGTCAGGACCCAACACTTGTAAGTATATATGGAGTATGACTAAGTTAATAAATTGCAAAGTACAAAGAAAATAAAAGAAATGATGGCAAAACCAAAAAAAAATTAATGGAAGTATGTAAACCGGATCTATTGAATTTGTGTAGCCCTCATAACCAAACAAAAAATGGGAATCAAGTAAAGCCGGCTAATTGATAGTTTCCATGTATGGTTTATTCCTGTATTAATATTCACTTTATTTTCATCACATTTCACCCAAGATAGTTAAACTAAAGGGTTCATTCAATGGAGTCACCTTTCAAGGGTGCCATTTTGAAAGGAAAAGTAGGATTGTTGACTGGTGGTGGATCAGGAATCGGGTATGAAATCGCCGCTGAGTTGGGTAAACATGGAGCTTCCATCGTGATCATGGGCCGTCGCAAACATGTCCTTGACTCAGCCGTTTCTGCATTACGTTCCCTTGGCATTGATGTAAACATACATTACTTCACTGTGTCACACATACACACACACACACATATTGTATAAGTTCTTAGATATATATTGTTGAGTGTGTCATATATTTACATATACTTTTAGGCTATCGGAGTTGAAGGAGATGTTCGGAAAAAAGAGGATACTGTTCGAGTTGTAGATGCGACGATTAAGCAATTTGGCAAGCTTGACATCCTTGTAAATGCCGCCGCTGGAAACTTTCTTGTGCCTGCTGAAGATTTATCCCCTAATGGTTTCCGAACAGGTTTATAATCCAATTGATATCAACTAATATAACAGGAGACGTAATTAGACATGCTTTTAAGTAATACTAGCACGTTACCCGCGCAATGCAGCAGTTTTCGTGGCGGCGACGGTGCAGTGGTGGGGGACGGCTGCTGATGGTAGTGGCGGCGTCGAGTGATGTTAGAAAATTGATCTATAAGTAAATGATATAAAGGGCTAATGTGAATATTTTAAAAGAAAAAGAGTTGATAGTGTTATATATTTACTAAAGGTATTTTAGTCATTTACCCCTATGTAACTTTCAACATAAGGGTTATTTTCTTTATTACTAGTATAGAAGTATAGATATAGATGTTAGAGATAAATAGTACAGTAGTAAAGTATTTGTCAAATATTCAGATTTGGAATACTTTTTAAAGGAAACATATCATATATAAGTTTCAAATAACTATTTTACTATCAAAATTTTACATGGTTATCCACAATGTTGACGGTGCGGCGTTAAAATGTTGACTCGGCTTTAACAAGATACTTTTTGAAAGTAAAATAGCAACCTGATACTACTAAAAATTGGTGATCTGCAGTAATGGACATAGATGCAGTTGGGACATTCACAATGTGTCATGTAGCATTTCCATATCTAAAGAAAGGAGGAATAATCATAAACATAAGTGCAACTTTGCATTTAACAGCAACTTGGTATCAAATTCATGCCTCTGCTGCAAAGGTATCACAATTTACCCATAAACTTATATATCACTTTTTACTGATATATAAAACTTACTGCAGTAGTTTTACTAGTATATCCTGTTTGTTAATGGGGGAACTACAGGCAGCTGTAGATAGCCTTACAAGAAGCCTAGCATTAGAATGGGGAACGGATTATGGTATTAGAGTCAATGGGATTGCACCAGGTCCGATTGATGACACTACAGGTGCTTCAAAGCTCATAACAGAGGAAGTCAATCTCAAGAAACAACAAGATTCTGCTTTGTATAGGATGGGTGAGAAATGGGATATTGCAATGGCCGCTCTATATCTCGCGTCTGATGCAGGTCAGTTTGTTTAAATATGCTCGAGCAGAATTATTTCAACCTAAGTAATGCCACCAGACAAAAAGCCCTATCGGTTTTATCATTTGCAGCCATAGAAACCTAAAGCAAATTTAAAAAGTGATTCTAAGACCTAGTTTAGTCGATTATCAGATTATGAAATATACTCAAAATCACATAGTAGGTTTCAAAACAGACACAAACACTACCTTAGTTTGAAAACTGAAAAGTAAGGCTAGCATATAAAAGTTGATCCAAAAGGTTGCATTCAGTGACTAAATAATGTTGAACTGCTATTTTCTACCAATAAGTAGATACTCAATACTAACTGGAATTGTAATCAAGATTGTCATATCTCGAGTGCGGTCTAAAAGGTTTTGTAACTACTGTTCCAAGGTAAATATGTGAATGGGGTAACGTTGGTTGTTGATGGAGGAATATGGTTGAGCAGCCCTAGACATATGTCAAAAGACGAAGTAAAACAACTTTCAAAGACGGTAGAGAAAAGGTCTAGAGATGCCCCAGTTGGTGTTCCAAAAAGCAACCTTTGATTTCATGCTTTTTTTCAGGTGAAATTTATAAAGTTTAAAGCCATTTTGGAAACTAATAATTCCTTGCAGGAGTTCAATTCCGCCTAAAACTGTCTCATTACTTGTTAACCCACATAGTCGATATCATGAATCTACATGCAATGTTCATTGTGAAGTTGAACTTAAGAAATCTACATATGAGTTTATATAATCCTAAGATTTAAAGGTAAGACTAATGATGATTATGTATAGTAATATTCTATAATCCCAAGATTAGTTTTCTTGTATATTTTTATGTATTCTATATCTACTTCTAACAGCTTTCCCATCATAGTCCACTAGAAGTTACAATATAGGCGGGTTGGCTAGTTTTGTGCAATCAAAAGGGTAACTATTGATCCATTTGACCCGTTTCCTTTTAAGCTAGCTTTTTTTGTCTGAACTTATGTGTTAGAGTTGAAATTGTCGCCTCCAAGGCACACAAGTTCAGTTCGACCCATTAGTAATTTACAAATTTTAAAGGATACCAGAACTAAATAAGAAGTTTATCCTGATGCATCACAAAACAATATAAACCTTATCTTTATAAGTTCAGCTATAACACATCCGTGGAACCATTTGAGTGTGTTTGCCTATAACCCTAGCCCAACCTGCCCAAAATGCGAGTACTGAACAGGACATGTTAACTTTAGCCTGAAGTCACTACGATGAATTTAAAGAGTTCAGTAGAAACTTATAATGATTTATATTGTCTAATCCTTTAGGGTCAACACAATCATATTTAGAGACGCAATACTTTTGATATACAAACTACAAGATTCAAATAAGGAACGAAGAGGAAGTGAAAACTAATTAAACTCACTCCTAACATCAAACATGTGCTAAAGTAAACAAGCATGCAACAACACAAGCCTATTCGAACACACAAAGTGGTCAACAAACAATAACTATAGGTATTTTCAACCGGTGTCTTAGATTTGCATTCATTGCTAATGATCATATAAAAGGATACAAACATAAAGGAATAAACACTAGTCGATCCTCTTCAGAGGAAGCAATGACTATTATTCCTAAAATAGAAACATAATAAAAGTCTTACTCATACCAAAGTATTCCAAATTTACATATCCAAATCTAACTATATCTTTTTCCGATTCTTGATACACAATAAAATTTAAAACAAACAACAAGCCTAGTATAGTGTTGGTACCGTAGCAGTAGACGACGTTTCATCCGTATTATCATCATTCCAAGCTTTCCAACTGAATGCTGCTTTTAAGAGGCACGTACTCGCCAAGATAACCACCCAAATGATCATACAAGGCATTCTTATCGATACCCTGATGATGATAGCTTTTACAAACGTAATAAAACACGCTTTGAACCAACAAACCAACCAAATTAACAATCACAAGCACCCCAACTAAAAACCCGCCAACAATAATCCGCGAAAAAACACCGTAATAGTAGTCCCCACCGTGAACAACAATCGCGCCAAACAACCCGTTAATCGCCCCACAAATCACAAAATAAACCAAAACAAGCACAAAACCCATCTTGGTTTTCCCTTTCAAAATCTGGAAACCTTTTTTCATCGCTTCGAAACCGTATACATTCTCTAAAACAGATATCACACTTGCTAAATGCCACACAGCAGTTATATAAACATGAACACCGACAAACATAACAAAAACCAAAAACAAGGAAACAAAAAACAAGATTATGTTCTGGGTATCAATAGCAACAAGCAACAACACAACAAAACCTAAAAAAACAATATTATAAACAACCATAGTCAAACCAACCCATAAGAAAGTAATAAACAACCTTTTGAAAACCGAGGGAATGGCCGACATTGTGGCGGCGAAAGAAACGGGTTTCGAAGTGTATAAAGAAGCGACGGTGAAGACGACGGCGGCGGTGGATAAAAGTGAGAAAATGAAGAGAAAAAGAAGGTAAGAAAATTGGAAAATTAACAGTTTTGTCCATTGAGAAGTGTGGGAATTGGAATATGGGTCTTGGATTTGGGTAATTAATGGGTGGGTAAAAAGGGAATGAGCTAAAATTGCAAAGGATAATGGGAAGATTAAGGATAAAGTAATATAGTAAAATGTTTGTGGGGATTGTTTTGGGATTGAGATTGATTCTTTAAGGATGTCTTTTGTTGATAGAAATTGTAGCTCATCTGGTGAAGATAATAGATCCATTTTTTATTTTTATTTTAATCTTCTTGAATTGATTAAATAAAAACCTGTCTTTCTTTGTTACGAATGATTTGATTTGATTTTGATCCAACAAAAAGGATAGATAGATAGATCGATCTGGGTTTTTTTATTTTATTTTGGGGGTGAACACGAAGAAGAAGAAGAAGAAGAAATGCAGACGTGGTGTGAGGTGGGTGTTTGGCTGAAATGACGGTGGGTGTTGCTTTGTGTTTTTCTTTTACTTTTCTTTCTTTTCAAGAGAGCCAGTCTATTTTTTATTTTTTGGTCATCTTCTTTAATTCTACTTATTTTTCAATGTATTTTTTTAACCGATTAACGGTATCTATTGAATGATATATTTACATTGTATATCTTAAATAATAAGTGGTGTTAAGCTTCTTTTATTGAACGTGAAATGGAATTAAAGTCTAGTGATCGTCATTTATAATGAAAAATGATGATTTTGTCTCGTATGGTCATTTTTTTTATAGAACCAACGGGATTGAATCAGTGATTGT
This sequence comes from Erigeron canadensis, assembly GCF_010389155.1. Lineage (NCBI taxonomy): Eukaryota > Viridiplantae > Streptophyta > Magnoliopsida > Asterales > Asteraceae > Erigeron > Erigeron canadensis. The sequence goes on from NC_057768.1 coordinate 25,309,147, forward strand.
AGTTATTATTCATTGGAGATATAGGCTAAGGGTTCAATCCTTATGTCCAGCAAAGTTAGAGATCTTTTTTTATCTTTGGTATAACCTGAAAGCAGTCTCTCTACCTTTGTTAGGGATAAAACTGTCTACATCTTAACTTCCCCATATATCATATAAGACGGTAGTGGGAGTTACTTTTTATCATCATTCTTTGATAGATGATGAAATAGAGATGCACCTTATTTTTTTTGAACGTTCGATTTTGATCAGAGCTTGTTCACCCCATATATGGTCTCAACACCCACCAGGCAGGATGTCATCGTGGTAGTTCACAAGGAAAACCCCCGGATACATCGCCAAATGGCACAACATTTACGGCATTGAATGTCATTTGGGTAAAACATGTGCCCCCTTGGATTCGAACCCTAGTTGCCCAAGAAACAACCCTTCATTGGAGATCTGAGATGCCACTGATCTCCTAGGATATTTTTAGGTATTTATTAGTTGTCATATTATATTATTATAAATCTTTAAAATTTTTATATCTTTAAATTTTTTTAATTTTATCTATTAACTATACAAATATTCTTATTAGTGTCGACTTAAGTTTTTTGGGGGTCTTAAGCGAAATTAATTTTGGGGGTCTAGTTGATTAACATGCATATTAAAGTAAACACAAAAAACAGAAAAAACGTAGTTCATGTTATATACTAAGCTGCTATGTGGAAAAAAAAACGCAAAGAAGCAAAATTCTGTACCATTTTTAAGAGAAAGTCTTTCATATAATTAAGATATAATTACTAACTCGTTGAAAATCGGAGTAAAAATCTTGGATTTTTCGATTTCTATATAGTTAGGTTTTTTTTTCCCCTTTTTTCCTTGAAGGTTGTAACTTCATTTGTGTGATGTCTTTTCTTTTAAAGATTACTCATGAGGCCATGAAGTTTATTTGTCTATTTGTTTTCATGGGCATTTTTGTTCTCTTATATAGTAATAATAACATATAACACAAAAGTCTAAAATCTAAAACATTAAACCTTAAAAATAAAAATGAAGGCCTTTGTATTTTGGGGGTCTTGCCTAACCTATATATATAATAAAGCCGGCTCTGATTCTTACATATACAAACAAAAGATAAATATTTTATAAACTCCATCCATACTTAAAATAAAATAAAATTTTAAGATGTATACTTTATCGACGAGTAAAGACAGACATGATTCAATGTCATATACAAAAAAGAACCAAACAATGATATAGAAAGAGATGTAGAAACACTCACATTTGAAATAGCCTAAATGTTGGTAGATCAAAATCATTCCACTTGATAAGTCCATTTCTAATGGCCAAAATGCTTGGCTAATATATATATATATATATATATATATATGATGTGGCTTGGGTAAATTGAGTTTTGGTGTGTTGGGTTGGAAGGCTAGAAGAGATTGTTGACGTGTTGGTAAGGTGATCGATATGCATGGACATTATTTTGTTTTGTTTTAAAGGTGCAGATCGAATATCACAACAGATGGTCATGCTCTCTTAACCGGGTCTACACTAAAAAGCCCCTCACCAAATACCTAGTAGGAGGATAACCCCTAATGGTGTATCCAAAGACACGACAACATATTAAGGAAAATCTTTTCCTCTTAAACTTGAAGGGTCTCTCCAAATTCAAAATTTCATAAAGAGACTTTGTTTATCACTGGGCTGTTAACCCATTGGGCTGTTAACCCATACCCAATGATTAGACGCTTTTGTATATGCCATGCCTACGAGAAGTATATTCTTTTCGCTAGAAAATTTGAAATATGCCTACGAGAAGTATATTCAAACATTGGTGGCAACTGCATTTGTGCCTTGGTGGTTGCTATGAAACACTAGATATCTATAAAAAAAATAATAAAAAAATAAGCAAATAAAATAAAAAAAATCGAGAATCACAAAAATTGAAAAGGTATCATACAAACCAAATACTCATGAAAATGTTAAGAATATTGTTCATTACTGCTACATTGCAAGGTGTAGGTCAGTATCTTTAAATTTATTTTTAAAGAATATAAGGAAAAAAAAATGGAAGTGTTGGAACCATGTTAGTGTGACCGTCACTGATCATGTGTCATTCCTGATATGATAATTGACGATCATGAAATCCCTATGTCTAAGTAAATATTTGATGGACGTATTTACTCTTAAAGACATATTATAGGGTTTCCCATTAGGTGATTGGACTTGAGAGGACTATTGAGGCACGAATTAAACACCAGAGGGACTTAATGTGAAAATACTCTCCTTATATATATAGAGAGTAATTAACCCTAATTTAAGGTTAATTACAGCCTCCCAAATCAAAAAATTCGTCCATCTTCTCTGTTGAATTCATTAGAACCGAATTCATCACTCCATCCTAAATCAATCATCTTATTTTGGGAACCCGAAATCAATGGCAAATATGTTTAATGTCTTTACAGGTTCCTCTGGATCTCACGGTAGGTGTATATTACGAATTGAATCATGTTATATTACAACATGTGGTATCAGAGCCAGGTTACGAAGCTATCCCTTGATTTGATTCGTTTTCGTACCCTAATTCGCGAACTGACGAAAGCAGAAGCTTAAATTCGTATGCTTCTTACGAACTCTAAGTTCGTTAAAACAAAATCACTAAGTTCATAAGAACACTCTAAGTTCGTAAGGCTTATCTGTGTACATAACTTCTGCTCATCTTCGCACTTACTTCCTCACGAACTTACACTATTTTCGTAAACTATCTTCGTTGCTTATGTTCGTAAGCTATCTTCGTTTGTTACTTACGAAGATAGTTAACTACTTACGAAGTTAATCACTACTTACGAAGATAGTCAACTACTTACGAATTTAATCACTACTTACGAAGTTAATCCTTATTACGAACTTAGCTATCTTCGTACCGTGCTTATTTTCATGGATTACTAATTAACTTAGTTGATTATCATGTTCGTGCTTACTAGTTTTACCTTATAATTTCGATGTCTAAATTTGTCTCTTATTTTTGAAAACAATTTTTGCTGAGGCATTTTTACCATAGCACTTCAAGGGTAAAAATTTTTGGGCGCGCTGACCTGGGGCTCTGCCCCTTGGACCCCGCTCCCAAGGGCGCTGCCCCCGGACCCCCGTAGTGTATGGGGGCTTCACACAAATGTACATGGTTTCATCATTTGTACCCAAAGGTCAGATGTGATTCTCATGGTGTGTTCTTTTCCTTTTAGATAATGAACACTAAGTATATTGATTCTGCCCAAAGGTAATTTAATATACTTTGTGTGCTGAAAGGAACATTTTTCATGCATAAGATACACGATTCTTAATTTTGTGCCCAAAGGTCAAAAGATAAGCGTTGTGCCGCATGAACCTAATGCTCATGTGTACTTAGATATTAGTTACTTCTGCCCAAAGGTGATGTAAATCTAAGTAGAGCCTTATGTTAACTTATTGTTTTGGTGTTTACAATAGGTTACCTATCACTAGCTTCATTAGTATAATGGTCTTAGTCTCATTACTTCAGGAACATTACTTTAGCCTCTTACGTAAGGAACATTATTGTTAGCCCTTAGTTAAGTTTAGGCATTACTTTAGTTCCATTAGTTTTATAGATATTACTTAGTCTGCCTTAGATAGCTAATTATGCCACTATAATCTCATTGCCCTTAGTTTTAGGCATTACGTTATTAATCTTCTATTACTTGTATCCTAAATCTATATCCTCCTTATTTCCAATGTAGTACCTCCCATTGGCATTCAGCTACTTACCGGTGAAAACTATGCTTCATGGAAAGATCAGTTAGATCTTACTCTGGGGTACTATGACCTGGACTACGCCATTCGTCATGATGAACCCGCTGCCATTACTGCAACCTCTACTGCAGAGCAAATAGCGGCATTTGAGAAGTGGGACAAGGCGAATCGCTTGTCACTTATGACGGTCAAGAACTCTATTCCTCTTGGTCTCCGAGGAGCTATTCCTGAGTCTGATAAAGTGAAAGATTACCTCAAATCTGTTGAGGATTACTTCAAGGGATCGTCTAAAGCGCATGCAAGCAGCTTAATGCTAAAGATGCTTACTCTGAAATACGATGGAAAAAGCGGTGTCCGTGAACACATAATGAAAATGAACGACATGGCGAACAAGCTTAAGACTCTCGAAATGGAAGTCTCTGACAACTTTCTTGTGCATTTCATAATGACATCATTGTCTGCTCAATTTGATGCCTTCAAGATTAACTATAATGCTCAGAAGGACAAATGGAAGATGAGTGAACTGATTGCAATGTGTCAACAAGAAGAAGATCGCCTTAAGCTCGAGCAACCTGAAGCTGTTCACCTTACTACCACTGCTAATTCCAAGAAGAGGAAGGGTAACAACAGTAACAAGAATGGAAAGAAAGCTTCAAAGATGAGTCCTGGTGCAGTTGCCTCTAGCTCTAATGCCTTGAACATCAAATGTAAGTTCTGTCGTACTCAAGGGCACATTCAGAAAGAGTGTCCTAAGTTCAAGGAATGGCTAGCTAAGAAAGGTAACGTACTTTATGTAATATTTGATTCTTTCACTACTGATGTTCCTGTTAATACATGGTGGGGTGACTCTGGTTCTATGGTCCATGTGACTAACTCAATGCAGGGATTCCATACAATCCAGAAGCTACGAAAGGGCCAAAGAAAACTTAGAGTTGGAAGTGGTGATCTTTTAGATGTCGAAGCCATGGGAACTTATATTTTACATATGAGTACTGGAAAATGTATTAGACTATTAGATACCTTATATGTACCGAGAATTACTCGGAACCTCGTATCTATTTCTAAACTAGACATTGAAGGTTTTGTAATAATTCATGGTTTCGGCAAGATTACTATTACTCTTAATAATGAATTGCTTGGTCGTGGTTTCTTGGATGGAATGCTGTATAAATTAGAACTAGATCATAATTTCTCACAATCTTTGTTGTCTTTTAATGTTGATGATATAGCTAAGACAAAGACAAAATCACTTAAGCAACAAGAGAATTCCTCCATGTTGTGGCATAAACGTCTTGGCCACATCTCACGAGATCGCATGACACGACTCGTAAAGGATGGAATCTTACCATCTCTTGACTTTAGTGATTTTGAAACATGTATTCAATGTCTCAAAGGCAAAATGGCTAAAGGGAATAAGAAAGGAGCCACAAGAAGTTCCAACTTGTTGGAAATAATTCATACTGATATTAGTGGCCCCTATCCCGCTTCCATTACAAGGCATACTTCATTTATTACATTTATTGATGATTATTCACGTTATATGCACCTTTATTTGATTAAGGAAAAGTCTGAATCCTTACAAACTTTTACTGATTTTAAAATTTTGGTTGAAAACCAACTTGAACGAAAAATAAAAGTTGTAAGATCAGATAGAGGAGGTGAGTATTATGGTAGACATACTGATGTTGGTCAAGCCGCTGGTCCTTTCCATGACTTTTGTAAGGAACATGGCATAATTAACCAATACACCATGCCTAGTTCTCCTCAACAAAATGGTGTTGCTGAAAGGAGAAATAGAACCCTAATGAACATGGTGAGAAGTATGCTTGCCAACACTAACTTACCTACTTTCCTTTGGACTGAGGCCTTAAAAACAGCCATTCATATACTCAATAGAGTTCCTTCTAAATCTGTCCCTAAAACTCCTCATGAGATCTGGACAGGGAAGAAACCGAGTCTTAGATATATGAAAGTATGGGGTTGTCCTGCCGAAGCTAAATTCTATAACCCTAACCTAAAGAAACTTGATCCTAAGACTGTTACATGTTTCTTTGTCGGTTATCCGGATAACTCAAAAGGTTATCGGTTTTACTGTCCTTCCCACACTACTCGCATCAGTGATACACAGCATGCCACTTTCCTAGAGAACTCGGAGATCAATGGGAGCACGACAAATCATAACTTCGATTTGCAAGAAGTACAAGAAGCGGGGGGGAAACGATTCGTCGATTAGTATTATTCCTCCGATAATTCCTCTTGTACAGAACGCTGCTCCGAATGTCACTGATCCAACTCCTCCTAATGTTAATCATGAGACCACTAATGCTGAAGGATCTTCCAAAAATCCTGAAAATCAACTCAGGAGATCATCGAGGTCACGTAGGGCCACCAATTTTGATGACTTCATTACTTATCTCACTGAAGTTGAGGATGTTGGAAAGCTTATTGATCCTACCTCCTATAAAGAAGCCATTAATAGTGATCAGGACACTCAGTGGAATGAAGCCATGATTGAAGAGCTTAATTCCATGCAACTTCCTGAAGGATCCAAAACTGTTGGTTGCAAATGGGTCTTCAAAACGAAATTAGACCCGAAAGGAAACGTTGAACGATATAAGGCCAGATTGGTTGCGAAGGGCTATACTCAGAAGGCTGGAGTCGATTATCAAGAGACCTTTTCTCCCGTGTCTCGTAAAGACTCTTTAAGGATCGTTATGGCACTAGTAGCTTACTTTGATCTCGAGTTACATCAGATGGATGTCAAAACAGCTTTCTTAAATGGAGACTTGTAAGAAGACGTATACATGTGGCAACCTGACGGATTCATTCCAAAAGGTAAAGAGCACATGGTCTGCAAGTTAAAGAAATCCATATATGGGTTGAAGCAAGCATCAAGACAATGGTACCTTAAGTTTGATGAAGTCATTAAAGAACAAGACTTCATAAAGAATCAAGTGGATCAATGCACTTATCTCAAGATCAGTGGGAGTAATTTTATAATCCTTGTTTTGTATGTAGACGATATTCTACTAGCAAGTAATAACTTGGATATGTTGCATGAGTCGAAGCGGATGCTTTCGCAGAAATTCGACATGAAAGATCTCGGTGATGCCTCTTATGTTATAGGTATCGAAATACATCGGGATAGGCATAATGGTATTTTAGGTCTTTCTCAAAGGGCCTATATTGAGCGGGTTTTAGAACGCTATAGCATGCAACATTGCGCACCCACTGTAGCTCCAGTAGTTAAAGGAGATGTATTCGGCACTTTCCAAAGTCCGAACACTGAGATTGAAAAGGAGCAAATGAGGGTGATACCTTACTCATCAGTAGTTGGGAGCATTATGTACGCTCAGGTCTGTACTCGTCCAGATATCGCTTATATCACCGGTATGCTAGGACGTTACTTATCTAATCCTGGATTAGCACACTGGAAAGCGGCCAAGAAAGTTCTACGATATCTGCAAGGGACCAAAGACTACAAACTAACGTATAGAAGAAGTGACAATCTAGAAGTAGTAGGCTATTCCGATTCTGATTTTGCCAAAAGCAAGGAAGATAAGAAATCTACTTCTGGGTATATTTTCATGTTAGCTGGTGGACCTATCTCTTGGCGGAGTCATAAGCAGAAACTGACTGCAACATCCACCATGATGGCTGAATACATTGCCGTTTATAATGCTACTTGCCATGAGATGTTAATTAGGAATCTGGTCAGTGGACTCAAAGTCGTCAACTCCATTTCTAGACCATTGAAGCTTTACTGTGATAACTCAGCTGCCGTAACTTTCTCAAACAGTAACAGTTCAACTGGCACTGGGCTGTATCTCGATATAAAGTATCTGTTTGTACGCGAACGGGTTGAGGAAAATGTTCTTTGTATTGAGTACATAAGTACAAATGACATGCTAGCGGATCCGATGACCAAAGGTCTTCCTCCTAATGTCTTCGTAGGACACGTGTCGAAGATGGGGCTTACTAAAGACTTAGTTTAATTTAATAGCATATTGTACTTATTTGGTCATTAGTATTACTGTTTAAAATTTTTCCTCCTTATTCAGATTTTGTTTGTCTATTAATCGCACTTTGAGTACTCGTATTAGTGTGTTGACATTATTGTGACAAAATTTGTCTTAGTCAATTGATCATTGCTTATTAGTTTTAAATTTGAGTCATAGTTTGACTAGTGGGGGTCCTGAGTTGATGTTCTTCTCTACGACTGTACTTATTGGCTATGATTTCGGTTTAAAACAAAATGAGTATTATTCCGGAACTTATTTGAATACTCATAGATAAATGATCGCTCGGTCAAGTGGGAGAATGTTGGAACCACGTTAGTGTGACCGTCACTGATCATGTGTCATTCCTGATATGATAATTGACGATCATGAAATCCCTATGTCTAAGTAAATATTCGATGGACGTATTTACTCTTAAAGACATATTATAAGGTTTCCCATTAGGTGATTGGACTTGAGAGGACTAATGAGGCACGAATTAAACACCAGAGGGACTTAATGTGAAAATACTCTCCTTATATATATAGAGAGTAATTAACCCTAATTTAAGGTTAATTACAGCCTCCCAAATCAAAAAATTTGTCCATCTTCTCTGTTGAATTCATTAGAACCTAATTCATCACTCCATCCTAAATCAATCATCTTATTTTGGGAACCCGAAATCAATGGCAAATATGTTTAATGTCTTTACAGGTTCCTCTGGATCTCACGGTACGTGTATATTACGAATTGAATCATGTTATATTACAACAGGAAGCACTACTACAAAGCCAGATTAATGCATGTGAATTTCGATATAACTAGTAGTGCAAGATCAAAATCAGGAAATCTATACGTCTTTAACAAGTGTGGAATCTTTGTGAATACGTTGATAATGAGGCTAACAAACACTCATATTATTACAATAGTGGGTGCTTACAATACCAAATTAAATGAGTATACATCTTGGACAGAACAACAAGGTATAGGTCCTCTACCTTGTATCTCTAGAACAACACAATAGCTATTGTTAGGCTACAAATATAACCTGAATTCATCCATACTAAAATCCTAGACTAAAACACGTATATTTAGTACAAACACATATTATGGGTTCGATTTCGTGTGTGCTTCATGTGTCAAACGAACTTCATATGGACCTCATCCAAGTTCTTTTGACTCTCAAGGTTCGTATGGCATAAGCTTCGTATGTCATGAAGTCCATTGATCATAATTGTATAGTTGTATTGCAACAACCACCATTTTATATATTTACAACGCAACACTTACAAAAAGTGTAAACACTTGTAAAAAAAGGTTGAACTTCCAATAACACGTGATCTAAACACGTGTTGTGACACACACTATATCTGTGTATATAAGTACTGACTTTAGACGGTAAATGAATACCGATATAAATTTACTATTTGAAGGTGAGTTAATTTCACAAAGGGGTGATTTTTTCACAACATCAATTAGCTATCTCTAAGACTACAACAATCTATGTTTTACATTAGTTTTATAGTATTTATATACGTTAGTTGTGGATTGTTAAGGCTAAGAGGAGTGGGGTAGTCATGGTTTGGGCTACTTCTATAATATTGTGACATGTAGCATCTTGGATTACCATGAAAAAATAGTGGGAGTGAAGTTGTCATGGAGTGGGTCATGCTAAATGATTAATTGTGTTTTTCTTCCTTTTTTAAATTTTAGATAAGAAAAAAAATAATTACTTTTTACCTCATAAAACATAAATACTAGATAAAAAATCACTACATTGTAATAAAACGTTCACCTAAAAACAACCCATGTTACTACATTTTTAAAACAAACAACACAACAATATAAATAAAACTAATTATATCCATAGTTTCCTTTGATGTCTTGTTGCGCTTTTAGTATGATGGATCGTTCGGTTTGGTTTGCAAAGGAAACTGCAATCGGTGGTTAACACTCTCAACTCGACGAGCTTGATCGAGCTTTTCTTCGCCTTTAGCTTCATTTTATCCAACTTCATCTTTTCCTTCTCTATACCCACGTGTTCCTTGCTTATTTCCATCAAACCGTCCAATTTCACCGACAAATGATCAAATGTCTTGTTGTACTAGCCTTTCCCTTGCATTTGCCACGCGGACCCGATGAACTGATGTACGTAGCTTTCCTAGCCGCGTCTCTCTACCACCAACACACTCTTGGAAAACCGGCTCCTCCCTCCTCCTTCAAGTCATTTAGTCCGATGTTGAGACGAGCATCCGAACTTTGAAACATTTAAAAACCAAGCTAGAATTATATAACAAAAACCATGAAAAAAATGAATGAAAAAAAGACAAAAAAAAAGGACCTTGGTTTTGTGACTCGATGGATGATGACGTTTTTGACCATTTTGAACTCGGTTTATCGATAGTGGCCTTTGCATTAAAGTATGCCAAATAGTGGAACTTGGAACTAAATTTTATTTTGTCCTAAACCCGCAAGAACCCTAATGCTTTTTCATAATTTCCTCGGTACTCGACGAGAGCTTTGTTTACCAAATTGACATCATTAGCACCGGTTTGATGATTGTTCGTGTTTGTAAGACAAGTATAGATTTGGTTGAAGTTTTGAATAAATGGATGCATTTTCCTCCATTTGACATCCACCCTGTCGGCATCACGGTATCTTCTGTTTTTTTTTTTAGTTTGAGCATAACATTCGTGATTCTTAACTAATACGTCTTTTCCCTTTAATAATTAGCTACAAAAGTTACAAGCATTAATTAGTTATTTAAGTTAGTAAACCGAAATACATGGTTGTAAAACAAAAAAAATGTTTCTTTTAAAAAACCAAAAAGTATTTTTTCAGAAAATAAAAAATCAAAAATGTAAGCTTGGGCCAAATTCTCCTCCTCCGGTGTCCACACAATAGCCGGTGTCCTCGTACGAGGTTCGTAGGCCGGTTTCCTTTTGTTTGCCATTTTCTTTTCCTTTGTCTTGGACCACCGACTTCAGGTTGTGTTTCTTTGACGACTTTAGCCTCAGGAGAATGTGGTGTGGGTTGTTGACTAACCAAGCCGAAATTGTAACTATCATGTGGGGCATTCAAATTATGAAAACCCATTTGTTGCAAAGGCATTTGTTGTGACTCCATTTGTTGCTTAACATCGATTTTTTGAATTTGTTGGTAAAGTGTCGAGTTGTTAAGCAAGTTGGGATTGGAAAAATCGAGTTAATATTGGGTGTTTGGGCGTGGACGGTACCCCAGATTGATCAAAAGGTTATTGAAATTGTTGGAAACATGGTTGAAGTTTAAGAAATAATATATAAAGTGTATGTGAAATGGAGGTAAATGTTGTGATGTGTTAAGAATAAATGTGTTTATGAATATAAAGGTTAAAGGGTAAAAAAACACAACTAGCCTTTCAAAAGGCACAATTTTTTAAAAGTGGGAAGTCAAGCATCAAAATGGGCTAACCAAATTAGTCGCCCAACACCCAAATTGTATGGACGAGCTGATCCATCGGCGATTAGGACGTTGGTCCCCAGGTATTCCGCCCCACTCCTCTTAGTCAGATCTTCATTATCATTGCTTTTCATAAATGACTCAATGTTATTATCGTTATGGTTCAACGTTGCACAAAATCATTATTCCATCTTAAGCAATTGAGGAAGCGAAGAAGACTCATTTTCTTGCCTTGAACCTTAGCTTCAAGTGGATAGTTCATGTGCTCCATTATTAATCACAAAATTCAATAACATAACATTAACTAATAAATCACTTTTCTATAAACAATTCAATATATTGTAACACTCGTGAATTTTGACCCGTTGCCTTATATAATTATTATTTGTTAAACTTGTATGAATTTATGTTTCGGAAATAAATGTTTGGGAACGCTAGTGTAATTTATGCTTTTAAGCATTTATATTATACATGTGTAGAGGTAACTAGTTATTTGTGAGACATTAGAGGATACAACCACATATTTTCTATCCCCAATCCAGCCCCACCTTTTCCCCCCTTTTGTGGATCTTCTTCCCCCCACTAGTGGCTCTCTCTCCTCCCTTATCTTCTTCCTTATCCTCTTCTTCTTCATTTCAATTCTTATTTTCCCTTCCAACAAAAAACACACTCTTCTCACTTTTATTCTTCAAATTGTTTAATCTATCAAGATTTTGATAAGCAAAATTTACTAGTATATGTTAACAATAATAATAATCATCATCAAAAATTTGAAGGTTTTTCTTCCACTTCAAGTGTCTATCTTTTCTCTTTGCTTCAATTTCGGATCTCTCACTTCAAGAAGATTTTGATAAGTGTTCTTACTCTTTAAATACTTGATTTATGATATTGTATGTCTTGGATACTAGATCTTTTGATGTATTGGTCAAAATCCTTAAAAATTTAGGGTTAGGGTTAAAAGCTTCAAATCAAAAGATGGGTTTTATCTTTGTCAAGTGTATCGTTGTATAATGGGCATGATTTTGCTTGTTTTATGTTATATAACCAAAATTGATGTTTAATTGGTCTCTAGCTTGGGAAAAACTTTGAGTTCTTGTCGGAGTCAAATTTATGGTTTGAAAAAGGGGGTTTTCGATTTTGAAAGTGAGTTTGTGAAACGAGTTGATATTTACGCTTAATTATGTTCGTAGTAAGTTTTGTAAAGAATCGAGTTTTGATTTGGTGTCTAGAGTGGCCAATTTCGTGTCAAGGACCCTCATATGCATATTTTCTGTCCTATATGCATATTTTCTGTCCTGTATGCATATCTTCAGTTTTATATACATGCATTTTTTTTTACCTTTATATGAATATTTTAGTTTCAAATGCAATTCTTAGAAAACCCATATGCAAATTCGAGTCTAGTATGCAAATTATATAAACTCATATACAAAATCATCACAAGTATTCTTATGGGGATTTATTGGTGATAGCTAAGTAGTTTGAGTTTATCTTCTGGGATACTTTGTAATGACTTGATGTTGTAGTAGGTTGATATTATTATTGAGCTTTGGGACTCATAATTCACCTTTGGAAGCGTATAGTTGAATCGTCTCAGGTGGGTTTCGTAGCCCCTAACTTCATTGAACTATGGGGTGGAAAGTGTACTTTCTTTGTGTGGATCTTTTGTGTATTCTGTAAAAATATTTCTTCGTGTATTTTCTTAATGGTTCTTCTATGTGGAAATTTATTCCTTATAGTATGATATATTGATGCGTTTATATTACTAGAGTAAGAGTATGTCTAATAGGTGTTGGTCGGGTGGGTTAAAGTCGTTATCACCTGTATACATACCCATACTCTGCCAATACCCAAAGGCATAACATAACCGTGATCCTATTGGTGATTCTTGTGATTATTGGGTGTAGTAATGTTTGATTCTTGGATTGTGTGTACTAATGTTTAGTGTACAAGGACTGTGTGTACAAAGATTGTGCATGCAAGGACTTAATTTCTTTTTGTGCGAATACTTAGTGTACATCTTCTGTGTGCGCGAATGCTCAGTGTACAATTTCTATGTGGTACGATATCCTCGGTATTCCTATATCTGTGTGGTACGATTTCTGTGTAGTACGATTCTCTTAGTGGTACGATAACTTTGTGGAGCACATCATACGAGGTACGCATGGTTAAATGGTAAGGTATATACGTATATGATGTATGAATGGTATTGTGTGATGTTGTTGTGTTGTTATAGTGAATGGATGTGATATATTCTTTTCTCGACACCCTATGATTCCGCCATATTGGGGTGTTACACATATGCAAATGCATATACATATTCCAACCTTCCTCACCTCCTCATATTTATCCTATTCCCCATCAATCAAATCAAAATCAACAATATATACATAGATATAGATATGATCATATGAAAGAGCTAATAATAAAAGAAGGCTAACCTACATTGACAGTCAAGGAATCATAATCCCCATTCTAAGGAGACATACAGTCGTTACAATGGTCAATTTGGCATGTCCCACATAATGGTCACATAATGTAAAGATTGATGGCTGATAAATGGATAACAATAAAAAAAATCGGGCTTTTTCCATAACCATGCGATATGAGAGAAAAGCAAAAAGTTGAGGTGATCCGTATTAGGAAAACCATCCAATCAAATTGCATCGGCAGAATGACAGGGGTGAACCTAAATTAGAAGATGTAGATCAGACTTGGGAATTTTCCCTCCCGATACCCCTCACCCCTACCTATATATAATCATCCCATCTTCGACTTCACCCAATTACATTACACCAATTATCGATCAACAAAAAATGGTCCGAAGAAACCACCCACAAAACCCCAACAAAATCCACCAACCACTGCCCTTGAGAAGCTATTTACCAAGGAGATTCATTGTATTCCTTCGACACCTTGTCATTTAAGATACCGCCGGCCAAACGGCTAAACACCTATCCAAGAGTACAAGGTGTAGCGATTGAATCAACGTCGTTAATCAGGTCATGTGCAACACCAACTTAGAGGAAGACTCCTAAGCCAAAGCTATTGATTGACCATTTTTCGGTTTGCTTATGAGTTGGAACCGACTTTGGCTCTGGATCTGTCTTGTTGAATGGGAGCCCCTTCTTCACCTTTACTTTGACCGACTCCACGATTCTTGATGCAACGTCGATCGACAGCTTTGGCTTAGGATTCTTCCTCTGAGTTGTGTTGGACATGACCTGATTAACGACAGTGATTCAGTTGCTACAGTTTGTACTCTTGGATCGGTGTTTGGTTGTTTTGTCGGCGATATCTTAAATGACCGGGTGTTTGAGGGATATGGTGAATCTCCAAGGTAAATAGCTTCTTAGGGGCGGTGGTGGTGGATTTCATTGGGGTTTTGCGTGGGTGGTTTTTTGGACCATTTTATTTGATCGATAAATGGTGCAATGAAATTGAGTGACTTCGAAGATGGGATGAATATTATATATAGGTAGGGGTGGGGGGTGAGGAGGGAAGATCCCCACGTTTGATCTACACCGTCCAATTTGAGTTGATTTGTGTCATTCTCATCGGTGTAATTTGATTGGATGATCCCCCTAATCTGGATCGTGTCAACTTTTTGCTTTCGCTCACATCACGTGGTTATGGAGAAAGCCCGATTTTTTTCTCGTTATCTATTTATCTGTCATCAGTTTTTACACTATGTGGCCATTATGTGGGACATGAGAATTGACCAAATTACCCTTAATGAATTAAATAACCATCAACCCTTAATATTAAATTACAATATTAGTTCGTTATAATATATTTCCACTACCCCTTAATCAAACGCCTTTACGTCAATTACCTATACTATTTAACGCCGCACCACCATCACCATCCATCTTCGATATGATACCGCCGCATTGCACGGGTACCATGTTAGTTTCTTTAAAAGAAGACATGAAAATGTAATATAATTTGGCAAAAAAATACAAAAACTGGGATGTGAGGAAATCTAGTGACTTGTTTGCCTCCAAGTTCATGTTTTTTTTTTCCTATCAAATGTAACAAACCAAAGCCTCTTGAGCAACCGGGTGACATAAACGCAACTAATAGAACGTACTCTGAACATTAAGGGCATAGCTAACCAGAAAAGTTTCAAATTACAGCCAAAATTCGCTTACCCGGCCATGCCAGGATATGTTATTTTTTACGAGTATTTTTTTTTCACGGACACATCCATGCCGGTGTAAAGGTCACGTACTAGAATAGTTTTGCTGAATGTAGCAGCTGGCCCAAGACACTCGGTAATGTGATAAAGACCAATTCGTGGTTGATTTTAGGACTTAATTTAATTGGGACAAAAAACTGCTTCATGTAAGGCTGAAATGAGTGATGAAATGAAAATGATCGATCTAGGAAAGGTACGAGAGGCATGAGGGGGCAAAAGAGTTGGAGATGAGTAGTAATCAATCTTCTAGAAGCTTCTAAAGTAAGGACTTGTGGTTACCTTAGCGTTGCATTTGCTTCCCGTCAAAGGTCACTCATGTCGTTCCATAATCTGAACTCGACGTCAATTGAAAGTTCAAATTAGTCGAGTTCTATTAACCAAGTCAATATATTTAAATGTTATCAGAGGTCTGGTTCGTGCTTAATGAATCAAGCATCAGTTGCGACATTATTTAATCTTGTGATTGAAACAAAGATATTGCCTATTCTCCAATGTTTCAAGTTAAGGCATTTCTTTATATACGGAGTAATCAATGGTTCCTCCTCCAAAACTACCTTTTCTCATATTTTTTTCATATGGCCGGTGTGTTTCTTAATCATCGGATTTCGTTGTTTTGCAATTGTAGAAGTTTCAACTTAAATAAATCGTGCGTTGTAGGCGTTGTAGGATGATCACGCCACTAAGCCATCTTGGTTTTTGTTTACAAAGTTAATAGTTTGTCTACTACTCATCTTGGTGGCTAATTACTGGTTTTTACTTTGAGTGTTTCTATATTCACATTTTACCTTTCGGTTGTTGCATGTTCACGATTAGGCCAAAGCCCTTGTAAGGTTCCCGTGATCATCCAAAATATGTTTGCACTGACCCATGAGTTTTTTTGTGTGCATATTTGACTTCAAGAACATCAATCTAATATGTGACAAGACAGGTATGCCAATTATATATATATATATATATATATATAAAATAACATTTGCTTATACTTTTCAAGAAAACTTGTGTTTTGTTCTTTCGGTGTTTCGAGTATGCATGGGTTTGTCAAGGGGGAAGTTTGATCACTAGTGTTTAATTATCCCATATGTTCTCAAAATTTATGAAAGACATCTTGATATGCCATATATTTTGCTACCATTTTTGAATTAAATAAATACATATAATTCCAGTTCCAATTTCAATTGTATGCTTTTACTGGATCAAGTTAAAAATGCACGCTCAAGATGGGGCATGCTCCATGCCTCCATATCAATCATAGTTAGTTACTCCCAAATTCAAATGATAAAACTAGACTAGGATGAATAATTTTGGAATTCGAGTAGTGAACCATTTTTATAAGGGATTAGTTTCCTGGAATGTAACTATCTTTGACTGAATGTCTATAGTAGGAAAAAACTAAAGTTATGTGTATTGTATGTAAGCAACTCGAAAAAATGTTTATTGTATGTAAAAAAACATACCTGGCAACCATATACAGGTGTCACTTGTCAGATTTTAATTGGTTGAAACGAAATTCTTACATACAATAAACATTATTTCAAAGTTGTTTACATACAATACACACAACTTTAGTTTTTTCCTACTATAGACATTTGTTCAAAGTTTCTTACATTCGAGAAAACTAATCCCTTTTTATAATAACAAATGTTTCTAAACGCATCAAATATTAATTATAGCTCGAAGTCTTAGGTCCTGTTTGGTGTGTTTTATATGATCCGAAGGAATTGAAAAAGATTTTTTTTTAGTGTGTTTTATTGTTCATAAATAAAGGAATTTTCATTTCCATGTAATACAAACATTTTCTTATTTGATGGATTTTTTTTAGTGTGTTTTATTGTTCATAAATAAAGGAATTTTCATTTCCATATAATACAAACATTTTCTTATTTGATGGAATCATAAAGGATTTTAATTTATTCCGTATGTGTATTGAATCTTCAAAGGACAAAAAAGAGTCTTTCAAATTATGAGTACAATTTTTTTTTTTTTAAAGATTCATTTTTTATTTTTTACGAAAACATGATGTGAATCAAATACACCTTTACTATACATCTAGAGACTATTTATATCTATATTTTATATTATAAAGCAAATTCGCTTTTAAACTTTCAACTTTTCAACATTCATATAACACCTTAAAAGAAATCTCAACCATTCATTTTTTTCTCTCTCCTCAAATCTCAACTATTTATTTTTCTCTCTCCTCCATAAATCATTTTATTCTTCTAATTCATTCAAAATCTTTTATTTAAAAAACTATACATCGATAAATTATAAAAATTATATGGGTGTTCTTAAAATTTCATGCTCTTTCATTAGAGATGTCATTCGATATATTTTCGATGAATTTTTAAATTTGAGGGCAGAGCCCAGACGGCTAAGACATTTGGCTATCACACTCTATATATAACCTATCACCTCCTATTATCTATCATACTTTATGACCAATAACCCCCACCATCTCACCGCCGTAATTCGCAGGTACCCTGTCTCGTTATTTGTAATACGCGACACGAGGCATAGCACCATGTAGCAATTTTACCAGCACAAATCTGGAAACAAAAAGATATACAGTAGCTGAAAGTTCAACAAATGTAAATTTAGACACATCTATACTCCATTAATAAGCAAACTACCTCACCACCCTTTTAACACCTCTACCTTTAAAATATCTTTTATGCCCTCCTAATTTACACTACCCTATTTTTTCTCCATCACACTCATTACACACACATATGTTCATCCGATTTTCGATTCTGATTTTCTCTCCCTCCCCCTTCTCTGATTTTCTCCCCCCATAAACACCATCCACCACCGCCCCAAATACCACCATCCACCGCCGCAATCCACCTTCTATGTACGCTATCCTCCATAAAGACCATCCACCACCGCCCCAAACACCACCATCAAACCGCCATCCACTGCCGCCGGCTTATTTTTTTTTCTTTTTCATCGTTGCCGCCCCACAAACCACCATCAAACCATCGACGTTTTTTTCTTATTCACCGCTGCATCGCGCGGGGTACAACGCTAGTGTAATAGAATTTGTGAAAAGTTAGGTAAAGTTTTTGGGAATTCACTTATTATCACATTTACATAACACAAATAATTATGAAAACGTGTAAAACCAAATAAATACGAGTATTATATATTATATCAGTTTTCCTATGGACATGTTCGTTTTCTAAGCATAAAGTTTATTTGGAAAACAATAATCCTCGACAGTCCTGCTATAGTATAGTGATGCATTTTAAAAAATAGAAAACTCAACTAACATTTTATGTTGATTGTTGGAGTTGTTAGAAAGGAAAACAAATTTGCTACTTATGTCTTGTTAATGTTTTGCTCCGTAATATGTAAGATTGGCAAATTGACAACTTCTAAGTTAAGATACCTTGATCTAATTGGTTCATGTGGCTGTGTCCCTTAAAATATTAAACTTTTGGGTATCGACAAATTTGTTGCTGAATTTCCAACTATAAAAGTCTTTAAGGAAGTATAATTGATTAATTGATGTCTCTGCATTCTTCTTCACCTTATTATAACTTTATTATATTTAATTAATTTGATTACCATGCTAATTAAGTAATATATTACTAGAAAGATTATTTAATATAATAAGATAGATATGTTAAAGCATAAAACATTAAAATAATTATGGATATTAACGTCATTGGCTCTAGATCGTTTAGGGAGAACCTTGTAACAAATGAAATAATTATAAAAATGGTATAAAATATGAAAAAGGGGTGACGTAGACTATCCCCATGGTTTAAGGATCGAATGTATTCAATATATATCCAGCAAATTCACAGCCTTACATGTTGACCATACGCTTTCTCTGACCCAATATTATTATAGATTTATACCAAAATCCCCGTTTATCACTTGTACTTATTATAATTCTATGTCATCATTTAGTTACATTTGATTATTTTTATCTTGCGATACATATAGTTTTATTGAAATGTCAGTATTTTGTGATACATTCATAAAAATTTTCTAATTTTATCAAAATGAACACGAATCTTGCGCGAACATATGCCTCGCGACCCTATATGGCTATATGGGATGCACTTTGTACATATGTTTAGACGGTATTTGATTTCATTTTGATAAACTTGCTGGTTTAATACAGTAATTTAAATAATTTTTGTAGTTTCCTATTATGCATGATCTAGCACTATTAAATGTCTAACTTATAATATTTTATAAAAATTGTCTAAATCTGTTAAATTACTGCAAAATATATTCAATGTATTCATACAACTTATATTTTTTTGACAAATGAATTTTACCTCAGACGCGTATGATGTGTGCTAATCGCACAACGAAAGGGTCTTACACTAAGCGGATCTTAAATAGCCTCTCTCACTATACCACTTCCTTAATTGGAAAATACCATCGAGGAGAACCTGCCAAGACTCGAACTCGAGACCTTGGAGTAAACTCCTCCAGGACCGCACATAACAGGTTTAGTGAAACACCCCTGACCACTGGAGTTTAACCCAACTTATATCTTAATTGATAACTTAATTGTTATCTAGATCAACTTTTCATTCATATAATTAACTCATTTAATATATTATGATTCCTATTTTTAAAAAATCAAAAATGAAAATTCCAAACATAATTTTACATATAACAAATCAACCTTTTCTTAATTTAAAATACACATAAAATAACTTTTTATATATTTTTTCTATCCAAAAAGAGTATCGTAACAAATTATGTCATACTCAAAACTATTAAACCACCAGTGAAAAACTGAAAACCACCAACAAAATTCATTGGATACAACCAATAACAATAATAAAAAAAAATCTCCGTCACATTGTACATGCTAGCAAGCGCAGCCTAACAGGTATATATGATATTAACTAATTATAATTTTAACCGTTCATGTTCCATCCTCTAGTGTTTGTGAATCACATTCACTAATACTACTCGGAATTGAGCATTCATGGAATGCCTCTCCCCTACTCTTATTAAGTTACGTGGCATCCAATTATAAGGAGGGACATTCCCTCCCCCCCCCCCCCCCCCCCCCCCCCTCCCTCCCCTTTTTTCGGAGTGAGAGAATGCCCTAAAAGGCATTCCTTTTACAAACAAATCAGATACAAACAAAAACAAATGAATGTTAACAATGAAATTGAACATGTTACATACTAGATGGAACACACATTTTAAGGGTGTGGAACGCCCCCCGGGACCGATGAGGGGGTTCCGGGACGTTCCCATAATAGCATTATTATAATGTTATTACAATCAATCTTTTTTAATTATGACACATGATGAATATAAAATTAGTCCCCCTAAATGTGAAGGTAGTAGGAACTGTTAAATGATATTGAAAGTATATAATCTAACCCCATTTGTTAAAGCTATCAACAACACAACATTTAAAAACGATAAATGTTATTGATATCATAATTGGCACATAAATACTCAGTTATTAAACTCTTACGAGTCACGAGTCAACTCTTACGAGTCGAGTCGATTTACACAAAAAACGAGTCGACTCGTTGGTGGACTCGTTTTTGTCCAGACTCTTACGAGTCGATGTGTATATGTAGACCGAGTTACGAGTCGCAAGTTTGTAATTATCGTAGTTTGATACTATGGTTATATATAATATATATTATATTTATTGTTACATTATTTTGTGTGTGATCTAAGTAGTTTTGATCAATTTATTACGAATTTGAAGATAAATTATAAGTTTATGACTCAAAACTATTGAATATGTAGCATTATTAGGAAATTTATTAAGATAATGAACTTAGATTTTCTTTATGAAGATGCCACATATATATAATTATACTATATTATGTAGTATTTAAAAATGTCTTCACTCTTACGAGTCGAGTCACGTTTCGAGTCACGAGTCAAAAAAATCATGATTTCGAGTTGAGTCAAAAGTTACGAGTCGACGACTATGTATAAATAATCGCCAAAATACCAAATTAGATTAGTTGTAGGAAACGAGGTAACAACTGTTGAAATATATAACAAATATCATTAAACACGAGTACACAACGGAAGCAAATAGAACCATGTAATCAAGTAATTAACCTTGAAATAGGATTAGGATTACCTTTTGATGTAGAAAACAAAGTGAAGAACTTTATGAGGATTTGAAATAAATCCCTCTACGTTTGCACACTAGACACCCCGTATATCGTATGCTAGTACCTTGATCACAAACCGAACAACCGTTTGTTTAAACCCTTTAAAACCCTAAAACCGAAAATTCCAAAACCCTTTGGGGAGGGTTCGGCCGAGAGGAGAAAGAGGGAGAGAGAAGGAGATTTTTGTGTGTGAATTGAATTCATAAAACCCTTGATTAAGCCCTCTATTTATAGGACTAATTGTTAGGGTTTTTAAACTTGGTGACCAAGTAATCTCAAGGTATAAAAGCCTTGAAATTTTCTGCCCCCATATATGGTATTAGAGTCCAACTCTAATTTTCTTATTTCACATTTAATTCTCTTTTTAATTAATTTAAATACAATTAACCTTTAACTTATTTAAATTAATCATTTAAGTGATCAAACTAATTAATATATTACTTTAATACATTAATTAATAATATAAAGTTACCGTGTAATTTCGTATGACCCCGTAGGCTTAAATCATTTCCAGACATACGTTCATTTTACGTGATCATATTCTAACTATAGCTACTACTTTTTGACTAACGTGATCATATTCTAACTATTTTACGTGATCATTTCCGAAAATGTACTTCTCGAAATGTAGTTTTGTATCTCCTATGGAAAATCTAAAATGCCATTTGAAAGTATAAATTAAAGTAATCGATGCAACTATAAGATTTTAAAGGATATGTAAAAATAAAAGATATATACTCCAATATATACAAGGATGGGACAAATTGTTAATGAAAATCTACAGCTGGAAGCATAGAAAAGACAATGAGGGGAATACCAATATGGTTTAGATTCCATTATTCCTTGTCTTCTCTTATCTTGCTTTGTTTCTTTTCATTTTCTTACATGGTTTATAATCGTTCATTATGTTTGGTGTTACATACATTTAAATAGTTAGTTAACTCATTTTAGCTATTCTCCCAGAATTTGTATTTACTCTCTGAAAGAATCAAGAGTTTTGTTCTCTAGATAACAGTTACTAGCACCGTACCGTGCAATATGGTGGTGGTCGTGACGGCGACGGTGTGGTAGTAGGGGCGATTGTTGGTATTAATAGAGAATATTTTAAAAGATAAAACATTGATAGTGTAATTTAATCATTAAATGTATTTTAAACAATTCCCCCATCCCAAAACATTTTAAAATAGTCAATGGATATGTTTGGCAAAATTAGTTATAACTTTTAGTTGTAGTTGTAAAGAAAGTTGTTGAACTTTTACGAGTCAAGTCAATTTATTGCAAAAACGAATTGAAGATAAATTATAGGTTTATGACTCAAAGTTATAGAATATATAATATATTATAAAATGTATTAAAATAGAAAGATGATAAATCCTTTTAACCAAATAGCCTAATAATCCTCCTAAAACATTAAGAAAGTGACATTTGGTATGCATTAATTCCTTTTACTAATCTTGCCCTTGATTATTTCACATGTCATCATTTCATAGTTAAGAAGATTATTAGGCTATTTGGTTAGGAGGATTTCATTTCCCTATTAAAATAATCAGCTTATACTTTGTTTGTAACTATCTATGCAATCTAATAAAAAAAAACGCCCACCCCACCCCTCCACCCCACCCCGTTGAAAGTTACATGTTTTTGGATGGGGAAATTTTCCATTTAATGATTAAATTACACTATCAATCCTTTATCTTTTAAAATATCTCCATTAATTTGACATCAATTATTTTTACTTCAATTATCTACACCATTCGATGACGCCTAACCTCCACCACAAACAGGCTCCCCCAGCACCACACCACCGCCACCACGAACACCATCGCATTGTACGAATACCGTACGTGCTAGTGTAATGTATGTAATTATACTATATATGTTATGTTACATATAAAAATATTCCTACTAAATCTTAAGTCACGATTCGATTTACGAGTGTTTTAAAGTGGAGTAAAAAAATACAAATCAGACAACTATGAGTGTAAGTTGTTTTTTGAAGAAAACTGTAGCTGATACAATGTCTAAAGATTCTAATGAGTACAAACATATATTTTTTTTTTATAGCTGATATAGTTTTTTTTTTAAAACCGGGTTTTAAATTTTTAACACATAACTGACTTATACTCTGGATATAAATTGACGTGATGAATAGAATTACGTCAAATATGGTATAAAATGACAACATGGATAATCTCGTGTTGTTTTGATGCTTAGATTAGTAAAGGGTTGCACCAAATTAGTTCATACAGTTTCGATATTCTAATGTACATCTTGAAGATGCTAAAGACATGGTGATACAAAAATGGTTGATTTAATGTTGCTATAAACTTTGACCAAATAAGTATGGTAAATTTAATATGTATGGTTATTAGACTTGTTTTAGCTTTAAAAAAGAAAGAAAGATGAGAGAGTTGAGCTGGCAAATGAGTGTGTAACAGCAAAGAAAGAATTTTAGTTGGCAAATGAGTGTGTGTCAGTAAAAAACAATTCACGACTTGTTCCAAACCAAACCTTGCCCTTCAAGACAACTGCATTTACCAACAATCCTACCATCCCTCATCATCATTTTACTAACCAAAATTGGCTACATTTTGGTACTTTTTATTAACTATCATTTATTTTTGTTAAATGTTATTCATTCAATAGTTACTAATTCGCCAAACATTATAAGTTCGATTTGAAATGTGATTAAATTTTTTTTTTCCGATGACACATGATTGTTTTTATGGCATTGCATGATTGTTTACTGCAATCGGTAAGAGTGGTCTAGGATAAGAAAGTAAAACATAAGTTGATAAAATTTAAGTTGAAAATTGAAAAGATGGTTAAATTGATAAAAATAATAATAATAATAAATAAATAAGGATGAGCCATTTTTCAAAATCACAAGTGCCGGAAAATGGTACCGGGTTTTAAATGAGAATGAAATCAATATCTACTGAATTGTAGGATCGGTAAATACTGCAGAAATTAACTAGAAAGTATTGCTATTGTATAAATATCAGTTCACATACTGTCTGTACCGAGTCCCACACTCAATCTGACTAAATGTAGAAGCCAAATCACTTTTAACATCTAAGTAAGGTATATTATAATTTCCCATATATACATCTTATTATTACCCAAAAATATAAATAAAAGTGAATTTAGTAAGGGTTATATAAGATTATTAGTAGATAGCAATTAAAGGAGTTAACAAACAACCTTAAATGATTTGATTGAAGTTGAACTACCATAATTCCTATGTAATAATTCCATAATGTACATGCAAACAAGTGAACAACTATAGCCAGACCAATTGATTGGATTAGTTAAAGACAACATTATTTAGATTTGCAATACTATGACTTCTTTCATATTTTTGTGTATTTGCTTTAAAAACAATTTGGCTTCTAGGTGATTGAAATTATTGTCAAAAAATTAGTGCATACAGCTATGTGGGGAATAGGAAACGAAAAGCTTACAAATCACTACAAGTGAAGATGAGATTAGTTGCTGATTGGAACAGTTGAAATAGTAGTTAGTTGGTCTGTCTTTTAAACTATCAATATCACACTTTTGTGTTTGTCTTCGGTTGCTCATATACATATTATACATAGGTCTAAAATATATAAGTTAAGTTTAATTAACTAATTAAGATATCGATGCATTGATTCTATTTTTTTTTTCATCATCTTCACTTTATTCTTGACATAGAGTTATAAATTTTTTGGTTATATTTATCATTTTTGATAAACATGTAACTAACTTTTCTATAGCTTCCACTTTCTTTTGTCTTTGATATGCTTCTTTGACAAGCTTTATATATGATACGATATGATATATGATCTCATTTCATTAAGCTTGATTCCACTGGCCAAGATTTTGTCTTCAAATCTGAGCAACCCTTTGAGAGGTCCAAAATATTCCATTTATCAACATCAATATCAAAATCAAACTCAAAAATACTACGTACATGTTTAAGTTTCTTGTTTTTAGGCTTTTTTTTTTGTGAATTAAAATAGAATAATATTATATCAATAGTTAGAGATGAACAATGTTATATTCGAGAAATGTCTAGCTTTGACTCTAATATACACAAACTAATCTAACAATCCTGAAATTGTTTCTTAGGCTTTTTAACAACCATCGATTTCCGGCAAGGGGGCCTGAACCCGAAATTTCATAACCTCTTACCACTAAGTTAAAGCTTGTATATTATTAATATTTAATATCATCCTAAATGTTTCTTGTTTTGGGTATGGTTTTGTTAGTCTATACTAACATCTCCTTTATATCGGTAATTGTCTAAAATAATCTTCCCACAAATACAACCTTCCTTATTTCACGTAGTCTAAAGAGAATGCAACCATCAAACCTCCCTTCGTCATGTCATCTTGCGCGCTATAATTTATCCCCTGTAATGCGCGGGTATTATACTTTTTTTTAATAATAATGATAGTAATACTAATATATTAAATTACTAATATTAAACTAACAAATAAAAAAGAAAAGGAAAAAAGGAATCTATTTTTTTTTATAGAGGGTAATGAGAGTGAGCTGTTGCTTAGCATACAACTACTGTTTATTTACTTCATCTTTTTATACTTTATCCTCCTCCTTTTAAAGGTTAACACTTTCTTGTCTGATGACTTTGATCATCATTATGCCATTTTCTTCAAGTTCTTATTAACTTAAGTCTTCTTGTGTACTACATACAGTCATACAATATAAACACTAGACTATACACACACATACATATATATATATATATATATATAGATTCTTTCCCCCCATGGGATTCTAATTAACTAGACTTGTGTTACACTTTCTTTTGTACTGTAAAGTTACCAAGATTATATTTTGTTCCTTGAGTCTTAGTAACCCCCAAGTGTATTTTTTTGGTCAAACCTTACTTTTTTAACTTTACCATTTCTTATAGGCTTATACATACACACATATATACACATACATATATAATACTATAGTACTATATAACTTTGTGTTAAACTGTCTATATTGTGATAGTGATAGATCATAGATCATATATATACTATAAAGCATTGTGCTTTCATAGATCCTATATATACAAAAAAATATATACATATATATGGCTTCTTCAGAAAATGCTAATGCTAATAATAACAATGTTAGTGAGATGGGGTATGAACAAAGAGGTGATCATATAAGTTCAGGATCCATATTTAATGGTGGTTGGGATCCACTTGAGAATTATGGTGGATCATCTTCAATGGTGGTTAATAATGGTGGTTTGTCAAACTATCCTGTTCAAGGGCTTCTTAACCATCATCATCATCATTTTCAATCTGGTCATGAGTTAGCCACACCAACATTTGGAAGTGGTGGTGGTTTTTCAGAAATGGTGAATCCATTTATGAATACTAATAATCTTGAATCTAGTCAACAAAATAATAGTGCTTCATCACCTCTTAAAAGAAGACCTCCTCATTCTAACTTCAATCCTGTTAAGGTAACTTTTTTGCACATTTTTTAATGTTATGTTTGAAATGTTTCTATTTTTAGTAGTTTTGTTGAAAATGTCATAAATACTCTTTTGCATAATCTTAAAGTTATATTTGACATGTATCTAGTTTTGGTTATTTTGTTGAAAATGTCATAGATACTATTTTCACATAATCTTTAAGATTATTTTTGAAAATGGATTACTATTGGTCATTTTATTGAAAATGTGATACAAATGTGTTTTGATTTTTTTGTGAAATGGTTATAATTGTAGAATGGTGATGCATCTGGAGATAGTTCAGAGAATGTGAATGGACAAAATGAAAAGAAACAGAAAACAGAACATGGATTAATTAATTCTAATTCAAAGGGAAAGCAAATAGGTGGAAAACAAGCAGTAAAAGATAATTCTGATAGTGGTGGAGCTCCTAAAGAAGACTACATTCATGTTAGAGCTAAAAGAGGTCAGGCTACAAATAGTCACAGCCTTGCAGAGAGGGTAAAAACTTCTTACTTAAATACTACAGTATTGATTTTTTTAATATTTTATTTTGGGAAAGTTGATTGGTTCTCGTAAGAGGTCCGAGGTTTAAATCTCATTAGGTCAACATCTTGGGGTGGGTGTCTAGGGAAAAGGTTTGGAAACGGTCACAGGGATACCGGATACCCAGTTGGCCGTGTACATCTAAGTCAAAGACTCGCCTTTCCTGGTTTCCTGGTAACCTGAAGAGGAATGTCTCATCCGTTTCATTAATGGATATTTGGCTTATACAGGTTAGGAGAGAACGGATCAGTGAGAGAATGAAGTTGCTTCAAGACCTTGTTCCTGGCTGCAATAAGGTAGAAAATTGGCAATATATGTTTTTCACTTTAACCCTGTGTTTGTGTGAGTGATTTTAAGTTTGTAAATGTGTTTATTTGTTATTTGAGTGAAGATCACTGGAAAAGCTGTAATGCTTGATGAGATAATCAACTATGTGCAATCACTCCAACACCAAGTTGAGGTATGTTGATTTTGATAAAACAGTTGGATTATAAGTACCGTATCTAAAACAGTTGGATTATAAGTACCACACTACCACGATACGGTTCATAATATGTTTAAAGATATTATCTGTTTTGCTATGCAGTTTTTGTCGATGAAACTTGCAACTGTGAATCCAGAATTGAACGTTGACATTGACCAAATTATGTCAAAAGATGTAAGTATAGTAGATGATACTTTATACACCATCAATTGACAATGACCCTAATCCTGTTTGTTCAAGATTATGTAAATTAATGGTTTCATGTATGTGTAGATTCTTAATTCACGAGGCCCTAATCCCAACCTTGGATTTTTAACCGGACTAAACTCATCCCAACATTATGCACAAGGAGGCTTGCCTGTTATTCCAACTTCAAACCCATCATTTCCTACTATGCATCCTCAGGTATTATCTTAAACAGTTATTCTAGTTGGTTTCTAATCATATTTTTGTAGCTAACAAGTCATTTTGTAACCACTTTTGTTGATGCAGCAACAACCTGTATGGGATCATGACCTTCACAATCTTCTGCAAATGGGATTTGACAACAATATCGGGCCAGGTGGTACTTGCTCGAAAGTAACAAACACGCGTGGATTTTGAGTGTGTTTTAAAATCAGATCTATAGATATCAGGACCACAAGATTCAGTAGGAATTTAAGAAGAAAAGGGATACTTTCAAACAAAGAGCTCTTAACTGTTTGTTCTTCGAGTTTTAGCAGAAGAAGGTAGACGACCCGTTAGATATTACAAACCATGTATATTTTAAACAACACGGAAAAGAAAAAATATAAGGTAAAAAAACGAGTGGCGACGATTGGTTTTGTTTGTTTTTTTTTTCGTTTTCCGGAGCAGCAGGGTATTGGAACAAAAATATGCTGTAAAGAGTGATTAGTGTTGATGAATTTTAAGAATTTGATTCATTCTATGTGCTTATCTTATGGTGTGCTTATTTTTATGGTGTGTGGGAATTTGGGCTTATGAAACCTTTTCAGCTTTAGAAAAACAGAGTGTGTATGAGATGATTATGGTTATGAAGCTTCCTTAACACAGATGAAGCTTTGTACTCATTAGTGCAGCTGCATGCTGTTAAAGATACAATAACATGAGCATGTACACATTTTTAAATAAACATTACACTTGTTTATGTTCCAAGTCAAACTAATACATGAACAAGTGAACAAGTCATATGATAACATCTTTGTTCACTTTTTTTCATTAAAATTGAAGGTTAACTAACTTATAGTAGTACTTATTAATAAAATGCCTAGAATGTTGTTCTGTTGCCTACCCATAAAATGAGTAAATCCTTCTTTTTTTTCCCCATTGTGTACTTGTGTTAAGTTGGTCATACCGGCTTAACGTCTGATAGCCTCACTGAAGTGTCTCTTTTAGATCTTGTGTATGCATAAGAGTATTACTTGCGGCGATGTTTATTCATCTAGAAGGAAGAGTACACAGTTTAACTACTAGTAGAAAGCATAATCTGTTTAAATGTAACTTTGACAATTAAGCTTGCCGCTTTTGTATAACTCGGTCATAGTTGATGTCAAACCATAATATGAAAGTGTGTACCAAATGTTCATCACCAAACACGTAGAAGCTTATGCGCTACTCATTGTTTAGAGTGAATCTAATGTGGGCATTATGGTGTTTTAGTTATCAGATAAACTTAAGATCTAAGTAAATAGGAAATTGAAATTTTAGGTAAATGGTTTTGGTATGAAAGTCTATCTTAGAAATCATTACCGCAGTCAAGGCCATTTGCTAGTGATACAAAGATGCCTTGGGTGTTCCTTATTCGCTAGATTATATTGAAATAGTATAATACAGTATACAGTACAGTTTATATATAAAAAAGAGTTCACAACTTTTGGCTAAAACTGTTTTGAGCCATTCCAACTCAGACTCGTTTTGGTCCATACCAGTATATACGGGTTCCACTGACCTCTCCTTACAGTCGGTCAATAATCTATAAACCTCAACAAAGGCTTCCTTCAAATTATCATAAGATCATGAATTTCTTTACAAACAAGGATGTATGTCAATACACCACTCGCCATTGACATCACTTTTTCTTCAGATGGTAACCCTTAAAATATGAAGTCAGATATTAAGTCCAGCATTAGTGACTTCTGTTTCTGAATCACCAATTTTCCTCTTCTTATCATTGTGGCGTTGCTTGTTCATAGATTTATCGGCTTTGGACACGATTTTTGAGATGGTAAACCCAGTGACTTCAAAATTGTGTGATCTTTGAGGGACCAAAGCATTGCGAAGGGTGACTCCGACACCATCATACGTCCAAACGCCAAGCTTGGCATCACCTTTTAGTCCAATGGCAAACCAACCAAGACCAGCTGCAGCAATATCAACACAACTAGACTCCCACGTGTTGCCATGCACATTGAATTCCTTCTTTACCCATCTTCCAAGCTCCCCGACCCGTTGCTTTCCTATTGGTGGCTGAGGGTAAAAACATAAATCAATACCTTAGTCCCTATTAGAAGGCATGTCATACTACTTAAAAACAACAATTGGATAGATTCAGAGGTTATAAGGGCTGTTGAATATGCACTTTGAAAGTGGTTTATGTGAAATTGTGATATCAAATAATCAAAATCAAATTATTAGTTCTAATAAAACATACAGTGGAAAACAGTGATTGTATGTACTTCTGCTGTTTTGAGGGTTGCATTATTCAGATGTTTGAGTGTTTAGAAAAATCTGATTATTTGGGATACAAATATATAAATTATCAAGAGTCTCAGATAAGGTTAAGAAAGGGTAAAAAAGCTAAGCAAGTTAATTGCAACTTGTATAAAACTCGTTATTGACAACAGAATATAATCAGATAATCTCAAGTAGAAGCTATTTATCCAAACACCAATTAAGGACTATTTATTGTGACCACAAGTCCACAGGTCACATATTTAAATAAGCCCACACACAATGTTTAAATACATCCACAAGTAAATCCAAACACCCCCAACAAGAAGGCTACTACTTTGGTCAAGTTCTAAAACTACAATGACAGTATCAGTAATAGAAAACCGATTGATCTAGATACAGGGGTACTTTCAACATTCAACAAACAGTCAAACGCCTCAAGACTTTGTGCCTAAAGACACGTTGCAGTCTAATGAGACAATTGGAGTACCTGTTCTTGAACAAATACGAGTACTTATAAAAAAAAATTCAATCTCCTGAAGATTGCATCTTTGACTATTGGTCAAATATATTAAATTGCCGATCGATGTGTGGACATAACTCCCAAGCATAAACCACCAATTTATTGTAATAACGAAAATTGGCAAACATGCACTCTCAACATCAAAAAGAAAACAACATTTCCATTTTGTTAAACAAAGTTCCTTCTTCCCATTTCTATATGGAATTACTTTTGAGATCAAATCCACAACGGCAACTTCCACTTTAACGTCAAATGGATATTAGCTCTTTTATTGGTACAACATTGAAAATAGGTCAATGGGCCTCGAAACCTGACTTTTATATCTTATCATATTCTTATTGGAACTAAGTGAGTAAAAGAATTCGTCTTAAAAGTATTCAAATCATATGTGATCCATAAAAGATTTAATTCATCAAAACATAAAAAATGATCAAAGTTAGAGCTAGAGTGACCATACCTGTAACTGATTACCAAAGTGATCTTCCACCATTGATGATGCCTTCTCTGTTTTGCCCATATGCAGGGGAAGATAAGGAGATGCCCACACAGTGACATATATAGAATCCACCGATGATTCTTCTATGTCAAGCCTCATGAGACCAGCAATATGAACAGAATGGCCAGCCTAATCAACACAAGTCTACTAAGTTAACAAGAATAAATAAAACATTGTATGGATTGCATTATCTAAAGAATCATGCTTTTCTGCTATATCTACAAAAATGTACAGCTAAATAAACTCACTTTTATCCTATAAGTTCTCGGCTTCAACTCCTTGCTAATGTTAACCAACTTCTGTTCTTCAGGAGTCAACCGTGTAGTAATCTGATGTGGGTTCAACAGCCCTGGTGTATCAAACAACTTAGCCTGGCCCGATAACACACCTTCCACCCGAACAATCCCCAATGTAGTCCCAGGCACAGGAGCCTCAGTCAAAACACTCACTTTACCTCCTACGCATTTCCCTAACCCATTAATCAGTGTCGATTTTCCAGCATTCTGTGCCCCAATGACCCAAACACGCCCTCGTGGTCCAGCCATTGACACCATATCATCTGCAAGATTCTTCAAACCCCAATTCTTGACAGCACTCACCAAATGAACTTTAGCCAATTTATTAGCCCCGCCTTCTCTAGCCCGAGTCCTGACCCAATGCTCGAAGCCCGTTGGTGATATAGATGCAGGCAACAGATCGATTTTCGTCACAACTAACACAACTCTAGGCAAGTTCCCTGATTTTCCTTCTTTCCAAGCTCGAGAATTGTCATCAATCGTATTCGAAATCAACTCTGCAACTTTTCTAGGAAACGATCCATCAAAATCTACAGCATCTACAACCATAACTACCACAGTCCTAGTACCCGAAACCGAACTCAACCTCCCTCCGACAGTATGATCAAAGTCGAAATCTGGCAACAAATTTTCGACACTTTGATCCTTAACCTTCCCATAATTCCTTAAACTATGACACCTAGCACAAACAACCGGCCTTTCAGGTAACTTCTGACTTTCAAGATTTTCATCAAAATCAATCAAGAAACCTTTTTTAAGAGAATCTGGGATCTGGGTTTCATCTGCCAATGGGTTTTTATCAATGGGTATTTTATAATTTGAATCTTTAACAGAAGGTGTTATAAAAAACCCGGGTTTTTTCGAGTCCAAGTCTTGCATTGTGATACCACATCCAGGGCAAATTTGAAGTGTTTGCGAGGCTTTTTCATCATAATTTCCATCTCTTAAAGATGGGTTTGATGAAAAAGGTCTACAAATGAGGGTTTGGGGTGTTAGGGTTTTAGTAGGGTTTAAAAGATTTAATCTTTTTGGTTTAGGGTTTATGATATTGGGGTTGTCAGATATAGGTTTTGTGTATGTATAGGTTATGTATGGTAAAAAAGCAAAAAGGGTTTTGAGTTTTGATGGAGATAATTTCCTGGATAACATTTTTGTGTGTTTGTTTTACAGTTTTGTTTCCATGGAACACTTGATTAATATAAAAAAAAAAAAAAAAGAAGCAAAAGTAATCAACAGGAATGTTGAGTTTTGTACCTCAATCCAAAACTGCAATTCAACAGAATGGAAATACATCTAAAATATACAATGATATAGTTGCTGACAAGTATTCTGAAATTACTGGTTGTTAGAACTTGATCAAAAGAGTCAGCCTACAACACCACCACCAACGGTACTCAATCCTGGCGAGTGCCGGAGTTTGAGGGAGGTGTGATGTACCCCTACCCAACGGTAGAAAGGCTGCTTCCTAAGGACCTTCGGACTATAATACTACCCTTGAAAAATTAGTCTCAACGGCAGTTAAAGCAAAGCCGAAAGAAAAGCAAGACTCTCGATCTCTGATCAAAAGAGTCAACCTGGATGGCCCAAATGACTGCTCAGTCATAGAGGAGATACGAAGTACAAAATGAAAATTTCAATGCTTCATAATTTTCATTTGAAATTTGCTAGGAAGGGTAATTTGTGTATTTCTACAAGAACTTGACAAGTCCATTAACTTTATACAAGGTTGCAAAACTCAGAATTGGGATCGGATCAGAGAGCGGGAGTCAGAATTTTCTAAAAATCAGATTATAATCAGATCGGTGAATAGTAAGTTGTATATATATAAAATAATAGTTTTTTAAATTATATGTAAAAAAAATTAAAATTATATAATAAACTTCAAACATAAACATAACATAATTTTTCAACTTAAACATAATTGTCTAGGAACAATAACATAATTCATAAAAGCTTTTAAAAAAAGAAGTTTGACTTTAATTGACCTGATCCGATACAACCAAGTCTTGACCAAGTTGATCTAAGTCTAGAAGCTTGTCCGATTTTCAGACCGAGTATGGCAAACTCGCATCGCTAGTCAGCCGATAAACGACTCGACTCGATAAAATCGATTGTATCGGCCGAGTTTCACAGCCTTGACTTAATAAGTAGGGGCTGAGTATAGAAGCATGGCTGCTACGACTTGTGAATTACTCTGGCTGAGTTTTTTGTTGAAGGATTTACATGTGCCTGTGCAGTGCCCTATAACTCTCTTTTGTGATAACAAGTCTGCTCAACAAATAGCAGCTAATCCTTGTTATCATGAGAGATGGACGCGTTTGGTTCACGAAATATTTTTAGGAGGAATGGAATCTTTCAATGGAATTGGAATTTGAAGGAATGAAATTTGACGGAATGTTTTTAAATTTTTGAAAATTCAAGTGACGAATGGAATGAGATTCCTTCCCCCACCCTCAAGGAATGAAGATTCCATCAAATAAAGGAATGTTTACATTCCAATGGAATCATATTCCTTCATCTTTGAACAACCAAACACACTAAGGAATGTAATCTCATTCCAATTCCATCAAATTCAATCAGAATCTGTGAACTAAACGCGACCTTAAATATCTTGATATTGATTGCCATTTTATTAGAGACAAAGTTGAAGAAGCTTTTTACAAACTGCTTTTATTCCCTCCCATATGCAGCTAGCTGATGTGATGACCAAAGCCTTAAACAAAAGCCTTAAACAGAGTACAACATTCTGCTTTGATTGACAAGTTAGGAGTTGAAAATGCTCCAACTTGAGGGGAGAATGAAAAATTATGTAAATATATAGTTTTGTATAGTTTAGATAGTTAGAGGGGGTAATATGTAATTATTGAAAGTCTGAGGTTTAATTAGTATAGGTTAGAAATAAGTTAGTTATAACCACTTTTGTCGTTAGCTCTGTATATAAACTCTTTCTTGTATTATTTTTATATATACAAAAATCATTTCACAATTAATCTTCCGCGTTAATAAAAGTATTCACCACTCAAGCGTAAAGAGGACGCTTTGGAATAACCAGTTAACTATTGAAACCCTTTGGTGTCGATACCATTAGTGCGAAAAAGAAACAAAGAAAGATGAAACTGCTTTTGTGCAAAAGATGAAACTGCTTTTGGGCAACTTTCTGATGAAATTTGTTTCACCATCACAATAAAATGTTATTCGCTCCATACATTGGGCAAATACCCACATCAATATACAATCAGCAAAGTTTAAAAAGAATGGTCATATTCAAAGAGCTATAAAATTTAAAAAGTAGAACCATATATGTTCATGATAAAGTTTAAAAGATGAAACATCTACTTGAACCTTTTGAGCATTCACAGTGGGTGTCATTCATTCTCCAAGGATTAGTCCCTGTCAGCTCCACATCACCCAAGGACTAACCAAGGACCAGTGCCGGCTTAAGCATTTTAGGGGCCTTAAACGATATCAATTTTAAGGGCCTAATTCATTCAATAACATGAGCATGTTTCGGGTATATATTGAAATCATTTGTGCATCTAGAACAGAAAGTTCATGAGGAAATTTAAACTCTTAGAATAAAATTACTAGAACAAAAACCAACATACTGTGAGGCCATAAAGGATTGAAATCTATGTAACAATTTGACATAAAGATAAAATATATAGTGTTAGATGTAGTAACTCTAACAGTAAATGCTTCAATCATATAAATACAAATTGGTTGTTGGTCACTTGGTTAGACACTCTTCGATTTTTTGACTGCGGGTTGTTTTTCTTCTCTTAAGATAGCAGCTGTGAATTTTATTTTGTTAATGCCTATTCTTTTATTTAATTACTATTATTTATTTTATATATATGTTGTTTAAGTTAATCGTGAGGGAGAGGAACATAATTTTTTTGAATGGAGACAATTAGCAAGTAACGAGTTATAACTAGTGTAGCCCAGAACTCCACATATTAAGCCCGACTTATAAAAAATTGGGGCCTTTGGATTTTGGTGGCCTTAGGCCTATGCCTAGCCCATATATGCTATTGGGCCGGCACTGCCAAGGATTAATCCCCCAAAACACCCATAATGTCAGAACTAGTCTAGGACTCACTATTTATTTAACTTTACATTTTCAACCCAATATTCTACCATCTATTTAATTAGACACTTTTAACCCTTTAACTTATACAAGTTCAATAATTTAATAAAAAACACACTTAAACATTTCATTAATAAATAACATACAATACAGTAAAATAAAAACATTACTAGATAATACGAACACGTTACTAATAAACACACTTAGCACTAACACATTACTAATAAACACACTTAATACTAACACAATACATAAGACTAAGCCTCGGAGTAGTCCGAGTCTACAGTACTGTCGCCGTCATTGCGATGAATGTACCGATATCGTTCAGGAGACCCGACACGGTCGCAGGGTTGCAGAGATGTGTACTCCTCCCCAGGGTCGGTCACATAATCATCAAAACGACCACCACTGATAGCGCCTTGCCAGTATAATGTGTGGTCTATAGTGTGGTTTAACGTGTTAGTAGCTGCGGTAAGCTGGAAAATAGCTTGTGTGTGCCAGTCAATGTGCTGCCGAAGATAAATAATGTACTCAACTTCAACGGCGTTGCGAGCATGTTCTGTTGCTTCAAGTCGTTCAATTTCGGCTGCGAGTGCCGCTTTGTTGGCAGTCAAGTTGTCAATGACATTGTTAACTGCAGATCTGTTCGCATCATTCTGGAGCATGTGCTCCTGCATCCCCATTTTTGCAGCGTGAACGGTCATGTTTGGTATGTTATTTGCCATGTTTGTGTAGAAGAGTGTGTGTTTTTTAATAGATAAATTGTTTGTATCATAATGGTTTGTGTAGAAGAGTGTGGGTTATATATATATATGATAAATAGGGACCAAAAGTGTCAAATTCGTATAAATATCAAATCAGCCGTTTTAGGGACCATTTATGTAAGATTTCTTTGAAATTTAAAAACATACCGTTACTTATAAAAGAAAAAAAAAGGGCATCGGCTCGTTTCTGGAGGGACGAATGCACGAGAACGAGACTAGGGACGAGCCACACCTAACCGTGTACGCTCGTCCCTGAACAAAGAATGAGCGACGAACGAGCAAAAACGAATGGAACGTGAATGCTCCCATACATTAACTACATTAGTCCCAATGTAGAAAATCACAACTTTATCCTCCAAAAATCACAACTTTATCCCAATGTGCAAAAGCCAGTTAACTATTGTAAAGTTTTGTATATAAGGTCATACACGTGATTCTAGTTTGGAGTCTTTCGAGCATTCACAGTGGGTGACACTCATTCTTCAAGAACTAGTCTTTGTCAGCACCACATCAGTTCCACATCAGCCCAAAGACTAATCCCCCAAAAACACCCATAATGTCAGGATTAGTCTTTGGCCCGCTATTTATTTAATTTTACCTTTTTAACCCAATAATAATAATACTAATATTAATAATATAAAATGTAAATAATAATAATAATAATAATAATAATAATAATAATAATAATAATAATAATTATTATTATTATTATTATTAACATATATAATATTGAAAATATATTTATTTTAGGTGGTTTTTAGAATTATATATAACTTAGGGGTAAAAACTGAAAATTAATAATAATAATAATAATAATAATAATAATAATAATAATAATAATAAATAAATAAATAAATAAATAAAGTATACAAATATGGACTACTTTCTTGGTAAGAAAATATTTTTTAGCTACTTTCTTGTGTTCTCTTAAAGTGTTATTGCTGTATATACAAATCGTGTGCTTTGTATATTTGCAATGTCAATGATATTCATTCCTGCCATCAAATGGGATGCCAGATGACCTGCAAATTTGCTTTCCGAAGGATGACTAGAAATCTTTGGACTTAATCTAGAAGCTCAGTCAAAGTTTAAGCCACAAATATATATGACTAGTTCTTGTACACATGCATCATGAGAAATTAGTCATGCCATTCCTTAGAAAATGTGATGATACGTATTTTTTTTCTACTTGGCTGGTCAGTGGAGACTACAACATGCTTGCAATGTCTTAACATTCACTTCTTGTCCTGATGGTCTCTTTTTCAAGGGTTTTACCATTTCAAAAAATATTATATATCTTTGTACCATGTGTACATGGTTCAATGTGAAATTTAATCTCCACTACTTGAGTACTTGATACTGTATTCCATGATGCATGGATCATGGAATTGACTTTTACAACAAAAATGGGAGCATTATTCTTTGGAAGCTCATGAACCATGCCCAATAAATGCGAAAACATCAAAAGTATACTTCAGATTTTGGTGAGGATTTGGTTTGTTAACTTCAATAACCAGAACATCCATCCAAGGTGTTTAGGAAGATTCAGAAAACCCTACTTCCACACCAACCATCAAATAAACAAATCTAAAAGATTATCGATACAGAATAAGCTAATCTAAAGGATTATCAACACTAGTAGCTCCGTGTGTACCGATTATTTACTAAAACAAATGATGTTACAAAAGAATTGACCAAAACTAAAGGGTTAAACGTTTACATAAGAATCTCGTGTTAGCAGCTAAATTTCCTTTAACAAGGGGCAGAGGGTGAACAAACATCAATGCCTATCTACCTGGAAGGATATATCGCATAAACTCTAAAGATCATTTCTGCAATTAAGTTTGTTTGCACTTCTCTTTTCTTCCTTTTTAACTTCTTTATCACTTACAATATTTTCACATAGCTGTGTTCTTACTCGATCTGCTCACCAATCAAGTCAAGCCCGACAAGCAAGAACGACAATCCTTGAAACAACAAAAAGTAAAAATGGATTCCCTGAGCTGATAAAAGGCTTCTAGCCGACGCGGTCAATAATAGGAAAGCTAACATCAACTCCTTTTTATATATCCTATTATGCTTCTTTTTCTTAACCTTTTTCTCTCTTCCTTTCATCTCTTTCTCTAACTCACTCCCCTCATTTTTCTCAGTTATTAACATTAGGTCCCCCTCAGAGGAGCGGCCCGATTTCTTGGTCACAACCCATTCATAGGCACTCCCAAGTTGGAATAGACCCGATATCATGGCATTGAATTTGGTTACTGACATTGTGTTTTCAAAGAGTAAATAAGGGACCAAAAAGGGGAAAGATTTTGGAGATGGGAGAATGTTGAGAAATGACATGGTGGCAGGAATGTAACAGACGACCCATGCAGGAAGTGTAGCCTCGGGTACGAACATGGTCATAGGAAGAATGATGCAAAAAAGTGTGAATGAGTAAAATGGCAGGATTAGTTTTCTTAAGAGAAAGAAGAGGAATATCAAGTTGGCTTTCTTCCAAATGCTGATCTGCATATTATAGAACTCAAAAATTAATTCATGTTATACTACTTCAATTTATGCGTTGATTTTTATGTACCTTGGATCTGATAATGTCGGGCAGGCAGAGTCTAAACAACTGCATAGGCCCGGAATGCCATCTATGTTGCTGCTTCCTGTAAGCTTCATATGATTCGGGCAATTCACATTGGCACTGAAAGCATGAGAAACGATATAAAAAAGTGTAAATTATAACAAAAATTATGGTATAAACATAGATCACCAAAAGTATATAAAAGGTTTTTTGCACTCAAGGCCGCCCACATATTAGAACACGGCAGGTGGCAGACCACAAAGAATATCGAGTTGGTTTTGGGAATGCCAATTGCAGCCAAAACCTTATTGCATGATGAAAATTGCCTCATAAATTCAAAGATATATAAATACCCAATATGAGATGTCAACCTATAATCGTTTTTACAGTAATAACTTGTCCTTTTCTGTACCTTTGGGCCATCTCTATCTTTCTACAAATTTTCCAGAAACCTTAAGGCTAGCATTTGTACAATAACCCAAGTGTGTACCTCGACATCATTAAGAAAGATCATTTTCCATCCGTGAAGATGAGCCCTAACAGCAATGTCCATGTCCTCAACAGTAGTTCTTTCCAACCACCCACCGGAATCCTCCAAGGCCTTAATCCGCCACACTCCCGCAGTTCCATTGAACCCAAAAAAGTTCAAGAAAATTCCATTCACTTGTTGTTCAACTTCAAAATGGAAGGCTAAATTTATGTGTTGCAATCTTGTTAGCAGATTCTCCTCCTTGTTTACAAATGACCATCTTGCTTGCACCAAACCTAATTTCTCATTATCCTAAACATCAAAACTACCTAATTAGGGTAAAATCATCTACACACACTGAAACGCCAAGAAACACACATTTGAACTACCTTGAAATGGGGAACTGTTCGTAAGAGGAAATCGGGCATGGGTTGGAAATCAGCATCAAAGATTACAACAAACTCATAATCTTTAACGTAACTACAATTCATTGCAGACTTAAGATTACCAGCTTTATACCCTTCTCTATTCACCCTGTGTCTGTAAATAATATTCACACCATCTTCACTCCATTTATCGACTTCCTCTTTGATTAAAACTTGGGTCATTGGGTCGTCCGAATCATCCAAAACTTGTATCAAAATCCTTGATTTTGGCCAATCCAAATTACATACCGCCCCTATTGATTGCTGATACACCTGAATTAATACACTTATCTATTAACAACAACATATTTGGCATACAACATCCAAATAAGATATATATCCAAAAGCACACACTTAATAGAAATTCAAATAAGGTACCCGATATGGAAATTCAAATATTTTAGAAAAGCAATAAACAAATTGCAGAATGTAACTAGGAAAATTTCCAGATAAGTTCAACCCCAACAAATATAACACACTTAGTGTACCTACATTAAAGAATCCAAAGTTTTACAACAAGTATCAAATGGGAATATGGAATACATCCAAATATGTTTCAAACTCAAAAAAATTTATGAGATCTTAGATCACCCAAGTGTCGAAATTCACAAAATCAAAGTGTTACAAATTATGTTGATTCCTCAGCTCAATTAATTGTTACACTAACAAAACACACTTAAAAAATGAAAAACACTCCTTTATATTATGCCCAAATTCAAATATGTTAAATTCTCAACTAAATATATTTACATTTTCAAACGAATAAAACACACGTTGAACAAAAATATTTACCCACATTCCAGAATTAATAACTTTACGGCAAATATCAAATGCGAATTTGCAAAATTTCCAAATATGTTCAATACACAACGTAATAACTCTACAAACACACTTTGAACATAAAAATCCAATTTTTCTGAAACAATAAACCACCGAAGAACTCAAATCTTACAAAAATTACCAAATAGGAATGTGGATAACTTTCACATAAATTCAATCCAAATTCAATAATCTAACATCTCCACACTAATAAAGACACATTTAGAACACTAAAATTTCACTAACATGCTTGTAGCCCAACGGTATCAGTTGTACTTTGTATCGGTGAGATACGCTGTCATAGTCATAGTTTTGGGTTTATTAGTTAGTTTCACCATTTTTTATATATAAAAACACTAAAAATTCAATCTTTTCTAAATATTTTACCTGTTCAGTTCAAAGGATTCAATCTTTTCTAAAAATTTAGCCTACCCAATTTCCAAAAATTAAATCTTCTCTGAATATTTTACCTGCCCAGTTCAAAAAATTCAATCTTTTCTGAAAATTTAGCCTACCCAATTTCCAAAAATTAAATCTTCCTAAAAATTTGAACTACCCAATTCCAAAGATTCAAAATTTAACACAATTATTAAATGAGCATACCATAAACCAAACAAAAAAATATTAAAAAATTTCAAAATTTACCTCTTTTTCATTACACATGGGAATCTGAACAAGAACCATAGGACAAAACCCATATTTATTAAGATCATCACCAGATTCAACATCAGGAATGATTCCCAAATTACTTGGTATGGGTTTAATCTTTTTAAACCTGATCCAAAAACAACCCAAACACAACACTAATCTATCCAAACTCTGTATCAAAAACAGATAGATACAACTATTTGCCAAGAACTGTAGCGGCGGGGCAAGATACCCGACCCGGATCAAAACCCATTTCGCATAAACCATATTAAACAACCCCTTTAAATCCGGAGCTCCGAAATGCCACCCTTTATAATAAGCACATATTTCAAACCCAAGTAAAAAAACAGACAAAAACAGAAACATTTTTATACACGTGTAGAAAAATGCAGATGTTTTTGTCTTGGTTGTTGTGGTGGTGTCAGTGTGGCCAGTGGAAAGACGGCGGCGGACGGCGGAGATGATGGAAAATGTGGCGGCGGCGATGGATGTTAAACAGCCGGCGGCACGGTGGGCTTTAAGAAGTAAGACCCATGTAAGCTGTTTAGCATTTTTCTTATGTTTTGTTTTGTTGTTATGATTATTTGATGAAGATGACGATGAAACGGTGTCGTTTAGGAAATGGTCATCTTCTTGAGATGGGTCGTCGTCGTCGTCTTGAAGCTCAACCATTTTGATTACTACTGGTGTACCTCTGTGTGTTTGTTTTGTTGTCCACCAGTAAAACGATGTCGTTTTGGGTGACATTTTTGGGTTTGTAGTGAAAGAAAGAAAGAAAGAAGATTATGATGATGATGAAATGAAGAAAAAGTTGGTAGATTTACAGCTTGCATAGTGAAATGTCACACTGTAAAATTAATAACATTGTGTGTGTTACACACTTATTGTGTGTGAGAGAGAGAGAGAGAGATGAAAAGAGACAAAGATTGATGAGATGTTTGATTTAGTCTTAATGATGAATTTAAGCTTCCATTATTAACGTTAAATGAGACAATGATCTTTTGAGTTAGTGGCCCGGGAATGCAAGATACTTTTCTCTGTGCAAAAGATTTTAGGTTTAATAAATGGGAAAATGATTTATGATGTTAACATTATCTTTGTTGGATGATGTTGTTCTCACAAATTTACTTAAATCAATTTCTACACATATCAAAAAGTCCCTCATGATTTTAATGGTTTGTGAGAGCAACATCATCCAACCAAAATAATATTAACATCATCCAAGTTATCTCCTTAATAAATTTAGACATGGACTAGCACTTCTCCAGAATGTGATGGTGGTTATGGTGGTGACAATGTGACGATGGGAACGATTGTTGGTGATGAAGATATTTTAAAAACTAAATGAGTGATTATTTAATTTAATCATTAACAGTATTTTAATAAAGATTATTTCTTTTATAATAATATAATTTTTATAATAATATAATAATATAGATAATAGATGGAAAGGTGATTTGAGATTTTATCTAGTACTTTAATGCAATATACTAATATAGAGTTAACATGTAATAACATTTGATTGACAAAAAAAAATTACAATTCGATTGGAAAACATCATTAACCCTAAAATCTTTCTTAAAAATAAACTGATGTAAATTCAAAATATGTTATATTCTAAAGGTTTTAAAAAGATTTTTACATTATTTTTGTAAAAACATAATTATTTTTTATATTGGATATCAGGTGATATTTGTACAAGATATATTAGTCATCAAATGAAACTTGTGATTTAATAAATTAAAAATAACTATAATGTTGATGACCATCAACAAGATATGTTATTATGTTTTTT
Source organism: Erigeron canadensis (assembly GCF_010389155.1). NCBI lineage: Eukaryota > Viridiplantae > Streptophyta > Magnoliopsida > Asterales > Asteraceae > Erigeron > Erigeron canadensis. The sequence goes on from NC_057768.1 coordinate 25,352,717, forward strand.
TTCTAAACATAGATATGTTATTATTATGTTATTATGTTAACCCCGTAGTCCCGCTGTAATGTGTACTCGTGAGCATAAATAAATTACTTTATTAAAATAAAAGATATTGTTTTTAATTATCTTTTAATTACTTTTGTTTTGGACAATGTAAAATGTTGACGTGTGGACACGGATAGAATATAAAAGGCAGAAGAGATAGAAGAAGTAATCCAATTCCAGAAAACATTGTTTTGATCGTAAAGTTTGACTGACCGAGTGTGAGTTATTTGCGGTCGCCCAACATAATTCCTTGCCTAATGTGATTTTTTATTTTTCTTTAATCCCGACTTTTTCTACGCATTAATTCATTCTCCAAACAAACAATACATAAGACAACAATATCGAACGGAACAATCGTGTCAAATCATTGTCTAACCAATTTTTTAAAATAATTTACATGCTAGAGAATCATGATCATATTATCGAAACTTTCTAAATAATATTTGCTAGATGAACGTTATTCTGATCGATAATGAACAAATAAATTGAATCATTGTTACCGATTATATAGATTGTTATATGGTGAAGCATGAGACTGAGAGGTTTTTTAATATGTTTACGTCTTGCTATGTGCAAAATGGTTCCAAAAATGGAAAGAGGTTTTCCAAGCATTAACATCCGTTGACATAGGAGTTAAGTATATGAAGAGAAATTCCACTTATTTTTAAATTTACCGTTCAAAAAAATAAAATTTGATCATTGTTTATTTAAACTAATAATTATCATTTTTACATGACTTTAATCTAATAACAAATTTCTATATGAGTTTAATCTAATAACAACTTCTTGAGAAATTTCGATATAGTAATTATCCTTTAGCCATAAGAAAGTTGAGTGTTTTATATTTTCAAATATAATGTTTTTGTTACGACTAATTCTTGTCATTTTGAGCCTCCTAAATGTGCCAACGAGATGAGAGCAGGTTGCCCCCTCCAAATTTAAGTTCTGTCATGTACTTTTAAATTTTTCATAAAATTTTAAAAAATTTCTATAGGTTTTTAACATTTTGCCTCATTTTAAATTTATTTTTTATAAGTTTTCTAAGTTTACCCTCTTTGAAACTCTGGATGAGAGGATGTTTGTGAGGAAGAGATCTTTGGCATCAAAGGCGAATAATGGGGGAAAGGTGGGTAATGAAGTTATATGCTGTGTGTTTTTCTTCAATCCTTTAATTCGGCAGTAATTATGTATTAATAATTTATTATTACATATATAATATAATGTACTCTTGACTTTTGCATAGATCAACTCTTTATTGTTGTAATGATTATCATGAAATCATAAATCGTCTTCTTCATTAATTAGGTTATTTTAAGTTTTTGATTATATATGTATCGTGTTAATGATCACGATTTATAATAGTATTTCAAATGATATGAAGTTATCTCAAATTTATGGAGTTAGGACTCAAAGCTTTCACAATGGCCAGTTCATTCAGAAATTGCGCGACTAAGTTTCATCACTTCCCAAGTACTATTTGTTTCTTTGAATCTTTGTATTTTTCATTACTTATTACGACATGTGGTGTTAAATATGCAGCGTTTGTTTGGAGCAAGCTAGGAACAGTTTTCTCTCTTCTTGAAGAAGGAGGTCTTGTTAAAGGTGCTGCTAATTAAAAATGACAAAGAAATTAATGAAAGCATACGCACCTTTCACCATTGTATATGATGGCTATTTTTACATTAACTTTGACTTTGACCGGTATAGATGTAAATTTGACTTTTATGTAACTTATATGTATTCGGTGGATAGATGTTCCTTCTTGTGTTGTTTGGCTGGTTTTGGAGAACTGCAAACTACCATATGATAAACACAGGCATGGATGACCCATCACCTATCTTGTTCCATCGAATCAGTAGTACAGAAATCTAATGTCTACTTGATGTACCTGCTCAAAAGGTTCTATCCATTTTAAATGGTGATTTGTCTAAGTATCTGAAAACTGTAGTTGTTTTTTCCCTTTGACTCTCCAAAGCGAATGTGGATAGGCGCACGATTGATTTTGGAACATATCATTCAAATTTTAAGAGTACTGAATTGAATGACATGGTGCTCCTGGAATCATTTTTCCGATCATAAAGGCGGAAGGAGTTAGGCAGATGTTATTACAGAGGCCCTCCTCGCCAATGAGGTAAACTAAAGCCAGCAATTGTACTAGTATGACACGATTAATAAGAAAAGGGTTTGAAGTTCTTTTTGGTTTTGAAATGTGTTCAGTTTAGTTTAGCTTCCCCTCATAACAGGCTAAACTTGACAGGTTCCCTTAACCTTTCGATTATATATGAGGTGGATATGCCTTGTCTGGCTTGGCGTTTGGCATGTTGTTCAAATTTCTCATCCAAACAACTTGAATGATAAAGAAACTCATGGTAAGCTCTAACAAAGGCTTAAATGGGATTCGTTATAGAGGGACCAAAACCATTTCAATGTTTTCTGAGGAACATTAAGCTCCACAAAGTTTTTGAAACAGAATTTCAAGTTTCATCCTGTTAGGAAGTGACAATAAATCTTACAGCAACCTTTGCTACATATTCCTAGTTTCTATTGGTTCCAAAATTATCATTTGGGTTCCGGGAATAAGAACAACTACTTAAGTTAATCAAGAATAAAAGTCAATTATCGGATAACGTTGTTGATGTTGACCTAGGTTTATACTTTATATGTTGTAGTATCTTGTTTTGATTTAATAAACGAAACATGCTTTCCACGGTTGGTCTAACTGTGACATTTTTTAGCATTAGAGAAATTCACAAATCACAATTGTCTATTTACAGGGCTTTCACAGTTTATTTGGTCCTCTATGTTAAAGCCTTAAAGGCCAGCAGGCTTGTAATGTACGTAATATGTAATTTTGGCTCTTGATTAATGAAATGCTTTGCCTTCTTAAAAAATTTGAGTGAACACCTAGTTAAAGCTTAAATATAGTTGACAATGTAAATCATGCCGGATATAATAACTTTAAAAGACATTAAGATTGAGCAGATCCTCTGAGAGCTTGGTATTTTGACTTTGGAAGTCATGCCAAATATCAAAAAGACAAAAACTTTTAACAAATTGGGAATTTGGGATTGAGATTCTATTTTTTTTTTGTTAGGAAATAGAAATTAAGGGGGTGTTTGGTAGGAGTGAATCAAAGAGAATGAAAATATAATAGAGAATGAATATAGTGAGAAAGAGAATGAATATTTAGAAAGAGAATGGATTCCGTCGTTTAATATAAACAAATAATGAATATATAAAAAATACAAAAATTTAAATAATAATTAAACTTAATACATATAACATCATTAAATTATAAAAAAAAATAAATTTCATTCTCATCCATTCTCTACAATTTATAGAGAATGGAGGGATTTGAATCGATTTCCACTTCTCGATTCCCTTTTCCATTTTATCATTGTAACTAAACATGAGAAGTCTTTCTCATTCTCTTTCCACCGCACCATTTTCATTTCATTGTACCAAACAACCCTTAAGAGAAATTGGGAGAAGATATTTTTATCAAATCAAACTTATATTGATTTAATTGCACAATTGCACTACTTAAGTATTTATACACGAATTTGCGATCAACCACTGTCGACTTTTATCGTCACTATGACAGTTCATTTTCTTTTCTAATTTGATGAATCCCATAGTATATGACAAAGAAAATTTTGCAATTGGTAATAGTGTAGAACTAACAAGGATACAAATTAGTGATCGAAAAAGTTTGTAATTCCATGCCCATGTGTTCTTAGTTCATTTACATAACAATAGAAAACCCGAAAAGTTTTATGAGAAGCCCATTTACAACACTATGCTAATATATGCTAAAAACATGTAAATAAAAACATAGCTTGATGAAACATAAAACGATATAATGGGTGAATTTTTTGTTTTGTTTATGTTATCTAAGAAGGATGAATATATTTATATTGTGATTCTTTTTTCTTGAAAAGTCTGAATTATTTGCGAGTACTAGTATGTTTTCTTGATCGGGTCCCTAGAGAGCCGCAGAGTAGAATTGTTCTCCAATTTAAAACAACTTTTATCACCGGAAGGAAAAACTCACCGGAACCAGGATAAGACTCGAAAACAAGTCTCCTTAAGCTTTTCTCGACTCTGTCACACATTTATGCAAAACATGAAGGCCATTAATGAAAATTACGTAAAGTGCAACATGTCCGTTAATAGTAATACCACCAGTGCACGTGTCCAACTATGAATTGCCACCAAATAACATTCAAAAAATACGGTTTTCTGGAACACACAATATTTTGTATTTGTGCTTTGATAATCATAATATTATGCTCCAACAATTTATGTGGCGGGGGCATTTCACATTTTGAATCAATATAAACAACAATAAAATAAAAAAATAAATAAATAAAAAAAGGAAAAAAGATCGAAAAAATAAACCTTTGTTCTTAATCCCTCCATTCTAACCGTTTCAAAACACACAATTTCTCTCCTCCATGCCCAAGAACAAATTGTTACATATTTTTCGTGTTAATTTTCTTAAAGTTTAATTAATAATACACATTTGTTAGTTTTTTAATTCTTTCGATCGAGATTAAGTAACACCAACAGAAAAAGTAATCGTGACAAGTATCCGATAACTTCTAATATATAGGTATATATGTTTGCTACATATATGAATAATTTCATTCATACATATATTTTTGAATTTGGTGTTGTGTTTTTATATTTTGTAATGTTGATATGACATGCAGGCGTTTGGATTGTGATTGTATATATAGGGTTTTAGTAGAATTATAAAAGGTTTTCGAAGAGAATTGATTGGTGAAATTATAAGATGGACATACCAGCTTTATTAACATCGGCTGGTATGAACATAGGCATATCCGTGGGGTTGTTTTCGCTATATTCAATATTACGAAAACAACCATTGAATGTAAGAGTTTATTTTGGACAACGAATTTCTCAAGGTCGGACGCGTAGTGAAGATATATGTTTTCAAAAATTTGTTCCTTCCGCTAGTTGGATTTTAAAAGCTTGGGAAGCAACAGAAGAAGATATATTCGCTCATGGTGGTATTGATGCCGTTGTGTTTCTCAGAATTGTTATTTTTAGGTATTTTTCTTGTTTTTAGATTATATAAATGTTTATGTACTTTTTGTTTGTTTGTTTGTAGTTGTTGGTTTTATTGATGATTTTGTAATGGAATGTGTAGTATTCGTATTTTTGCGATCGCTACTATTCTTTGTATCTTTCTTGTGCTTCCATTGAACTATTTCGGGGAAGGGATGCGGATGGGTGATGAAGATTCAACAGCCATGGATTTATTGACTATTGGCAACGTCGGAGAAGGTTCTAGATGGTATAAGTTTCTGTTCTAATGAACTTCTATTTATGCAACCCCAAACGCCCTGTTAATGTACCCGAGTCAAAAAGACTCTGACTTCACTTGGTAACCTGAATAGGGAAAACCTCAGTCGCTTACCTGTAATGTTAAGTCATTTACTCATTCTAACTTACACTTTCCATTTCTGTAACCAGGTTGTGGGCACATTGCTTTACGCTATATGTTATATCGGCTTGTGCTTGCACTCTTCTATACTTTGTAAGGATAAAGATAACATTATAATGGTTTTACTTTCCTTTGTTTTAGAATATAAGTAGTTTGGTAACATGAAAGTTTTGTGACTTTTCATATAGGAATACAAAAATATAGCAAAGATGAGAATGGACCAAGTAAATAGGTTTCCAACAAAACCAAGTCACTTCACAGTGCTTGTGCGCGGGGTCCCATGGTCTTCGGTAGACTCATACAGCGAGTCTGTGGGGAAATTCTTTAGCAATTATTACACGTCAAGTTACATTTCACATCAAATAGTCTATCGATTTGGTGCAGTTCAACAACTTATGGTAAGCATATGCAGAACGATACCAATACTAATATATACTAAGAGATCTTTCTTTAATATGCATTCTCTAATGGCTGAGTTTTTTGTGTACAAATTGTAACTTTTGTAATTTCTTTTCATTTTCAGGAGGATGCAGAGAAAATGTATAAAGTGATGACAACTGTCCCTGGTAAACATTGCTGCGAACCAAATGTTGGGCGGTGTGGGCTTTGTGGAGCAAACTCCAACTCTATAAAAGGGGCTGGGCCTGAATCAGGGAGTGAGTCAACGAGTCGTAATGTTGATGATGAACTGAGAGAAAAGGTGAAAATTTTCTATCATAACAATTTATATGAGTTATGGCAGTGTCAATATTGTGTTCTAATAGTAATTATATACTCTATGATAAACTTTGAAGTCACAGATAACCAGCATATGGCGTTTGGGGCAAAACTGATTCTGTTTATCGTGGGTCAGACAATTCAAATGGCTTAACTAGTTTGTTTCGCAGTATCAGTTTAAGATGATTTACATATGAAATTCTTATTTAATTAAAATTTTCTGAACACTCGATAATTTATTGTAAGCATATCCAAACACTACTCGCACAAACTGTTTTTGTTCAAAACCTAATGCCCAACACCCACTATATTCATGTGAATGTTTGAAATTTTTTTGAATTATCAGTTGAATACATGCAGGAGAGTGAAGCAGCATTGGTGTTTTTCAGGAGTCGATACGATGCTTTGGTGGTGGCACACACTATCCAGTCAGCAGACCCAATGCTATGGGTCACAGAATTGGCTCCTGAACCAAAAGATGTCTACTGGCAAAACCTTTGCGTACCTTATAATTTACTCTGGATCCGTAAAATATCAGTATTTATAGCATCCATTGTTTTCAGCATCTTGTTTCTCTTGCCTACAACATTTGTTCAAGGCCTTACCAAAATCCAGCATTTGCAAAATGCATTTCCATTCCTAAAACGCGTGTCAGACAGAAGTTATATTAACCTTATTACTGGGTATCTACCAAGTTTGGTACTTACCGTTTTTCTTACAATAGTCCCACCCCTTATGATGCTATTTTCTACACTTGAGGGAGCCGTGTCTAGAAGTACTAGGAAGAGAAGTGCATGTGTCAAAGTTTTGATCTTTATGTTTTGGAATGTTTATTTCTCAAATATTCTCTCGGGTTCTTGGATTGAGCGAATGGGTAAACTTACAGTTACTAGCCCTAAAGACTTGGCTACCCTTCTTGCGGAATTGATACCCAGACAGGTAATTTACAAATATATATCATCCAGTCAATTTTTCTTATTACCTGTGATTATTTGTGGTTTTATTGCTAATAAAAGTTTTCTGTAATATTTGTTTTAGGCATCCTTTTTCATGACATATGTAATGACATCGGGTTGGTCAGGGCTAGGATGTGAACTGTTGCAGCCAGTTCCGCTAATTGGAAATTGGCTGTTTAAATGTGTTCTAATGAAGGAAGAGGATTTCGTTCGCCCAGTCACTTTTTCATTCCACACAGAAGTTACAAGGGTCCTTCTATTTGGTTTGCTTGGCTTCACTTTCTGCATTTTGGCACCGTTGATATTGCCTTTCTTACTCATCTACTTCTGTTTTGCTTTTCTTGTATACCGAAATCAGGTTACTCAATATAATTGTGATTATCATCTCTTTATTGTATGATCATTTCAAGTACATACAACCTAATAATGTATTATTTTGATTGTAGATTATGAATGTTTATTACGTAAAGTACCAAACGGATGGAAGTTATTGGCCTCTTGCACACAATGCCACAATATTTTCTCTAATATTGACACAAGTAGTAGCTGGAATACTGTTTGGAATGAAAAAGTCAAGCAGCGCATCAACCTCCACCATCCCGTTGATCATCTGCACCGCCCTTTTTAACGTTTTTTGCAAGAATAGATTTCTACCCCTTTTTAAAAACAGAGCAATACAAGTAAGTTATAATGATGTAACTATTATTTCTTGCTCCTATGTTGTGCATTTGCCTTCTTTATTGATGTGTGTTTATAGGTTGCTATTGAAATGGATCGTGATGATGAACGTAATGGAAAGCTACAAGAGATGGTTGAGAATCTGCCTGAAGCGTATAATCAGTTTGAATTATGCGAAGATCAGATGCAGCCAAAAGGAGGAGATACGCCAAAATCGAAAAAAAGTAGCAACGAAAGTCTTAAAGATTTGGAGATTGTGAAACCGGGTAGTCCTCCTACAGAGGAAGAACCTCCCTCTCCAGCTGCACCTCAACTCGAATCTGAACCTGAACCAAAGATTGTATCTATCACGTAGGCATTCGAATGTATAAGAGGCTTTCATTGCAACCCGAACCAAAGCTTGTATCTATCTATGGGATGTTGTACAGAAGATTGTATATGTCATGTGTATATACCTAAAACTTTGGTCTATTTCTTATACCATATCAGAAGACTTGTAAGACTTTACAGTATGGTACTATGGTTTTCATCATCTGTATAGAATCATATCCATTTCCATTTGTTATAGCCCTTTTAAATTGTAGTTATATCTGTTTTATCTAAGAAACAAAAACAAAATAAAACAATCTTTTATTATATTTATTTACTTTTCAACAGCATCTTCAAATCCATCCCTATGGTTATAATCATCTGGTTTAACTTGTCGTCACATTTGTTTAAACAAATGCAACGACCTTTGCCAGTCACTTGTTCCTTCATGACACTGCAACGTAGAGGTGATCTATATAAATAGTTCATTGTGTGTTTTTTGCTGCCATTTTAATTCTAGACGTACATACCAACAGAATCATAACATCAAGTGATCAGATGAAAAGAAGAAAAAAAATGAGGTACATTGGTGTACCTGAGATATATATATATATACACATACAAAAACGATATAAATAAAATAAAATAAACTAAAAAAGCATTGCATTGAATTACATTACTTGAACTAAATATTCAAGAAAAACGTTATGGATCCAAAAACAAAATCTAGTATCAGCTAAATATTAGTAAACCAAATCTACTCGTACTTATAGAACAAAATCCAGTATTTATATGTCTGATGCACCGAATAAAAGGTGTATCAGACATATAAAGTGAATCAATAATTAGCTAATAGTTAGCTAGTCGCGGAGAATGATTCATGGTCTTGTTTTTGTGTTATTGGATCTCCGGACAATGAGGTTCAATTCTAATTTGTTTTCTTCCATAAAATAGGGTCATATACGCAATAATCAAGACGGATGAAACTATGATCGTCAAGTTAAGACACAAGACCATATTTTTGACCCAGTGAACGTCATCAGAGAGCGTTGCTAAAATTGTTATGAGCGGAGGGCAAACAAGAAAAAGACATGCCAAGGGCCAAAAGGGGACCGGGGAATGGTCATCATGTGGTTGATCAGCAAACGATCTAAGCTTGTGGAAGGAGACGAAAAGGGTGGTAGCAAAGAGAATACATATGATAGGATACGCGATCCATGGGTTGAGGTCTACGGGGATAAATGCGGGCACAATGAGGCAGAACATCGCAATGTTAGCCGAGAAATAACTTATGTTTTTAATGATGGTGTAATGTATATCCTTCATCAAATTTTGCAAGAAGTGGCTTGTGAAGATTAAAATAAAGGATGAGAGTATTGAGATGGAAAATGAGACAATGGTGAAGATAATGAAATATCCATCACGAGATTTGAAAGTAATTTGCCTTTTGTCTCGAAACATGACTGAAAATATTAACGAGAAAAGCATAAAGAAGTGGGCCAAAAAAGACATAAATACGAAGTGGCTTTTTAACCTGAAAGAAAGAAATGCACAATGAAAGATAATATTAATCAGTATGTCAATTTTAGTTCTCTTGCTTTGAGAACAGTAAATTCAGAATTAAATAAGTAAATGAATAAACTGAAAAGAGGGGTAAAAAAAAAAAAGAGTAATTAAATAATCGGAAGTTACTTTGGATGAGCAGGAGGAGCAGGAGGAGTTGTTTCTTGAATTTCAATAGAAATCGTAGCATTGGCGGCAGCAGGAGGAGAAGCATGTATTTCCATGGTTTTTGGTTTTTCAGTTTTTGTTTGGTTGATTACTTGATTATAAGCCCCTTTTTCTCCAAGGGTAAATTTACAAAAATGTTATCCAGAATATATAGGCTCTTCATATCTAAAGATAATCTCTAACTACTATTAGAGTTTGACTCTATATCTATAACCTAAAAGCCAGTTAACTCCTACTAACAACTTTTAGATAGGATTGAGGAATAAGGACTTATCCACACATATCTCGTATGAACTAAACCTTTCGGCTCGACCCGTCTTGTTTAAGTCGTGAAATAACTCTTCAATTTTCAACACCACCCAAGTGCATGCGTAAATGACAGTTTTATCACCAGCCCCCACCCTCTTTCTTCCCCATTTATAAATAAATTTCCCATTTCCCTTTCTTCTTTTATACCCATTTTACCCCCTCAAATCAAATCAAAATCCAATGGTACTTTGTTGGTGTGAAAACAAGGTCATAGTGTGTTCTAATGAAGGACGAGGATTTCGTTCGCAGTCACTTTTTCATTCCACACAGAAGTTACAAGAGTCCTTCTATTTGGTCTGCTTGGCTTCACTTTCTGCATTTTGGCACCGTTGATGTTGCCCTTCTTACTCATCTACTTCTGCTTCGCTTTTCTTGTATACCAAAATCAGGTTATTCATTAATTTTGTGATTATTATCTCTTTATTGTATGATCATTTCAAGTACATACTTCTAATAATGTATTATTTTGATTGTGGATTATGAATGTCTATTACGTAAAGTACCAAACGGATGGAAGTTATTGGCCTCTTGCACGCAATGCCACAATATTTTCTCTAAGATTGACACAAGTAGTAGCTGGAAAATACTGTTGGGATGAAAAAGTCAAGCAGCGCATCAACCTCCACCATCCCGTTGATCATCTGCACGGCCCTTTTTAACGTTTTCAGCAAGAATAGATTTCTACCCCTTTTTAAAAACAGAGCCAATACTAGTAAGTTGACATGATGTAACTATATTTTTCCTGCTCCCTTGTGGTGCATTTGTCTTCTTTATTGATATGTTGTATTCTGTATGCTAATAAGTATTATTTTTTTAAACGGCATTCTGTATGCATATAGGTTGCAATTGAAATGGACCGTGATAATGAACGTAATGGAAAGCTACAAGCAATGGTTGAGAATCTGCCAGAAGCATATAATCAGTTTGAATTATGCGAAGATCAAATGCTGCCAAAAGGAGGAGATACGCCAAAATCCAAAAAAGGTAGCAACGAAAGTCTTAAAGATCTGGAGATTGTGAAACCGGGTAGTCCTCCTACAGAGGAAGAATCTCCCTCTCTAGCTCCACCTCAACTCGAACCTGAACCTGAACCAAAGATTGTATCTACCACGTAGGCATTCGAATGTATGAGGCTTTCATTGCAACCCGAACCAAAGCTTGTATCTATATGGGATGTTGTACAGAAAATTGTATATGTCATGTGTATATACCTAAAACTTTGTTCTATTTCTTATATCATATCCTTTTATGTGAGGTAGTCATATCAGAAGACTTGTATTACTTCACAGTAGGGTTTTCATCATTTGTATAGAAATGTATCCATTTCCGTTTGTTATAGCCTTTTAAATTTTAGTTATATGTGTTAACTCTAAGAAAGGGGAAAAAAAAGAAAAATCTTTTATACTTTTCAACAGCATCTTCATTTACATCTCTATGGTTATAATCATTTGGTTTCAACTAAACTTGTGTTGCATTTGCCAAGGACCTTTGCCATAAGCTAGTTCCTTAGACCTTGAACACGAAGCTGCCACATAGAGGTATTTAATCTAGATAGATAGTTTATTGAGCAGGCTTTCATGTCTTTTACCTTTTTCTATGCCGTTTGTCAGGCATCAAAATTTTATCTTTTTTGTGTGTTTTTAATTCTAGACGTACATACAAAGGCGGTTCGACATGGTTGGTACCCAGGTCCAAGGACCTAAGTTTGAAAGGAAATTTCTTTAACAAACATATAAAATATTAAGTTTGGACATATGTTATCTAAAAGACAATATCAAGTTTTGGCAATGCTATTCAAGTTACAACATAATTCAAAGTCTTAATATTATTCCATACAATTAACATTGATAACGTACAGTTTTATTCAATAACCTTAGCATCATATTTGACAATAAAAGTGAAGAGGATAAAAATTTGAGTTTTATTGATATTTATGTTAAAAGCATAGCTTTGGAATACGTTATTCAAAGAAGCTAGCTTGTCATCTAATTTTTTTAAAAACAAGCATAGTTTGAGAAATTGTTTCCATTACCTAAAAACTTTCGTCTATTTTTAATATCATATCCTTTTATTTGATGTAGTTATATCACAAGACTTGAATTATTCTACAGTATGGTTTTCACCATTGTTATTGAATCATATCCATTTCGGTTTGTTATAGCCCCTTTAAATTCTAATTATAATCTGTTAACTGTAAAATGAAAAAGTCCAATCTTTATATTATACTTATTTGATTTTCAATAATGTTTGTACAGCCAATTAGGTTAAGGGGGTTTTGGGGTAATTTGATGGATCGAACGGCGATTCCCTGTTGGTAAGAGTTTTTCTCCCTTGTACGCCGGTTTGGATGTGTCTAGATCTCTTTTTGGTTTTTCTAGAGGTCTAGTATATATTTTCACCCGTGATGATAATGATCATTTAGGGTGTTTTTGTGATGAGTGAATATATCTATGATTTTGGGTTTTCCCCCTTTTGTGATGAGTGAATACATCTATAATTCAAGTATCTTGTTTACCTTAGATGGGTTTGTTTGGATCCCCTTATCTGAGATATAATATCCTAGGAACTTTCCAGCTTACATTCCAAAAGAGCATTTTTTGGGGTTGAGCTTCATTTTTATCTTCCGTAGTGTGTCAAAGGTTTCTTGGATGTCTTCAAGTAGTTCTTCCTCCGTTCTGCTTTCGATGACCATGTCATCTACGTAGACCTCTAGATTACGCCCAATTTGCTTGTGGAATGCTTTGTCTACGAGTCGCTGATAACTTGCTCCTGCGTTTTTTAGTCCAAATGGCATCTTTGTGTAACAGAATGTTCCTTTGCTTATATGAAAGGATGTCTTTTCTTCGTCCTCCTTGGCCATTTGTATTTGATGATATCCTTTATAGGCATCTAGGAAACACTTCCATTTGTGTTTTGCTAAAGATTCGACTTTCCAATCTATTTCTGGTAACGGGTAACAGTCTTTTGGGCATACCTTATTTATATCTGTAAAATCTACGCACATTCTCCAGCCTCCGTCTCCCTGTTTTACCATTACTGGATTTGCAATCCACGTAGGATACGTGGCTTCTCTTATGATTCCTGCTTTTACCAGTTCATCTACTTCTTTACATGTTGCCTCATCTCTGTCGTTTGATAAACTTCTTTTCTTTTGCCGTATGGGTTCCATACTTTTCCGTTCATTCAGCCTGTGCTCCGTAACGAAGGTTTGTTCCCCCACACTGAGTATCCTGGGGACCCCTGCCATATCCGCATATTCCCATGCGAATATGTTGATGTTTTGTTTTAATAGTTTTTGTAATTTCTTTTTGAAATTTTATGGCAGCCCTTTCCCTATGGTAATTAGTTTATCAGGAAAAGTTGGGTTCACGAGTACCTTGTCATTGTCTTGAGTTTGATCGTTTTTGCTGGTTGCCTTCGTTTCTTCTGGTTCCTGCTTTGACTTTTTGACCTCACTAATTTGCTTTATCTGATCGTAGCTTGATTTTATCATTCCCACGCCTGATTTTGTTTGGAACAATACCATGGCGTGGACTGCGGAAGGTACCATCTCCATCCATTGAATTGTTGGCCTTGCTAGGAGAAGGTTGTATGCTGAGAGTGCTCGTACTACAGTGAAAGGGTTTCTGTTCGTTAGAACGGAGGGTTCCTGATGCAGGCCCAAGCCCAACCATTGAGGACCAGACCCTTTTGTATTTAGAAAATCAAGACAAAAAGAGGCCACCACAAAAATGGGCATAACTTTTGCTAGAAGGCTCCGTTTTAGGCGCGTGACCAGTCAAAACGACCGCAGAAACGAGACGCATCAAGTTGCAAACGCCAAAGGCAGTTTGGTCGACCTTCGAGCCCCGAAATGGCCTTTTTCTGTGAGTTTTGGACCATTTTGTATGTTTTTTCGGTTTTTTTGGACTTTCTTTTGGTTATAACTTTCGGCCCACTTGTATTTTAGGGCCCATTTAAATTTTGCAGCTTTATTTATATGTATCTGGACATGGGGAAATGATTAGTTTATGATAAATCAAAAATTCATTTTTTCCCTATTCACAATGTGTGTTTAGTGTGAGAATCCAGATTATCGGTATTCAATCTGAATCAACGATAATTTGAAGAATTGTTTTCCGGGTATTCTTTGAATCAACGGAATCAATTAGTTATCTTAAATTTCCGTCTGCGTCAATTGGTATCAGAGCCGAATCCCTGGTCGATATGGCTCCCAGGAGAACAAGAAATGTTAATGATGTCCATGAGCAAGATTTAGAGCAACGTGTTATGGGAAGGATGGAGGAACGGTTGGATCGATTTGCTGGTGATCTAATAGAACGGATAAATGTTATAATGAATCAGCCTAAGCGTCGCAATCGTGATCGTCCAGAAGAAGAAGAAGAAAATCCGTTCGGTGGTGGTAGTGACCGTTCATCTTCTGATGATGAACCAGAGGCAAATCAACGGGGTAATAACAACCATTGGGAGTCTGGAATAAGAACCAGTATTCCTGAGTTTGATGGTGACACTCTGAACCCAGAAAATTTCATTGATTGGCTTGTTGTTGTTGAAGAAGTTTTCGAATTTAAGGGGGTTCCAGATGACAAGAAAGTCTCGTTGGTCGCTACTAGGCTTCGTGGTAGGGCATCTGCTTGGTGGCAACAAATGAAACTTACAAGGGAGAGGGTTGGAAAGTCAAAAGTTAGAACCTGGGAGAAGATGAAGAAGTGTATGAGGGCCAATTTTATTCCTCATAATTATCGACGTTTAATGTACCAGCGGTTACAGAATCTGAAACAGGGTTCCAAATTTGTTGAAGATTACACCACTGAATTCTATCAATTAATTGCAAGAAATGATATTCAAGAGACTGAAGAACAACTTGTGTCTCGATATATTGGCGGGTTGAGGGTCCAGATTATGGACTTTGTTAACATGTTTGATCCTGTAACTCTTTCTGAAGCACATCAACGTGCTCTAGTATATGAGAAACAGAACCGACGGGTTGGTGGTTCATCTTTTGGCGTATCAGGAGGTAGTTCAGGTTCGGGTCCCTCGTCATCTCGTTTTGTCCTTAATCAAGCAAAACAAAGTGGTGGCAATACTGCACCAGTTTCAAAAGGGGCTAGTACTAGTGGCTTAAAGTGTTTTAATTGCGGTGAGTCTGGCCATCGCCAGTCAGAATGTAGGAATCCCAAGAAAAAGAATTTGTATGTTGAACCAGATGATTGGGAAGATGATGGTGATGAGGCCCCAGTGTTTGATGAGGGCGATGAGTATGAAGAAGTAGAGGTTGCTGGAGATGTAGGAGTGAGTTTGGTGGTTAGGAGATTAAGAAGTAGAGGTTGCTGGAGATGAGGATGACTGGCTTAGACATAACATCTTTCATTCAACATGTACCGTGTTGGGAAAAGTTTGCTCTTTTGTTGTTGATCCAGGAAGTTGTGATAACTTGGTTTCCGATGAGGCTGTCAAGAAGTTGGCCTTGAAAACCGAAAATCACTCTAAGCCTTACAAGCTTCAGTGGCTTAAGAAAGGAGGCGAGGTAACAGTATCTAAACGTTCTCTTGTTTCTTTTTCTATTGGTAAGCAATATAAAGATGATGTTTGGTGTGATGTAGTTCCCATGGATGCATGTCATTTGTTGTTAGGTAGGCCTTGGGAATATGATCGTAATGTAGAACATAATGGGCGAAAAAATACTTATAGTTTCCTGTTTGATAATGTGAAGATCACTTGTTGCCTAGCAAGCCTAAGGTTGTAGCCAATAAACACACTGGCACCCTGTTAACTCTCTCTCAATTTGAGGACGAGTTAGAGGAGGACGATGATATCTTTGTGTTGACAGGAAAAGAAGTGGTTGAAGATGGCAACGTTCCTGATGCCATGGTTCCTCTACTTGAGGAATATTCAGATGTATTTCCTGACAAGTTGCCTGATGGATTGCCACCTTTGCGTGACATCCAACATCATATTGATTTGGAGCCTGGTTCACAGTTTCCTAACAGGCCACATTATAGGATGAGCCCAGGTGAACATGAAGAATTGCGTAGACAGGTTGAGGAGTTGGTTTCTAAAGGCCATGTTCGTGAAAGTATGAGTCCTTGTGCTGTTCCTGCCCTATTAACTCCAAAGAAAGATGGCACTTGGCGTATGTATGTTGATAGTCGAGCCATCAACAAGATTACTGTGAGGTATAGATTTTGATAATTCCCCGACTTGATGATTTGCTTGATCAGATCAGTGGTGCTACTATTTTTACAAAGTTAGATTTGAAAAGTGGGTATTATCAAAATTCGAATTAGACCAGGTGATGAATGGAAAACTGCCTTTAAGACTCGTGAAGGATTGTATGAATGGTTGGTGATGCCCTTTGGTTTATCAAACGCACCTAGTACTTTTATGCGTGTGATGAATCAGTTGCTCAGGCCTTTTATTGGCAAGTTTGTGGTTGTGTATTTTGATGATATTTTTATTTATAGTGCTTCTTTTGATGAGCATGTCATGCATGTCAAGGAAGTTTTGGCCTTACTTCGCAGGGATAAGTTTTATGCAGCAACAAAAAAGTGTGTGTTCATGACCCCTAAAGTCTTGTTTTTAGGGTATATTGTTTCTGGTAATGGGATACAAGTGGATGAATCTAAAGTAGCAGCAGTTCAAAACTGGCCAACTCCTACTACCATTACTGAAGTTCGTAGTTTTCATGGGCTTGCTTCGTTTTATAGGAGGTTCATTCCTCATTTCAGTTCTATTATGGCTTCAGTGACAGATTGCATGAAGGGGAAGTCATTTGTATGGACAGAAAAGGCAGAGTTGGCTTTTCAATCTATCAAAGTCAAGCTCACTACAACACCCATTCTGGTATTGCCTGACTTTTCCCAAGTTTTTGAACTTCATACTGATGCTTCAAAGGTTGGAATTGGTGGAGTTCTTAGTCAGGGTGGTAGGCCTGTTGCTTATTTTAGTGAAAAATTGAGTGGACCAAAATTGAGGTATAGCACTTATGATTTGGAGTTTTATGCAGTGGTCCAAGCTGTAAAGCATTGGCGTCATTATTTGTTTCATAAGGAGTTTGTCTTGTTCACTGATCATGACTCATTAAGGCATATACGCACACAAGATAAAGTGTCTCATAGGCATGGGCGTTGGTAGGCATTTCTTGAAAAGTTTACTTTTGTTGTCAAGCACAAAACTGGTGTGTCTAATAGAGTTGTTGATGCATTAAGCCGGAGGAGCAATCTGCTTGTATCTGTAAGAGTTGATGTGCCTGGTGTAGATTTTATCCGTGAGGAGTTAATTATTGACCCATATTTTTCAATTATTATGCAGGATGTGCAATCTGGGCAGAAATCAAAATTTTTGATACATGATGGCTTTCTTTTCAAGGGGAATCAGTTATGTATTCCTGATTCTAGTCTTCGCTTGAAGATTATTAAGGAGTTACATGGTGAAGGACATGTTGGTCATGATCTTACTTTACAGTTGGTGCAAACTTCTTATTTTTGGCCTACTATGAGGAAAGAAGTTGACCGTTATGTCAAACGGTGTCGTATTTGTTAGGTTTCTAAAGGCACAACTACTAATGCCGGTCTTTATATGCCTTTGCCTATTCCTTCACAGCCATAGGTTGATATTAGCATGGATTTTGTATTGGGGTTGCCTCGTACTTAGAGAGGTAATGATTCTATATTTGCTGTTGTTGATCGGTTTTCCAAGATGGTTCATTTTATTCCTTGCAAGAAGACAACTGATGTTGTGAATGTTGCACAACTTTTCTTTCATGATGTGTATCTATTGCATGCTTTGCCTACTTCTATTGTTTCTGATCGGGATACCCGGTTTTTGAGTCACTTTTGGCGTAGTTTATGGAGGATGGTAAATACTCAGCTCAAGTTCAGTAGTGCTTATCACCCACAGACTGATGGGCAAACCGAAGTTGTTAATCGCTCACTTGGTAATTTATTGAAGTGTTTAGTTGGTGATCATGTCAAGGCATGGGATCAAAAGTTGTGTCAAGCTGAGTTTGCTCATAATCATGCTATGAATCGAAGTACCGGTTTCAGTCCATTTCAGGTCGTTTATCCATTTCAGCCCAGAGGACCGCTTGATTTAATGTTACTTCCTGTTTCTGGCTCTGTTCCCAAGAAGGTCCAAGATTTTGTAGAGGGGTTACATGAAGTTCACAAGACTGTTCATGACAATTTGAGTAAAGCCAATGCAAAGTACAAACAGGCTGCAGATCAAAAGCGTAGGCATGTTGATTTTGAGGAAGGTGAGTTTGTTTGGGCTGTTTTAACTAAAGATCGCTTTTCAGTTGGAGAGTACAACAAGCTTTCAGCCAAGAAGATTGGACCTGTTGAAATTGTGTAGAAGATTAGTCCCAATGCTTATCGTCTAAAGCTGCCTAGCCATATTCGTTGTTCAGACGTGTTTAATGTGAAGCATTTGCTGCCTTATCATGGTGAATCTTCAGATGATGATGTTGATGTGAATTCGAGGGCGAATTTTGTTTACCCAGGAGGGAATGATGTAGGCCCAAGCCCAACCATTGAGGACCAAACTCTTTTGTTTTTAGAAAATCAAGACAAAAAGAGGCCACCACAAAAATGTGCATAACTTTTGCTAGAAGGCTCCGTTTTGGGCGTGTGACCAGTCAAAACGACCGCAGAAACGAGACGCATCAAGTTGCAAACGCCAAAGGCAGTTTGGTCGACCTTCAAGCCCCAAAATGGCCCTTTTCTATGAGTTTTGGACCATTTTGTATGTTTTTTCGGTTTTTTTGGACTTTCTTTTGGTTATAACTTTCGGCCCACTTGTATTTTATGGCCCATTTAAATTTTGCAGCTTTATTTATATGTATCTGGACATGGGAAAATGATCAGTTTATGATAAATCAAAAATTCATTTTTTCCCTATTCACAATGTGTGTTTAGTGTGAGAATCCAGATTATCGGTATTCAATCTAAATCAACGATAATTTGAAGAATTGTTTTTCGGGTATTCTTTGAATCAACGGAATCAATTAGTTATCTTAAATTTCCGTCTGCGTCAGTTCCCCAGGGTGACATCAAGATCTATTTCTCCTAGGGGCCACACGCGGTTTCCGGCGATTCCTGCGAGTGGACCTTTGGGGTTTGTCATTCTTGCCTTTATCGCCTCTGGTAATTGCAGGAAGCAATTTACATATATAATGTCGCATTCGCTTCCATTGTCGATATATAATCTTCATACCGAAATATCAAATATCTGTGCTTGTATTATTAGCGGATCTTTACTAGCTTTTTTGTTTCCCAATGCGGGAAAACATAGATCTCTTGATGGGATTTGTGAGTCTTCTAGATCTTTCCGTTTCGCGTTTGCTTTGCCAGTTTCTGTGCCAGCATACATTATTGGGGTTTGAGTATCATAACAGGGAATCTGAACGCTCTTGTTTGGTGTTTGAGAAATTTTTTTTCGGGTTTTAACCTTTTTTCGTGTAGATTGTGGTGATGAGTAGCGGTTGTCCCGTGGATGGCGCCAATTGTTTGTACAGCCAATTAGGTTAAGGGGGTTTTGGGGTGATTTGATGGATCGAACGGCGATTCCCTATTGGTAAGAGTCTTTCTCCCTTGTATGCCGGTTTGGATGTGTCTAGATCTCTTTTGGGTTTTTCCAGAGGTCTAGTATATATTTTCACCCGTGATGATAATGATCATTTAGGGTTTTTTTGTGATGAGTGAATATATCTACGATTTAGGGTTTTCCCTCTTTTATAGTGGCTTTTCGTGGAGAGTAGGTCACCATACGCGTTTCTTATCTTTGGCAACAATTTCCTTTATTTAAGGAAGTGATATGATCATATCCTTTTTATGTTTATCTCTTATAACCCAAGTTGCGTGATACCCTGGGTAGCTTCTTAGCCTTCTCAGGGTAAGGCTTTATCCTAGGTGACAGTGGATACACCATCAAGCCCCCAGACTAATAATATGATGTGCTAAGATCGTGTTGTTAGTCTTCGCCTAAGAGTTAATCCTGGGAGTCTATTGTCTTCTAGAAGGCCTTTAAGAGGGGTAATTTTGGACGAAATTGAATCTTTAATGGGCCTTTTTGTAAATCGGTGGCAATGTATCTCGTATCCTAATATAAGGTGAGCAATTGGATCTAATTCATTGTTTTTCGCTTTTTGTGGTAGGTTTCTTGAATAAATGAAGTGGGGTTACCGGAGAAAAAGATGAGTGTTTTCTGCAAGCATGGCCGGATAAAAACCATTGGCCAAAAGTTTAAGCTTTGTGCGAGGTCGTATTTTGATATGATAAAAATTCGCCGATTGGAGTCGGATCTGGAAACTCTGAAGCGACGTTCTGAAGATGGTAGCGCGTTCCAAGGTTTGGTCTCTGTTTCTGCTAATGATCGTCCCTCCGATACCCAAAGTTTGAAGCGCGTTCTTGATATGAAAGATGTCCGGCTGCATATTGCTCGAGATGGGATGGTGAGTAGAGAAAATCAGGTCCAACTTCTTCTATGTGAATTATCATTTTTTCAGGTTAAGCATAAGAAGGTAATGACGGAAGTAATTCCTTTTGTGCATTATTTGACCAAGATGAATCCGCTGTCCGGGAAGTCTCTCGTTGACAAAGTTGCTCGTGAGGATTTTGATATTTATAAGATATGCCCGGATTCGTCATTCAGGTCATAATTTTATATTCGGACTCTTTATCCGGTTTAAAGTTAATTATCGGGTTTTTGTTACCCGTTTCGTAATTCCAGTTCTTGGATTCTTTGTCCAAGTTATGATTCCGACGACTGTAGCCGTGCTTTTCTTATCTTTGGCAATGATTTCCTTTATTTAAGGAAGTGGTATGATCATATCCTATTTATGTTTATCTCCTATAACCCGAGCTGCGTGATACCCTGGGTAGCTTCTTAGCCTTCTCAGGGTAAGGCTTTATCTTAGGTGATGGTGGATACACCATCAAATAACAACTTCATTTTTATCTCTATTTTTATAATGGATTTCGTTTATGTACGAATAAACAGATTTAAAACAAATTAAAAGATCAAAACACTAGGCCAAAAACAAATTAGATTTGTTCAAATCCAAAATTAAGAAATGGAAAATGATTAATCCTCTAAACCAATCTTTCTAAAAATCCTCCTATTATATGATCATGACACTTGATGGAATCAAAAGATGAGATTAAGAGAGAGATTGAATGGATTACACTTGTCTTGATTTAAGATTTTTAGAAGGATTATTAGACTATTTATTAGAAGATCTACCTAGCTTTGGTAGATTTCCCCCAACTGATGAGTACACTACTTGCAAATCCGTCCTGAAAATTTCAATCATAACTTGAACATGGATGGATGCCAGGAACAAAAGATTAAGCTATTAGTTGAACAAATTAGGTCTTTTTATCAATAAGCACAATTTCTATTACCAATATCAAAAATAATATACACAATTCAAAACATCACCCTAGCTATTACATGCATCCAATTATTCAAAAAGATAACAATAAGTATATGCAGACCTCAGTGTGCTATATGACCTCTGGATGATTCCACACAACACTTATACTCCGTACATCTCGGTCATGCATATGGATTTTCCAAGAACAAATCAACATGTCTGAATATAATACGATATATAGGAAACAAGTGATACACAAATTATGAGATTGCACTTTCGCCGAATTACCAAAGCCTGGACTTTCCAACTTTGACCTCGTAAAAAGCATGCATACCTTTATGGCCAAACCACTAATGTATGATAGTTGCAGATCAATTAGACCTTCAATTCACCTTTTTACTCTTTTTATTTTACTTTTTAACCATCTAAGGTCCTAGTCTGTAAGGACCTTCACCCATGTAGTGGCCTTCCATATAAAGAGCGGTAGCAGGATTCTGTGGATGAAGTCCATCCATAACCATAAATTGCATATCCTCAGAAGGTTTCCAGTGTCTCTTCCTTTGGTTAATAAACCAATTATTTATTTGTTTCTGGTCTAGACCCGTTGATTCTGCCAATGCTACCTTTTCTGATTCCTATATAATCGTTAAAAAAAGAATTTAGTCACTGCAATTTGTTACATATATACAAATATTTGTATATATACAAACATTTGTATATATGGTCTCCTTTAATACATTGTATGGATATATGTCATTTCTTATTAACTAATTTACGTGTAATATATTGAAATTGTTTTACAAGAGGACTGCAGGGTTCTACTGCTCTTGAATCGTATGTAGAGGATACATATCATTTCAAGAGTATATATAATTTGTAACAGTGATACAACATAGGTGTTCATGTGGATTCTCGAATAAATGTAGGATGACATTCAGAAATAGACTAGATTTACATACCGATGGATATGGCCACTTGTAGTGCAACTCCCACCAGCTCAATAGCTTTTGCCGGGCTTCTTTGGGAAGTTTCCCTTTCTTCTTTTTCTTAGAAAGTTCTTGCTTGAGACTACTTAAGTAACCACTATACTTTCTCAACAAGTGATTCTTCAGTTCACGGTCCTCAGCTCGAGGATCAATTTCAGGGAGTTCTGTTTCTCCACCACTGTTTTCTTGTTCTTCATCTGATGAACCAATAACCTCGCATTTACTATCATCTGTTCAAGGACAAGAAAATAAACATTTATGCATGTTTCTGCATTTATTAGACCCTATGACCATGACCAAGACAATGTTTTGATTTGATGAAGAAACGATCATTTATAGTCGTTATGTAGTAACAATCAAATTGCCATTGATTAAACTAATCTAATAGAATGTCTAGGGGAATTGTATCAATATTGCACAAATAGAATGTTAAGTAATTATATATATCTGAGAATACAAATTAGTGATTACACTCGACTGTAAGTTGGAAAAAGAAGATATTGCATTAAACTCGACTTACTGTTGCATGTCCGTGACTGCTAAGATACTACCCGGTATTGTTCTCTTTTTGTTACTAGTAATCAACTATTGCTCTCTTTTGCATCCAGTTCATACATGTCTTAGTCTTATCTATTACGCCAGCTTGTCCATAAATTTAATATTCGTAAAACAGAACAGTCAAGAATGTAATATCTCTTTTGCAGTGAGGAAACCTTTAGCAAAATGTGGAATATGTATGTATCGATGCAAAACTACTACTACGATTGTGCAACTAGTTATCCAAAAAACGAAGTATTAGGATTGCATGTTATATATTTCTGCAATGGTGTTACATATCAAATAACTATAGCATATTGACGGCTGATTTTTAAAGAAAATACTTGTGTTTATGAGGAAAGCAAGAGAATTTCCTCTTGAAGAATGCAAGTCCCCATAAATGATATATTTATGGAGTGCAGTACTAACTTTGACCAACCCGATTTGTAATCCTTCTATATAACTATCTTATGTTGTTACTATATGCTAGCGCCTAGCTAATTTATCTTCCCTTAATGAATTAGAGCTTTGTTGCTGTTTAGATGTTTAATTTGTACTATTTTTGGTTGTTAATGGAGCATTTCCACTCTACTGAAATCCTAGCATCTGAAGTGTGTGTTTATAGTCTGCTAACTGTTTAAACTTGTCCTATTATGTTATATTGCATATTGAATTTTGAGAATCTCTATTGTAATCAATAAGTATTGATTCTAATCTATTGTATGTATCCAGTCATATCTTCGTTCAGCAAGAAGTCTCACACTAGGAGAGGGCCAATGAAGAGAGCTGCGCAAGAAGAAGGGTGGTGCGAGAATGAGCGGTCGTATTAATTTTCTAAGGGCGCGTTTTGTTCATAAAATGTGTTTAGAAGGAAAGAAAATATGCTAAAGGAATTGGAATTTGAAGAAATATTTTTTTATTTTTTTGAAGATTCAAGTGACGGACGCAATGAAATTCCTTCCACCATCCACAAAGAATGGAGATTCCATCAAATGAATGAATCTTTACATTCCAACAGAAACACACCAAGAAATGGAATTCAATTCCAGTTCCATTAAATTCTATCAGATTTTGTGAACCAAACGCGACGAAAGAGTCATTGAGTGATACATATAGAGCATAGTAATAGGTCAAATTTGCTATTATGGGTGTGCGACCATAGTATGTTACGTACTGACGAGATTGGATGATAGGAATATGATGCCGATTTGAGAGTACAAAACTTATACACGGCATGTATCAATATGAATCTTCACAAAAGCAATACAATTTAGGTTTAATACGCAAATTCAAACCAATGTATGCTTACAAACATGCATGTTTGACTTGATCGAGCACATTCTTAAGCATGCAATCAGGATCGATAACTGGAAGTCTGGAAATAATCATATACGAAAAACTTACCACATTTAAAAAGTAGAAAACTGTATCAATAACGAAACCAAAAGTCATGTGGACAATAATAGTATACAAGACAAATAAAATAAAAATCATAGAAATAAATATGAAAAGAATTCATTCAATATTTCAAAAAGGGAACATGGAAATGGTGTAGCACTGAAATGAACAGCATCCTATGTCTCCATCATACCCAGTTTTCAATGTTCCTCAAAGCTACCAAAATTATTCCTCATATAAAAACCGATAAGTGATCTATGGTTTTATACAACGGAACAAAATTGTGGTGCATGTATACTAAAACACTAGCATATATAATAACTATGGTATAATATCACTATATTTTAGTACATTGTAGGATATAGGGTAACACTACGATGATAACAAGTTGAAAATAACACGGTGAAAATATTTAAAAACTACATTTTGATGAATTAAAAGTCCATAAAATTAACATAGTGCATAACTAATTAATATCATTATTTACGTGTTTTACAACACATTGATAAGTCAAAATCAAAAAAATTACGTTTTTTGTTGGATGCATCATTTTGATGAATATGCATCCAAGAATGGATGCACAAAACAAAAAACATGATTTTCTCGATTTTGAGAGACCAATGTGTTGTTAAACACTTAAATAATGATAATTAGTTATGCACTATGTTAGTTTTATGGACTTTTAATGCATCAAAATGTAGTTTTTAAATGTTCTCACCGTGTTCTTATTTTAAGATTATTCTTATTTGATTGTCCCCGTATGATATATATATATATATATATATATATTAGGTAAAATTAAAATGAATATTATTCATGTAGGGGTTGGGTATTGTAAAACAAGTATTAAAGTAAAACAAATAAGACAAGATCTTGACTCTTAGATCATGGTTAAATTGATGCACGAAGATTCACGAAGCAATTGATGTACAATGATTTTCATGATGCACAGTGATTATCACTGAAGAAAAACATATTATTTTATTTGTTTTACTTTAATAGTTGTTTTATTTTACCTAAAACCTATTCATGTATAATTTAATCAGTTTATATGTGAATGAATATGAACACATATGTCATAATCTGCATATGAACATTTTAATTAAAATATTTCTCATATGAGCATTTTCTTATAGGATTATAGGATTACACCAAAGCTAATATACACATTTAGTTTTCTAAGGTTAAGATTAGTATAGTGAATAAAACTAATTTAAATACTAATTGATCATAAAGGACGTTATAAAATGACTTGAAATTTTCACACAAAAGTCACAGAATAAAAGATTATGATCAGAAACACAATACTATAACATTTCTATTCTCTCGAGGTAGACATAATTAAAGAGCTTCGGGAATGAATGATTTCACATGTGGAGTATTATATTACGTGTACTGTTACTAAACAACAATTATTGTCTGAAAATTATGAATAATGCAGCAGCGTGATCAAGCCACAACTTTAGTGTGTATTTTACGATAAATTAATGACTAGTCTTAATTGATTAAGTGCTATCACTTCTACTCTTACGAAGTTACAACTTACAACTATGAATTTTTACCCTTAATTAAACTTTAATAAAAATATAATGAAAAAAAAAGGACAATACAGTAGCATAAATCAAAGAGAAAATAAAATATTAAATACAAGAACCACCGGATCGGAGCTAGCACATCACTAAGTAAACAAAAAATATGTTTGTTATTTATCGTGAAATATATAAACAAAAGCATTACATATTAATAACATAATACTTAGCCTGTCGAATGATTTTAAACATAATAACCAACAAATTACTCATTGATCGATAAAAAAAAAACATGTTATTGAATTTGTTTTCCATCGTTTGGGGTTTTCAAATAAACATGTGATTTTTGTCTTAATTAAAAAACATTTCAATTTGATTAAAAAAAACAATTCAAGTTGGGGTGTTATAAGCATTATTGTTAATGTCACAAAATCTTGAGAAGATAATGATTGGCCATATAAATAAGTAATACAAGTTGAGTGTTACTTCCCATACTTTGTCGTTATTTCTAATTAGGGTTTGTTTTTTAGCATTATTTATTATAATTATTTATAAACAAATATATATTAATTTCTTAAACTCATGAGTGAGAGTTGAGTTAGATATACGGTAACAGTAGCAGAAGAATGTGGGTAGTTTTATATCATAAGTTTGTGCTATAGTAAAGTTGAGTCAAAATATTTTTTTCTTCTTTAACTTAACTTGCCTTCAACTGAAGAGACCAATGACTGATCGACAGTCCTACCATAAATAGCTGGATTTGACAGTAAACAAACTCCCAGTCTCTTTTAGTATTTCCATAAACTTCGTACATTAAAACTCATTAATGATATTTTTTTATATATATATATAGTAGATGAACTCTACAATTATACTATTTGATACGCAGTATAAAAAATTAGAAAAGAGTCCCAACATAGTCTTTTTAAAAGAATTAGTACGATGATAGTTTAATTTAAAAATAAAGATTAGTTCTTATAATTTAAGATGAACAATTTAATTAAATGTTTAAAACAAAAAAACCACCCGGAAGTCCTTTTGAAAACAGTCTTATTACCTACGGTTTGAGGATGGTGTTTTACATCTAACCTCTCCATATCCTGTCTTTGACGAGATTAGGTAATTTTGAGTTGAGTTTTAATAGGAGAAAATTATATTACTCTTAGAAAAAAAACTTTAGTGATGGTGAGAAACACAACCCCATAATTTTCTTCATGGATTGAATTGTACTTGTACCAAGATCTTGAATATATTGAAGTTGAACTAAACTTCTTAAGATATTTATTATTTATAACTATTATTATCGAAAGTATACTATATAGTGTACGCAAATAAAAGTTGTTGTGCACATAAATCACATCCGTTATTATTATAATTATAATTATACAATATATATCGGACACATATATGCAAAAAAATAGAAAGAGTAGAGAGGTTACCCGGAGATACAAAGATCCGTCCGGGAGAAGCATTGGTGGAGGAAGAAGAGATCGTTAGTGTCGAAAGCTGCGATTCGATTCGTCGCATGAACTCCATGGCTTCATGTATTGGCCTTGTGAGTTCCTCTTTATACTTAATTAGCATATCATAATATGCTTCCTATAATTCATGTTAATTATGTGTCAAAACAAAACAATCATAAAATCAATAACCCCAATATACAAAACATTACTCAATTAAATATACCATGAATTGATCTAGTTCCGGATCTTTGTAGTTGTCTCTACAACCACTATTTAGTAAACTAGCCCTTTGTCTAGCTTCGTACTCTTGTCGAACTGCGGTTAGCCTCCCCGCAATCTCTGGTGGCGCTCCCACCTACAAATATGATCAAAATCTATCACAACAACAAATACTGTACCCAGTATTAAGTAGGTGTGATGTAGACAGTCTTATTTTTACCAAGGATAAAACGGTAGAAAGACTGTTTCCAAAAAGACCTCCGAGAAGTGGTAGATAAGTATCTATCAAGAGATGTATATATTTTGAATCTAAAAACAAACTTGTATATATATGTGTGTGTGAATTATCAATTTAGGCTAACCTTTTGGCAATCCATATAAGCTTGAAGAAGGTTGGAATAGTGAGGGTGTGAAATAATCTTAGCCTTTAAAGCTTCATTTTCATTTTGAAAACTCATCATAGAAGGATAATTATGGTATTTTTGGGCACTCCCACTTTCAATCTTGACAACAGGATGATGATGATGATATTGAAAATTATGAAAGCCTCCAAGATCACTTTGGTTGTCTATAGTAGTAGTAGTAGTTGTATCCGGAGCAAGAACCGATCCACCACCCGACCCATATACAAAAGTTGTAGATGTTGTACCCGTATTATTACTACTACTATTTTCTCTTATTTGGCCCATGTAATCTTCCATCACTCTAGCTAGCTAGCTCAACCAAAAGAACAAGAAACTTTGAAAAGAATGAAAAAGCTAGAAAAATATATATGAAAATGGAAACCCTAATCAAATTGAGTGAATCATATAGTAATAATAATATATATAAGAATGATGAGTTGCTCTATGTATCTATATATATAATATATTGAAATATTGTAGTTGGCTAGAGAGCTATGGTGATGGCAGTTCAGATGAGAAAAAAGGATGACAAGACGTTATTGAGGAAGAATAAAGAAGTATTAAGTGATTGTTTGACAATATTGATTATATAGGGAGAGGAGTACTATCGTTGTTGATAAGGGAGAGAGAATGCCAATCTTAATTAAGATTTGGATTAATTCTATAATTAACTACTTAACTGTTTACGTACCTAGAAATTTGATAAAGTATCATTGTTTTATGAAGTAATCAAAGAAAGATATTTTTAGTTTAATTATTTGTTTAAGTTTGTTACATTAGTTTAGAGTTTTAAATACACGAATTATTGTTGTCCGTTTTTGTCTCCCACCTTCAATTTCCATCATCTATCTCAATATCTTTTTTCTCAAGTTCTCAACATAGTTCGAATTGAATAATCATTTAGTAAAGTCTAATCGATCATTTATGAAACTAAGATTCAAAAGAACATAACAATAAAACATGTTAATTTGAGGTCATTTCATCAGGCGGTATGTACCAAAGGGGACAAGAGGGTCATTTTTTCGAAATTAAATTTTGTTAAGTAATTTTAGATTTTTCATGAATTATTAATATTTTTCTATAGGTTTTTAACATTTTGCTTTTTTTTGATTTTTTTTTCCATAAAAATTTTAATTTTGTTTCTCTAAAAAAAAAATCTGGTACTACATGACCTAGGCAGGTTATGCCACTTGACAACCTATGTCGCATCAAGCATCACCCTAGGCCATACAAAATAGTATTACGGAATGGTAGCTAGTAGTGTTTGTTCGCTTAGTGACTCACTTTCCATCCTTGAATTTTGCCTAAGTCCTTGTTTGTTCATGGTCTTGATCTTCCGAAGTCTACAAGATACCGAGACCTATAACTTGATCGAAATCCACACAGAACTGACAGCCACTTGACAACCTATGTCACGGCAAGCAGCACCATAGGCCATACAAAATAGTATTATGGGATGGTGGCTAGTAGTGTTTGTTAGCTTGGTGACTCACTTTCCATCCTCGAATTTTACCTAAGTCCTCGTTTATTGATGGTCTTGATCTTCTCAAGTCTACAAGATTCTGAGACCTATAATTTGATCGAAATCCACACAAAGCTGACAAGATCCATTAAAAGAGATTAACCCAAAATATTAAGTATATATATTGTTGTAATAGTAGTATAGCTCATGATTTTGGTATTTTTAAAATGTTGAAATATAAAGATATGGTATATATGCTTGAATCATACTAACATATATACAAGTTTATTATATAAAAATAATACTCTAGTTAAAAAGCATATTATAAATGGAATATACAACTAACAGGATAAAAAATGGTTGAAATGACCTAACAGACTCACACTCGCAGGAGCAACAAATAATAATGATAAAAGGGGGGGTTGGGTGTGACCCTTTTTGGCAGTCATGCCGGGAGACCCGGGCTATCCTTGTATTTACACAGTTATTATTATTATTGCAGAAAGACTCCACAACTGCACCTTTTAAATCAAACTGATCACACACACATTACCTGGATTCTCTTTTTTGCTTCAATGCTTTGATCAATTATGTATTTCTACGTGTTATTCAACTAGGTTGGCTTTTTTCTACCTTTTTTTTTTTTTTTTTAATTTTCCTCAATTCCTCATATTTTTAATAGCCAGTTTATAAGTTTAATTACCTTGAACCTAAACCAATTAATAATTACCAATGTAGCTTATTGATCATGTATATTTATCTTGATGTTGTCGTAAGAAATCGCATTTTGAATATCTATATACGTATACATCTTGAAAGTAGTCTGGAAAAGAGTTCAGTAACGTTTATGGAGGTTGTCAAAGTCAAACTAGACTCCATACATTCAAATAGAAAGTCCACATGCGAAATAATTTTGATAAAGAAAAAAACTCCTATTTTTACTTGTTTTGGTAAAGCTTACTCAATTTGCTTTTGTTGAGTTATGGATTCGCTGAATGACTTAGCAAGTCTCTTCTTCAGCGAGTCCTCAGCGAGTAGCTTCTTCAGCGATCTCTCAGTGATCAATATTATCTTCAAGTTAAAGGATAAGTTCAATGACTCACCGTTATATTTGTAAGTCAAATATGGGCGGGAAGATGAAGATAAGAAGAGTGGTCCTAAAGACACGTGTTGATCAAGAAGATTGAAGACATGTGATCATGTACCAAAACGGTACCTGGGTCTTTCTCTCTCATACCGGATTTGGAAACAAACAAGATGAACACAGAGAACCCTGTAGATCTGAGAGATCCACCAATAGATGGTTGACAACCTTGAGGTGTCAACATCTATTGGGTTGTCATGTGATTCCCATCTCTGCCTATATAAGGAATCACTTGACCTAGCTGCAACCATGGTTGGTGTAGTTCTGCAATTGTCACTTTGTGTGTGTTTCTTATTGTAGAACACTTAAGTTTTTGTATGTCAAAAACTTAACAAGTATTTTTTTCAATTTTCTTCTTTGTAAACCAACCATGTATTCACTGTTTAATTAATATACATATAGTTAAACGTGTTTACTTTCTTATCGTATATCTTTTATTTTATCTGTTTTGATTGTTGAAAACTTGGGACTTTCAGTTGGTATCAGAGCGGTGGTTCGACACACCGAATCTGACCTGAGTAAAAGTTTGCAAGATCTTTTCTTTACTTTTTTCTGCATCTAAAACTTTTTCTTATTTTAGTTCTTAAAATCTTTCTCTATGACTGCAGTTCCTACTCTGGTTAATACCAGAGACTTTGGGTACGTTTCCATCCCTCCAAGATTCGAATCTCATGATTTTGGATCTTGGAAGGAAAGAATGCTTCTACATATTGTAG
Organism: Erigeron canadensis; assembly: GCF_010389155.1. Taxonomy (NCBI): domain Eukaryota; kingdom Viridiplantae; phylum Streptophyta; class Magnoliopsida; order Asterales; family Asteraceae; genus Erigeron; species Erigeron canadensis. The sequence goes on from NC_057768.1 coordinate 25,384,161, forward strand.
GAGTTGAACCTTACCTAATGACCATCTTAACCAAAGGTCCTTATGTACCGATTCTGGTTACCAGGACACCAGGAGCCACCACTGATGCTCCTGAGATTGTCACTGAGCTTATTAAACCTGAAGTACAATAGACAGATGACGAGCGTAGGATTGTTAATCTAGATGCTAGGTTAAGAAATCTCATTATAAATACCCTTCCTAATGACATTATGAAATATGTCATCAAGTTTTCCTCTGCTAAGAAGGTATGGGACAATCTTTGTACCAGATTCGATGGTACAGAAGATGTCCTTGCCACTAAAAAAATTAATATGAAGCGTGCCTATGAAGGATTCTTCTCTCTTCCAAATGAGAATCTAGATGGCACTTACAATCGCTTCAAATGTCTGTTGAATGATATGACTAATGCTGGCATAGAGCATGATATGCTTGAAGTATGCCACAAGTTCATTGATAGCCTTCCAATTAAATGGCAAGGTTTAAGACAGATTCTTCGCACCACCAAGCAACTTAATATGCATGACTTGGAATCACTTTATGGCACTCTTCAATTTGAAGAGAGAGCCCTTGCTCAAAACTTAAGAGTAGAAGCTGATTCCAAGAGGCATGCTGGCTCATCTTCCTCCTCTCTATCTAATAATTCTTATTCTCTTGACCCTCTTGCCTTGGTCTTTGCTGAAGTTGACTCCATCCAAGTCAACAGCAGCTCTGCTACCCCATCTCATCTACAAGATCTTGTCAATGACCTCGATATTGAGGAGAGACAAGAAATGTTCTCAGACTTCATGCAATTTGATCTTATCGCTGGTAAGAGATATTCCAAAAAAATGGAATAGTCGTAAGTCGACTTTCTCTCAAAAATCAGTAGTTGACAAATCGCAAGAAGAATGTTGGAGATGTGGTCGAAAAGGCCATTACCAAAAAGAATGCAATGTTTCTATTCCTTCCATGCAGGGAGCGAAACCCTCTTCTTTCTCCTCAGCAAAACCCTCCTCAGTCAAGCCCGCTGATGAATACAAAAAGAAGTACTACGAGCTTCGTGCTAAGATGGCTGACGTTGAGGAAGCCAAGCTTCCTGCCAAGAGTCTTGTTGCTGAACAACATGACTGGGCAGACTCTGATGACTCTGAAGCTGATGAAGAAGAGTATGTTGATGCCATTTGTCTTATGGCCCTTGCTGATGATCAAGCACTGACAAAAGATCAAGTCTGTTCCAGTCAGTGGGTGAATGTCACTCTCAAGAAGGTATGCAATTTTTCCTCTGCATCTGAAGAAAATAAGTCAGAAATTTTTGAGTCGCTTACTTGTGACATTCAATTTGTTGAATCTATTCGTGCTGGTCTTCAAGCTAAGCTTAACTCAGTCAGTGCTAAGCTAAGTGCTAAAACTGACAAGCTCAAGGACCTTCGAAATGTTCATGTTGAGCTTGAGTCTCAAAAACTTCTAAATCAAAATCTTCAAAAATCAAACGAAGATTTAAAAAATAAGGTCGTTGACCTTGAAAAAATTGTTATCTCTTGGTCTAAAGCCTCCAAGCTTCATGACCAAATCTTCAGCAAGCTGATGCCTACTCAAATCAACGCCATTATCAGTGGAGATTATGAGACTGCGGCCCTTGTTACCAATCACTTTGGTGACAATCCGGCTGCTGAAGAAAGAATTCCTCCAAGTGCCATTGGTTCTAGTGAAGAAATGATGAAGTATCACTTCACCAAAGGAGCAAATGATTATCACTCCGAGCTTGATAATGTGTCATCCTTATCCAACACTTCTTCCTCTTCTTCTTCTACCAAACTCAAAACTTATTATCCTCCTAGTTTTGCTAAGACAATCTTTCTTGATCATCCATCATTGATATGATGCCTAATGAAGGCAGAATTCAATATTCTTCTTCTCAAACCTTTGAAGGAAATCCTTCAAGTGATGGTTATAAGCCTATAGCTCCACTGCTGCTGACCGTTCAGTCTAAAGCTTTTGATCCCTTCAAAAGAAGCAAGGTTGTTGTTCCATATGACTACAGTACTCCTCAGCGAGTTATACCTGTTAGTCAATCCGCTGAATCTTCCACTCCTTTTGTTGTTGCTGAAAGTCCTGCGCCTCAGATGCCACCCTCCTCTTCAAATTCTTCTCATGCTGGCAAAAAGGCTGCTGTGCATGGTCATTTAATGAATAGGAGAAATAAGTTCGCTGACGGTCGCTATCAGCAACCCAACTCCATGTATGTTCCAAAGGGAACTTCTCTCTCCCAGCACTTCAGACCTGTTCAGCAGGTCAGACCTTCTCAATTTGAAGGACATCAAGATGGAAAATCTCCTTTGGAGGCTCAGCATTTCAGATCTGCTCAACAGGTTAGACCTTTTCAACAAGGTGGTCAGCGAAATGCTCAGACTCATCTTGATCCTTCCTCTTCAAATGCCCAATCTAAGGACAAATCCATTCTTGGTCCTGTTCCAAAGACTATTCCTTTACTACATCAGAAGAAGTCTGCATCTCAAATCAAAAAAGAAAAAGGTCTTTTCTACAGCGTCAACTGCCTCAAATAATCTTGAAATTTGTGAGCTAACCAAACGTGTTAACGACCTATCCTCACAGCTTAAGGATTTTCTGACTCTAAATCAGACCAGTAATAGAAAATGCTATCTTTGTGGTGAAAGAGGACACGTTGCTGCTGACTATACTGAGAACAACTCTAGGAATCCTCCTGAAATTGTCATTCAGCCAAATCCCTCCTCATCTCCTGCTGCTCCTGCTTCTGCTATCAACACACAAGCTCTTCTTGCAGAATCGAGCATGAATTCAAATAATAATTTTGTTTTAAGTGAAAGCAATATTGCTGAATTCATTGCCTCTCAACGAATCTCTCTTCCCTTTTCTCAAGAGATTATCTCCAATGGTACTAACAGTATCCTTGTAGAATATGGAAGTAATAATCAAGTTGGCGGTTTGGTTATTCTTGACACTGGAAACTCTACCAATCAAGGAGATACTGTTGAAGCCATGAGTTTCATACCTCCGTCCAATCAACTGACTGAGACACTTTCAGTTGATGAAACTGTTAACAATGAAACTGTTGACACTTCAGTCACCTCTTCTTCTTCTAATGATAATGATTCTTCTCACTCTTCCTCTGCTGATAATGACTCAGCAGGGACACTTATAATTCAACCTAAACCCTTCTATTGTTATCCATGCAGGCCTCACAAGGAAAAGAAGTGTGATATTTGGACAGTGGATATTCAAAACACATGACTGGATCCAAGGACCTGCTGGATAACTTCGTGGTGACTGATGGTCCCACACTAGTGTTTGGTGACAACTCAACTGACCAAACTGAAGGATATGGATCTCTCTCTAATGGGCTAATAAAGTTCTCAAAGGTTGCCTATGTGAATGGTTTAAAACACAACCTTATCAGTATTAGTCAACTGTGCGATGCTGACTATAAAGTCATTCTCGACAAGCATCAAGGCACAGTTGTAAATATTGACAAAGAGGTAGTTTTAATAGCTCCTAGAAAGAGAGATATCTATTTGGTTGATTTCACTCCGGTTAAAACCGACAGTGAAACATGTTTCTTTTCGAAATCTGTATCTCAAATCAATTGGTTATGGCATAAGCGTATGTCGCATGTCAACTTCAAAACCATCAACTCTCTTGCCAAGAAAAATCTTCTTCGAGGCCTTCCTCCTCTCACTTATGAGAAGGACAGGCTCTGTGGTGCCTATGAAAAGGGTAAAAGCCATCGAGCCACCTTCAAAACTAAACAGGCCAATTCTATAAATGGTTGCTTCCATCTTCTTCATATGGATCTTTTTGGTCCTGTAAATGTTCAAAGCCTAAGGGGTAGCAGATATACCTTAGTTATTGTGGATGAATATTCACGATACACTTGGACTATATTTCTGCATTCGAAAAGTGAAGCTGCTGAGGAAATTATAAATTTTATCAAAAAAATGGAAAACCTCAACAGCATTCGGGTTAAAGAACTCAGAAGTGATCATGGCACTGAGTTTAGAAACCACACTCTTGAAAGCTTTTTTGCTGATCAAGGGATAGCACAAAACTTTTCTTCTGTTCGAACCCCTGAGCAGAATGGTGTAGCTGAAAGAAGAAACATGACTCTTATTGAAGCTGCTAGGTCTATGCTCAGTGAATCATCTCTCCCATTAAAATTTTGGGCAGAAGCAGTTAACACTGCTTGTCACACTCAAAATAGGTGTCTTATTGTCAAACGACATGATAAGACTGCCTATGAAATTCTTAAGGGCAAGAAACCCCAAATTGGATATTTCCATGTTTTTGGTTGCCCCGTCTTTATTCTTAATAATAAGGATCACTTAGGAAAGTTCGATCCCAAGGCTGATGATGGCTACTTTTTGGGATACTCTATTAGCAAAGCTTTCAGAGTGTTTAACACTCGCACACAAAAGGTTGATGAATCAATTCATGTTACTTTTGATGAAAGCTGTTCAGCTCTAAGTGATGTTCCCAAACAATCATCTGCTGAAGAAATTCTCAGCGACCTCGCTGATCCTCCTAAAATGACAGCTACACAATCAATCGCTGATACTCCCGTTGCTGAACCATCCTTGAATGTGTCTCCAAGTATTGATCACATCGCTTCTCATATCTATTCTGTAGATCCAGTAGAACCTCTTCTTAGGTCAATACTAAAAGACTCCATCAGCGATTCTTCTCCTGAAGTAGTTCAAGAAACTGACAATATCGCTGATGATGTCTTCCATGATGCCTCAGCGAATCCTGATTTAGGAGACGCTGAGGATGACATTCCTCAGCAGGAAGAACCTGTCAGCGACTCTCCTGTCAGCAATCCTGAACCTACCCTAACTGTTGATCTCTCTAGCTATCCAATAGTTACTGGTGATCCTATCTCCACCGCATCTTCTGCGCCTATCCACTCTTCCATTCATTCTCCTGCACTCAAATGGACTGCTGAGCACCCACTGGACCATGTAATTGGTAATCCAACCAATGGTGTTCAAACCAGATCAGGGACAAGTAATACTTGTCTCCATGTAAATTTTCTTTCTCAAATTGTTCCTTCTAACATTGGAGAAGCAATGGCTGATCCCTCTTGGGTTGAAGCCATGCAAGAGGAACTTACCCAATTTGAAAGAAATCATGTGTGGTTTCTAGTTCCTCCTCCATGTAAGGAACCCATTGGCACTCGATGGGTTTATAGGAACAAAATGGATGAAGCTGGTATTGTTGTTCGCAACAAAGCCAGACTGGTGGCACAAGGATATACTCAAGTAGAAGGCATTGACTATGATGAAACCTTTTCCCCAGTCGCTCGTCTTGAGGCTATTCGCCTCTTTCTTGCTCACGCTGCTTTCAAAGGCTTCATTGTCTATCAGATGGACGTCAAGAGTGCCTTTCTAAATGGTGCTCTTGATGAAGAGGTCTATGTCAAGCAGCCTCCTGGTTTTGAGAATCCAAAGCATCCTCACTATGTCTACAAGCTCAATAAAGCTCTTTATGGTCTCAAATAGGCTCCCAGAGCCTGGTATGATACCCTCTCTTCATTTCTTTTAGACCATGGATTTCATAGAGGAACCATAGATAGCACCCTCTTTATTTACAAAGAGAAAACTCATGCTTTGTATGTCCAAATATATGTTGATGACATAATCTTTGGTTCTCTTTCTCCAAAGCTGTGTAAGAAGTTTAGTACTCTTATGTCAAGTACGTTTGAAATGAGTATGATGGGCGAGTTAACCTTCTTTTTAGGTTTACAAATTAAGCAACTTCCCACAGGCATTTTCATCAACCAAGAAAAATACATTAGGGATATGTTGCATAAGTTTGACTTCACCCATGTCACTCCCAAACGCACTCCTATGTCTCCTCCAAATAACCTTCATGCTGAACCAAATGGGAAGCATGTAAATCCCACTTACTATGGAGGCATGATTGGATCGCTCATGTATCTTACAACGAGTCGCCCTGACATTATGTTCTCCACATGCCTCTGTGCTCGCTATCAGGCCTCTCCACGAGAGTCTCACCTCCTCGCTGTAAAGCGAATCTTCAAATATCTTGTGTGATAATACAAGTGCTATTGCTATTACACACAATCCTGTTCAGCACTCCAAAACCAAGCATATTGATATTCGATATCACTTCATTCGTGATCATGTCATGAAGGGAGATGTTGCAATCTATTTCATTCCAACTGATGATCAACTAGCTGACATCTTTACAAAACCCTTGGATGAAACTAGATTCAAACTGCTTGTAAGCAAGTTAGGAATGTCGAATGGAGAATCAGCGACATGATTGTCATGTCTGCTACTCAGCAAGTGAGTTTGTCTTACTCGCTGATCCCTGTTGCTTTGGGAAAAAGCAAAACAAAGGCAATGGAAAGCCAAAAGTTTCCATCTAGTCCGATAGCAAACGGTTATTGGTAAAGACTTGTAAAATCCGTTGATCCCTGTTGCTTTGGGAAAAAGCAAAACAAAGGCAATGCATAGCCAAAAGTTTCCATCTAGTCCAATAGCAAACGGTTATTGGTAAAGACTTCTAAAATCCGTTGATCCTTGTTGCTTTAGGAAAAAGCAAAATAAAAGAAATGAAGAGCTAAAAGTCTTTATCTAGTCCAACAGAAAACGGCTGTTGGTAAAGACTTATAAAATCCGTTGATGGCTGACAATTTGCCAAAAATTGTTTTATCAGCGACCTTATGTTAGTCATAAGATCACTGACCTTCATTCTCTAAAATTTGTCTCAGCATCAAAATTAAATCCTTCTCTTAAAAAGAGGTGCTGAAGCATTTTATAAAATAAATTATTTTCATACTTATATTTTCAATATTGAATAAAACATAGGACTACATCTGAAACTAACTATTTCGGCTGCAACTATGTTGGTGACGTGGCACTCTTTGAGCCATATGATATATGATTTAAAACAAAAATTTACCCACTTTTTTTTCTTGAGTACGTCACCTGTCCACTTGAGACTGTTACTATGCATCTGACGGTCTGGCTCTGTCTGACGCATACGGCGCACACTCAAGTATTTGTAAAATATTTTTTAAAACGTTACTCACAAAATTATTTTTTAGATATACATATATCTTTGACAGTTGTTAAAAACAACTGTACAGTTTGAAAACGAGGAGAGAGAGAAAACCTTTTGTCTTTTCATTTGACCAATCATGTTCCATCACCATACCCTATATATACAAACTCATACTCATATTCCCACTTTCACACTTTCTTTCAACTATTCATCTTCTCTCAAATCTCTTAAAATCTCTCAAACTGTTCATCTCTTCTAAATCATATTATCTCCTTCCTTTGATCTTTACATCTTCAAATCTCCACACTAAACTTCTTAAATGGCTTCATCATCTGAAACTCCATCCGCTTCCGCCACCACCGAACAAACTCCGAAATCTTACCTAAATTCTTCTACTTATTCTCCCTCTTCTAATATCGTTAAATCTTCTAAAATCTCCTTGGCTGCATTAGATATGGTTGTTTAACCTAATAACCATCTCGGCTCGTCTGACGTACCAAAAGGTACAAAAGGATATAAGCCTATGCTGGATTTCATCCATGCTTCCCCTGCCAGTTACTGTATAATGGCATATCAGGAGAAGATTTATGTTCATCTTCTTCGAGAGTTCTGGTGGAAATGTAGTTATTATGAGTCCACCCAGTCTATCTCTGGCAATATTCGAGAAGGAACGAAGACCATTACCATCACTCCAGCATCATTACGTCAAACTCTTCGCTTCCCACAAGAGAATAATGATAATACATTTGTGGAAGCTGCTGGAGATGATGAATGGAAGGCATGGCTGCCTTCAATCGGGTATAATCATAACCTGAGGAACCCTCCGGCGATCCCAAGCAATCCCTTGAAACAAAATCTCCCTGTGATCTAGAGAGTTCTATTTACTCATGTGATCCAGTGTATGGGTGGAAACTCTGGATCTTACAATCAGGCGTCTTCAACTTCGATGCCTATTATCCACGCTCTTACTGAAGGAAGATTCGTGGACTATGCCTTGATGATCTTCAATGATATGAAGCACAAGCTCACCCTGAATAACAGATCTCACACAGTGCCTTTTGTGAGAATTTTCTCCCTTGTCTTCAAAGAGGTGCAGGGTGGTGAATATGACTTGCCAAATGCTGCCACAATTCAAGTAGCTAGGGTCGGCAGCAATATATATAAGCAACCTGCTGAACATTTGGTTGCTCGCCTCACTGTACATATGAAAGAGGTATGTTGGTGCATTTCCTAGTGACAACAACATTCCTGAAATGTAGTTTGAATCTTTCGTTTGTGTAAAGTCGAATATTAATTATATGTTTAATAAAGTCAACCTTGACTGTTGACCAAGTCAAGCTCGACCTTTGACCAGGTCGAGGTCAAGGTCAAGTCAAGGCTAAGGCCCATCTAGTTATAGGTGTTTTTAAGTCCATTATGTTTAGTATAAATAGAGATTAACCTTATGTTTAAGGTTAATCTTCTAGCTTTCGATTTCTTTCATATTCTTGCATTTAGGAACTTGGTATTTACTTGTAATTGCATTTACTGAAGTAATATACGGTTCCAGTTTATTCATGTTTGTGTTCATGTTGTTGATTGCTTTTGTATAAGAATTTCCGCACTTATACATTAGATACTTAATCTTGTTAGATCCGGTGGCTAAGGGACTTTCAATTGGTATCAGAGCCACTAGAGGTATTCTATTGGTTCGGGATTAAGGTTTCAACCACAATTAAGTATTCGGAACAATCAAGCATCACAGGCTCCTGTCAAGCTCGTCTAGATCAAGCCAAGCTCGACCAGGTCGAGCTCGACCTGCTCTTAAGCTCGACCTCCACCTCGACCAGCCTCCTAGCTTGAGCTTGACCTTACTAGCTCGACCTCGTTCTAGCTAAGCTCGACCTTGACCTATCTTTAGTCGATCCCATCTTCTGATTTTTGGAAGTTTTGAAGGGGTGAGCCTATATAAACTCGTCTCTTTTGTTTAAAAAAAAAAAAAAAACTTTTTTCAAGAATTTGCAACTTGCTTACTTTTAAGTCTGGAATTGGCTGAAGTTTGAACACATAACTCTCTTGAGTTTAAGTTTGATTTCGGTTGTACAAGTTGTGGACTTGTAATCGTAATCAAGTTTGGATTCTTATCTTTTACTCATTGTTTTTTTCAAGAACTTGAAATTTTGTTTAGGTTTTGGTTTGAAACTTGTCTGAATATTGAACTTGTAACTCTCTTGAGTTTAAGTTTGGTTTATGTTAATCAAGTTATTGAACTTGTAAGCTTGGATAATTTTTGGTTCTTGCATACGTTTTTCTGAATTTATAATCTTGCTTAAATTTTGGTCTGAAATTGTTTGATCTTTGAACTTGAAAACTTTTTTGAAGTTTTGGTTCAATCTCTGTAATTCAATATTTGGATCTGAAAACTTGAGCAATTTTAGGTTCATTAATCTCTAATATGGATCAAAAGTTGTTAAGTCGTTTAATGGAGATGGAACATATTGTGGGTAAATCCACATCTCCTCCGAAACTGTTAAGGATTGAGGAATATCCATCTTGGAAAACTCGATTTGAGAACTATTTAAGATGGACGGATGTTCGAATGCTGATCTGCATTAAGGATGGCTTCAATCAAGCAACTGTAAGTTTTGCAGATGTTAAAGAAAAGGCTAAATGGACTGCTCTTTCGGATGATGACAAAAGGATGTTCGAGGCCGAACACAAGGCATATGGTTGTATTACTATGTGTCTGCCAGAGGATATTCTGCACACTTTTGAGCAAGAATCATACTCTACGCCAAAGGAACTTTGGAATGCCTTGGCTAATAGGTATGAAGGAGATGACGTAGTGAAGAAGGGAAAACAAGAACTTCTGAAAGCTCAGCACTTAGTTTTCAAAGCGATGAAGAATGAGACACTTGATGATTTGGTAAATAGGTATTACCATCTCATGATGGAGATGAGAAATCATACAGTGACTCTAATGAACGCTGAAAAGAATGAGAAATTTCTGGATGCCCTACCATCACAATGGGATTTTTATTCGGTTTTGATCAAACGTGATCCTACATATACTCAAATGACTCTCGATACGGTGATAGTGCATTTGAGGGGGTTTGATTTGAATATTAAGAAACGTGAAACCCAAACTGATGTCATACAACATCCGGAGATTTATCGAGCAAAGAAGCCAAATACGGTTGAACCATCTGGGTCAAGAGCAAGTGCTTTCTTTTCCAATTCTGCTGAGCAAACTGAGATGTTGGGAGATGAGAATAGTTATTGCTTTGTCACTGCTTCGATGGAGAAAAATCATGGTTCATCATATTTAGTCGGCAGTTCTCAAAGGACTCTAAAGTCTATGCCTCTAAGTGTCAAATCCGCTGAAAGTCATGTTAGTTTATTGGCTGCTTTTATGACATCCTACGAGGCATTGGTTTCTGGAAAACTGATAGACCCGGAATTGGCTGATCTAGAGTATGAGCAATTGGATCCTGATGATCTTGAAGAAATGGATCTCAAATGGCAACTAGCAATGGTTGCTCGTAGAGCTAGAAGATTTATGGGGCGTACTGGAAGAGACTTGACAAATGGAAAAGTAAAGTTTGATAAAACTAAGGTTAAATGCTATAATTGCAATGGATTTGGTCACTTTGCTAGAGAATGTCATCGACCAAAATAAGAGGCAACCACTAGTTTCTCCAAACCAAATCAAATAACTGGAAATCAAAATTCTGGGTCCTCTACTGGATCTAAAGCTTTGGTTGTACAAGAAAAGGCTGAGAAATTTGATTGGAGTACTTTCGTAGATGAATCGGGAAACTCAGCCAACGCTTTTATGGCCGAGATTGTTGATCATGTGACTTCAGCTGAAGAAGAGGCACCTAAGTCGCCAGAGTCAGAATCCTCTCCTGAAAATAAAGTTATTGAAAGTACTAGTGAAAAGAATGGTGGGGGAGAAGTCTTTAAGCTCAATATTGCTGAAGGATTAAAAATTGAAGAAGCCATTGGCTATATGGCTCGAGTTTCTGCTCCAGAAGACCAAAAGGTATCTTTCAACTTTAACTTTATTGTTGATATCTGTGCCATGTATGTTAATTTGTCTAAAAGAAATGAGGGCTTGACAAGACTCAATGATGAATATGCTTTGGGAATGCAAGCTATTCATAATTTACAAGAAGAAAACTCTATTTTTCGAGAAAGAATTAAAGATTTAAAGTCGAAAATGAGAGAAGATGAAAAACATCGTACTATTTTGAAAGCTAAAGTTTGTGAGCAGGGTCAAATCATTGATCTGGCTACAACAACTTTTGAAAACAAAGTTAAAGAATTGAGCACAGCTCAAAAGGAATTAGTTGAGGCGAATGCTCAAATTACTGCTTTGAAACTTAAAATAGATGATCTTCATTTGAAACAAAAGAGGATAGATGCTTTTGAACCATTACCTAACAAAAAGGGGAAGAATGGGTTGGGTTATGGTGAAGTGGAACCTCCTTTTAATGACAATTATTCTTTTCTTAAAACTGATGAAATTGAATTGAATCCAGTTAAGCCTGATGAGTTTTCTAAGATAGTTAGACCTACTGAACTTCCTGAGGTTCCAACTTCTGAGGAAGTTAGGTCTGATGAGTCAACAACAGTGGTTCTGGGAGAGACAAATCCAATAAGTGATAAGTCAAATGAAGATGACAAGCTGGTTAAATCTCACTCAATCCCAAGTGAGATTCATGAGACTATGAAGAGTTTGTTTTCAAATTTAGAAAAACCTAAAGTGATAACAGTTTTTACTTTAAAAGGAAAGTCTCAAGTGTTTACTGAAAAAGAATTCAGTTTGGATAGTTTTAATCCTGACAAAATTGATAAGGTATGGTGTGTTGAAGAAAATGATGTTTTGTACTTAACTCCGCCGTCAAAGTTACCTAGAAAGGTACATTTTGATGAAAGTTGTAACAAAGTTGCACACATTGAAAATCTTGAGACATCGAACTCTTTATCGTCTGACTCAACGGATGAGCCAAAGATTATTCAAAAGAAACCAGTTGAGCAAATAATTTGTTTTAAGTGTCGTGAGAAAGGACATGTTGCAAGTATTTGTCCTTACAAGAAAAGTAGTGACCCACCAGACCAATCTGTGACTGTTTCAGTTGACTCCAAAAAGAAAATTGACGGGTTCACTAATGGTTTGGGTAAAATTTTGAATCATGGAGTCACTATTAAAAAACAGCCGCAAGTTTCTATTAAGGGTAATGTGTCAGTTGGACCTAGCACAAGCAGATCTATAACACCGTTAAGGGGGAGAACTTCTCAACAAGTTCATCCTCCAACAATGGTTCAAAATCGACCTCCCGTACATCACTATGTGACAAGTGCCCCTTTGCCTCATCAAATTAGAAGTCAACTTAGTGACATAAGAACTTCTACTAATTATGTCCCTGAATTGCGTATAGATACCGGTCCACCTTTACGAAGGCCAGTAAATCCTTCAGTTTGGAGGCCTTCAGGATCAAATACGCATTCTGTTACAAGATCTTCTGTTCTGAGTCAATATGATGGGGAACTGAGGGAGATTATTGTAATGGAGGATGGAAGACCCAAGACCATAGTGGCTTGGGTCCCCAATAAGAAGTGATCCTTTGTTTGATTGTGCAGGAACAGCTAAGGAAGGCTATCAGTAAGTGGTATGTAGATAGTGGCTGTTCTCGGCACATGACGGGGGAAAGGGGGTTACTGTGTAAATTTGTAACAGTTAAGGGTGGTCATGTGAAATTTTCCGGAGAAAACGGTGGAAGCATTACTGGGATAGGGGATGTTTCTAATGGCAAGATTACGTTGGAAAAAGTGAACTTTGTTGAGCAACTCAATCACAATTTGATGAGCGTATCTCAAATTTGTGATAAAGGAAATGCGGTACATTTTAATGTGACTGAAGCAGTGGTACTCAAACCGGGATTTGTGATACCTGAAGATTGGATAGTTATGCGAGCACCACGGGTAAAAGACACTTACATCATGGATATGAGTGTTGACGATCCAGTTATGGATGCTACATGTTTGTTATCTAAAGCTTCAGAGTCTGATTCCGTTCTTTGGCATCGTAGGATGGCTCATTTGCATTATCGAAAAATGAACTACATAACGAGAAATGGTTTAGTGCAAGGTGTGCCATTGAAGAATTTTGTGTGTCTGAGGATAAGTGTGTTTCGTGTTTGAAAGGGAAGCAACATAGGAAGCCTCATAAATTGAAGACAGTAAATTCAATTGAATCTACATTTGAACTTCTGCATATGGATCTCTTTGGTCCTATCCATGTGAAAAGTGTTGGTGGTAAACATTACTGCTTGGTTGTAACAGATGATTATTCTCGATACTCTTGGGTATTTTTCTTAGCTTTGAAAAGTGAGATGGTAGGTGTTTTGATCAACTTTTTCACTGAAGCTGAGAATGTGTATAATACAAGAATCAAGAGGATAAGGAGTGATAATGGTACGGAATTTAAGAATCATGTTATGGAAGTTTATTGCCTAAGTAAGGGAATTCAACATCAGTTTAGTGCTCCCTACACACCGCAACAAAATGGAGTTGCTGAAAGGAAGAATAGGACACTGATAGAGGCAGCAAGGACGATGCTGGCAGATTCGAAACTTCCTGCTATATTTTGGGGGGAGGCAGTGAATACAGCGTGTCATGTCTTAAATCGGGTTTTGACGGTTAAGCGTTTTAATAAGACTAGTTATGAACTCTTGAATAACCGTAAACCAAATTTGACAGGGTTTGAACCGTTCGGCGTCCCATGTACATTGTTGAAAACTAGAGATCAACCTAAGTTTGGCGAGAAAGTTGACGAAGGTTATTTTCTTGGTTACAAGTCTGGTTTACCGATAAAGCGAGCTTGGAACAAAAGAGTTCGTGAGGTTCAATGGGTTTTTGACATTGTTGTTTCAAGTTATAAACCTGAAGGTCATGAAGGACACGAGGCATTATTTGATTATGATGTTGTTTTTACCCCGTTTACTGGTTCTACGTCTGTGGATGCAGGTACTACAGGAATTGATCCAGAATGTCTCTTGCAGAATGAAGATGATGGCGTTACACCAAGATCAAGCATACCGAGTTCTGTATCTGACACCTCTGAAATTGGATCTCCTCCGCCGGTACATGATGGTTCGTCTTCAAGTGGGACTTCTGGACCTTCTGATGAGGTTGAATCTCCTTCTGTTGAAACTATGGAGAATGAAGATGAATTTGAAGGTGAGGTTCCATTTGAGAATTATGGGAATTTTCGTGTACATAAGGATCATCCATTTTCCAATGTAATTGGTAGTTTGGATGGAGGAATGCAAACTCGATCAAGTCTAACTAGGCAGACTAGCTTGTTTGCTGATGTTAAGGAAAAAGGTGATTTCAGTAAATGCATGTATAACTGTTTCATTTCACAAGTCGAGCCGAAGAATGTACAAATGGCTTTGAAAGACAATTCGTGGGTGGAAGCTATGCAAGAAGAGTTATCTCAATTTGAAAAGTTAGGTGTGTGGCATTTAGTTGATTTGCCTGACGGCCAGTATCCGATAGGTACTAAATGGGTTTTTAAGTGTAAAAGAGATGACCGAGGTGTTGTCGTGAGAAATAAAGCAAGGTTAGTTGTGAAAGGTTGTGCACAATTACCAGGGATTGATGTTGATGAAGTATTTGCACTGGTTGCTAGGTTGGAAGCTATTCGTCTGTTTTTAGCTTTTGCATCGAATAAGGGCTTCAAGGTTTTTCAACTTGACGTAAAAAGTGCTTTTCTTTATGGTGAAGTCCAAGAACAAGTGTATGTAGATCCACCGCCAGGGTTTGCTGATCCAGAATATCCGGATAGGGTTTATCGATTGGATAAGGCTTTGTATGGATTGCATCAGGCGCCTAGGGCTTGGTATGAAAAGCTGTCAAAACACCTTCTGGAAAATGGTTTTGAAAAAGGACAGATTGATAGCACCTTATTCATTAAGTGGAAGAATAAGGATTTTCTGTTAGTTCAAGTATATGTCAATGATATCATCTTTGGTTCATCTGATGTAAGCATGTGCAAAGATTTTGAAAAGGTAATGAAAAGCGAGTTTGAGATTAGTGCAATAGGGGAATTAAGTTTCTTCTTGGGGTTGCAAGTTGATCAGAAAAAGGATGGCATTTTTATCCATCAGACTAAGTATGTGAATGATATCTTAGAAAGGTTCAAGATGACTGATGCAAAATCAATTGCTACTCCTATACCGGTCAATCATCAACTTGGAGCTGTTGTAGATAGTGATGAGCCTGTTGATCCCACTCTTTATAGAGCAATGATAGGTTCTCTTATGTATCTAACAACTTCTCGCCCTGACATTATGTTTGTTGTTTGTATTTGTTCTCGATTTTAGGCTGATCCACGAGCATCACACCTATCAGCGGTGAAGCGTATCTTTCGATACCTCAAAGGACGACCAAAACTGGGCATTTGGTATCCTTCGGAGGGTGATTTGGATTTTGTAGCTTATTCTGATGCTGACTATGGAGGCTGTAATCTGACGAGAAAGTCTACTTCTGGAGGTTGTCAATTCTTAGGAGGAAGGATCATGTCTTGGCAGTGCAAGAAGCAAACGTCTGTTGCTAATTCGACGTGTGAAGCTGAATATGTTGCTGCTGGCAATTGTTGTTCTCAGGTTCTCTGGTTTCAACAACAGTTGCGGGACTACGGTTTGAATTTCACTAACACTCCTATTATGGTTGATAATGAATCCACAATCTGCATCACTAATAACCCGGTTAAGCATAGTAAGACTAAACATATTGAAATCAGACACCATTTTATTCGTGATTGTGCTGAAAAACGTTTGATTCATATGGTTAAAGTACATTCTGATTACAACTATGCTGATCTTTTCACTAAGGCCTTTGACAGGGCACGTTTTGACTTTTTGCTTCAAGCGAACGGAATGAGGAATCCCGAGTAACGAATCTTGCATAAGAAACATGTATTGCATGTGTCTTAGTTTTATGTTCTTTACTTTTATGTCTTTTACTTTCAGTCATATTTTTTTAAAAATAATAATAATAATAATAATAATAATAATAATAATAATAATAATAAATAAATAATAAATATATAAAAAAATAAAAAATATAAGGAGTTACTATTGTTTGTGAGAACAAGATGACGAGATATTAGCGGCTGGTTTGCACCTTAATATTTAAATTTTAAGTTGATTTGACCAATGCCTTCATTATATGATGTATCGGTAGGCACAAAGCACCAAGGTTTTCCACTCAAATTAATATCGTTCAAATTAACCAATGTACTTGTGGGGAACATGCTAGGTATATGGCCTAGAATGCCAGCTCATTAAGCGAGACTGGTCCTTAATTCTTACAAAATAGATTGAGTTTGATTTTTGTGTTAATTGGGTATATGGGCCATCCGGGGGTGTACTCGCCTATGCTCTCTATCAGGGCTCGTGCTTTTACATCTATGAAGGAGTAGTGATGTGTGAGCATTCATGCAATCCTTCTGGAGTAGTGTTGGGTTTCACTAAAGGAGCACTGTCAAAGTTATGTCTCTCTACGGGGTGTGATGCCTCAACCAGTTCACCTCTGTCTTTCGCAACCAGCACTACTTCAGCGCTTGACTAAGTTGGTGTACTACTCTGACCTTAATTAAAGTAAGTGCTTTAATTATTAAGGATGTCTTCTATTGCAAGGATGTAATACTCATATATTCTTTTAATATGGAAATTCGAACTCATCCCTAGATTGTAAGGGTATATCTGGTTGTGGGAGACACGAGTACGCAAATAATAATTTGGTCATTAGTAAGTTACCTTGGTTACATGGGTAGATCCTTGGTCCGGGTATATCGAAAGTGTCCATGGGAGCTGGAAGTGCCGAGTGTTTAAGAGGATAAACATATTGGTAATCGTCTTGGATTATTGGTCATAACTAATAATAACAAAGAGAATTGTATTTCTCTGTGCAAACTTGGCTTAAAGTGCTAATCTGATTGTTTTCGTAGTGACTCTCACCAAAAGTTGCTTATTTATTCTTGTTTGTTTATTTATTTATCGTTAAATAATAATAAGTATATTGGTGTTTCTTATGCTGCAAAAGATCGTTACGGATGAACATCATTCTGTATTAAGCAAAAGGTAAGATATATTATATCTGTGTTGAAAGACTGATTTTGTCTAAATAATCTTTCATTAGATTATTTTAAAGTCTTTTTAATGCTTTGACAAGAAAAATTAAATTTCTGAAAAACTTGTCAAGTTAAAAGGTTTTTAATTAAACTTTTTAATTAGTTTTGAAATGAGTATTCTACTAACTTGAAAATAAAATTTTTAGCTGGTGGAAATACATTAAAATGTTTAACCTTGATTTAATTTTTTTTAAGTTAAATGGGTTATATAAAAATTGGTGTCATGTTTAACCTCGGGATGGGCTGGTTTCGGGCTTGAGGGCCGGTTAGGGTCTAAGTCCTAATTAAGTTGCCATATTTTTTACCATACAACCTTTTTAACCTAAACCTTTTTTAAAATCTAAAATAAAACCTCTTCACCTTCATCTCTCTCTTTCATCTCTCTCGACCTAACACACACACACACACTCGACCTAACACACACACACACACCAGACACACACACATACCAGACGCACACACTCACTCGACCTCGAACACACTCGACCTAACACACACACACACACCAGACATACACACAGTCGACCACACATATATACACACTCGACCTCACACACACACTCATACACATTCGACTAAGGAAAGTTTTTGGGCTTGAACGGGTTTGTTAGACCTAAATGGGCCGGTTTGAAATTTGATTGAACCTTTACAACCCTTTAAAACCCACACGTTTTCACTAACCCTTAAACCATAAGACCCTTTAAGTTTTCGGAGCTCGACCTCACTCATTCGTACGCACACACAAAAACACACATACACACACACAATTCGAGATTAAGGGATTGTTGGGGTTGAACTTGCTTGGATCGGGGTTGTTCAACACGGATTTAGGTTGGACTCGACTTAAATTGCTTTGCTTTTGTTTTATTTTCGATCCATCATCAAGTAAGTATTCCTTTTTCTTTTATTCTTGGATTCTTGAGGTTGAAGATGATGAATAGTGTTTTTTTTGTTTCAAAAATCGTTTTTTTCCTTACCCTAGTTTGACCTAGCTCGACCTACTGTTTCACTCGAGCTCGACCTAGTCGAGCTCGACCTAACCCAACCTTCTTATGTAGGGTTTAGTTCTACTCGTGCTCGACCTAGCCCTCGAATATTGGAGCTCGACCTCCGGTCTTATTATGGCTTCAATCGAGCTTGACCTAGCCTTTGGTTTAGGGTTTGCGTTTTTATTGGTACTCGACCTTTGTTAGGGTTTTGGTTCTCTAAGCTCGACCTGCTGCCTGATCACTCGAGCCCGACCTAGTCGAGCTCGACCAAATTCAACCATAATACTCTTTTGTTTAATGGAGCTTGAACTAGCTTGTGTTTAATGGAGCTCGACCTAGCTCTTCATTTAGGGTTTATGTTTCATCCTTGGTTAAATGGAGCTTGTCCTTATTTAGACTCGACCCAGTCGGCCATAAGTTAGTACTCGACCTTTGTTAGGTTTTGCACATACGTGAGCTTGACCTGATTAAGGGTTTTGGTTAGCTCGACCTTGTTTAGGGATACACGAGTTTGACTTTCTTTAGGGTTTTTGCATGAACTAGAGCTTGACCTCTCTATTGGTTAGGTTTTTGTTTCACTCCATATCGACCCATTTTGATTCGGTCTGATGAGTTTTGTTAAACTCGACCTCCTATGAACCTCCATGATGATGGTTTATATGTGTAGTTGAAATAAATGAACATCATGTGTTTTAGGTAAAATGGGTTCTCATGAGTCTGAATTATATATACCAAAATGCTTGTGACTTTGAAATGTTGTTTTTGGCCAAATTTAGGTCTCGACTTGTATTAATTTTGAACTTGAAAAACTCATTTGGGTTTTGGTTCAGGTTATGTTAATCAAGTTAGCGACTTGTAAATTTGAACAATTTTAGGTTTTGTTTTTCTAAGGAACTTGTAATTTTATTTAAGTTTAGATCTAGACTTGTACTAATTTTAAACTTGAAAACTCACTTGAGTTTTTGTTTGAATTGGGTCAATCAAGTTTGAGATTTGTAGACTTGAATAATTTTAGGTTATGACTTACAATCTAGGTAAAACTGGGATTTTGTCATGAAAAATATCTGTCTTGCATTTTTTCGTCAGTCTAGAATATAAATGGATTGTGATAGTACTGGCTTGGATGCGTCTTTTGATTGGGGTTCTGGTACAGGCTTTTTGGGGTTTAATTTTTCTACTGCTGGTCTTGATTCTTCAGTTGGACCTTCTACTAGTTTTAGACCGTCTGATGGTCATCCTGGTATAGTTCCATATTCAGTTTCTACTTCTTTTTCTACTGATGATGACACGCCTTTGGAGTATGTATATGGGGGAAGTGATTCGGTGTCGCCAGTAGGAAAGCGTAAACGCAAGGATTCTGAAGAAGAAGATGAAAATTATGAGCCAGGATCCGATGAACTTGCTTTGGCTGAGAAGACTTTTGAGAAAGGGAAAGCGAAAGCTAAGTTAGTTCCTCGGAAGTATCGGAAACAAGGTATTTTTCGTAAACCTGGTGCGGTTGTTATTGATACACCGGTTGTTTCTTGTGCTTCTATGACTTCTATCGGTGTTACGTCTTCCGAGATTCATGCTACAGTTGTTTCTATCCCCATTTTTACTCCTACAGTTGCTTCTCCTGATGCAGTGGAATCTACTGTCGTTACTTCTGTGCCGTTTACTGAGATAGGTACAGATTTTTCACCTCCGCAAACTTCTTCTATGCCTCATGTGTCTGAGATGGATGCTTCTCAGCGGATTCTTCGTTTGGAGAAGATAATGGATAATATGATGAAAAAAGTTGTTGATCAGGATAAGGTTATTAATGATCAAGCTCAACTTGTTGCTGCTTTGTCATCTGAAAATGATCGTCTTACTAAGCTCGAACATGATTATGGAGTGGTACTTAAGCAACTGGCTGCTAGTGAATCCACCAATGCTGCTTTGAAAGAACATTCTGATGATCAAATTCGTAAACTTGCTGATGCAATGGAGAAACAGCAAGCTAGCCATGACAGGATGATTGGTGATATGCAAACTCTTGTTAATGGATTGTCCTTGACTATTACAGATCTGAGTACACTGTTGGGGGCTTCTGATAAGAATTGGGCACAACTTCTTCATAAAGCTGATAATCTTCAGAATTCTATGGACGATAGAGTTAAAGAGGCGAAGACGTTACTAGGTAAATTGAATGACACACTTGTAGCTCATCAAAAATCGATCAACAATCATTGGGATACTCTAGATAAGATTTCTAGCTGGATAAGATATTTTGAAGATCGCCTCGTGACTTTGGCATCTAGGGGGGAGTGGTGATTCCTTCTGATGCTTGTAAGTTTGGGAGTTCTTCTGGTAATGTACGGCCGAATGATAAAGATGATGATCCTAATGAATCTAGAGGTGGTGAGATGCCAAAGTACTCGACATCTAATGCTCAAGGTGTTCCTACCACTCAGGGGGAGTCTGATGCATCTGGAAGCAAAAGGAGCTCTAGAAAATCTCATGTTGTTATTCTTGATGATGAGGTTGAGACTTCCAAAGCAGTAAGAAGTGAAAATGTATCTGAAGATCTTCCTGTTGATAAGGAAGTGAACTTAGATCAAATCATTTCTAATGATGAGATCGTTGGTACTGAAGATGTTGATGTTGTTGAAGTTGTCTATCAAAAGTCTAAATCGATAAAGACAACTGAGGATTCTCTGAGTAGAAAAGCACAAAAGAAAGTTTTTCGTGAAGGAATTACTGATGGAGAAGAAGAATGTTGTGAAAAGAAGATTGAGAAAGTTTCTAAGATTCTTTATATAAGCAACTTTAAAGATTCTTCTTTACCGAACACTGGTAGACGTATATTGAGTTTCTTTTGGGATAATGAAATATATGTGTTTGCTGTGAAAAGAAATTCTGGGGTAATGTATTTCAGATCAAGTAAGATAGCATTGAGTACTCTACCAAAAAGGGATTTTGTTGATGTTGCAAAGGCCCCTTTCTTTAATTATGGTAAAAGTCCACATGCTGATCATTTTGTTGATCTGATGAAATATGAAGTAAGTACTGGTTATTTCAAGAATTTTCGTCCTCAGAAGGGTCAACTGTTGATTAAACCGAATGAAGTCGACCCTGTTACTAAGAAGCCGAAAGGTAGAATCGTTTTTAACGAAATTCAATGCTTAAAAGAAGTTCTGATGAAGAAGTTTGAGCCGAATATTTTGTTAAAAATGAAATCTTGGAGGATGGACGTAAAATCTTTTGAAGCTGTGGTTGAAGATGGTGATTCAAATGAGCTTCTCAGAATCTATGAACCATATCATCTAGCCAATCTGTGTAAGGAAGATCTTGTGATGTTAAAAAAGGAAAGAATGAAGACTATGGGTTGCAGTCTTAGATTAGTTCAACAGTATGAACTAATGGTGAAGCAGTTGTTAAAAGACAAGTCTTATGCCAAGATTGTTTGAAGATTGGAATATCGCTGCTGCTGAAGATTCTAAAGATTTTGAAGACTGCTGAAGATTTCAAGATGCTGATCACAAAGGGGAGTTTGTTGGTGCATTTCCTAGTGACAACAGCATTCCTGAAATGTAGTTTGAATCTTTCGTTTGTGTAAAGTCGAATATTAATTATGTGTTTGATAAAGTCAACCTTGACTATTGACCAAGTCAAGCTCGACCTTTGACCAGGTCGAGGTCAAGGTCAAGTCAAGGCTAAGGCCCATCTAGTTATAGGTTGGTTTAAGTCCATTATGTTTAGTATTAATAGAGATTAACCTTATGTTTAAGGTTAATCTTGCATTTAGGAACTTGGTATTTACTTGTAATTGCATTTACCGAAGTAATATACGGTTCCAGTTTATTCATTTGTGTTCATGTTGTTGATTGCTTTTGTATAAGAATTTCCACACTTATACATTAGACACTTAATCTTGTTAGATCTGGTGGCTAAGGGACTTTCAAGGTACTTTTCTCTCTAAACTCTTCTTTATACCCCAAAGACAGCGACTGGGAGGTAGCACTTCTTTCTGATGAAGTGGATGATACGGTCGTTGTGGACGCTGAAATGCCTTCTGAGGCTGGTTCGCTGACAAACCCCCCGGCGACCTCTAAAGCCTCTAAAAAGACCAAAAGTAATCCTAAGGCAGCGGCCCCAACACAAAATCTACAATCTTCACCCTCCGCTGACGTCCCAAAACGTAAGCGGAGTGTATCAAAGGGCAAACCCAAGGTTAGGACGTCTTCAATGCCCAAGGACTTTAGTACCCAAACCATCCCATCAACAGTCTCCCAACAGACTATTGACGAGTTAAACGGGAACAGCAAGCAACCACCTCAAACTTCTTTAGGCGAGGTTGGTGAAGATATTGGGTCACCCCAGCCCACTAGAGGTCAAAGTCCAAATCCACCCCCAAATACTTCCTCTTCTTCTCATATACCCTCTGAGTCGTTGACAGCAGCCAGATCACAGGTGATGCTAGAGTCAACACCCTCTACGGCTGATGATATCCCAGTGGAACATCACACTGAGGTTGAGGCACCCAGTTCCCTTTCCCCATCACAAATAGATGTCTCGGAAACTGTTTGTGCAGGGACTGAGACTAACATTTTTGCAGATCTTGAGATGGAGGATGACAATGGCAGTGAGTTCGATCCACAAGATTCGCATGCTGAAGTTACACTCGCTGCCGCTGAAGAAAGTGAAGAAGAAGTTATTGTTGGTGATTTCTTGGATAATGAGTTGGGTTATATTATCATGGCCTCTTCTCCCAAGCATGATGAAGAGCTCCCTATCTTTTTGGCTGAAATGCCTCATCCTCCTAGCTTCTCTCCAAGGCCTACAACTCAATTTGATCAAGTAGGTCACTATGGGGATTTCCAATGTGATGTTTCTAAAGAGGAGTTGACAAAAAGAAAGGACTTGTGCTCCAATCAAAGGATTAGGCCAGGTGCCTATGCTGAAACTGAAGAACTTGATGATGACATTATTATGGAAGTGCCTCCTCTTCATCATCCAGACTTCTTCAAGATACCATGTGCCAGGTATCCTGTCTCGCTGAAGTCTCTTCAGGTTCCTCTAGCTGATGAGGAACTTCACACAGCCTTTACTGCTGTCCAAGTACCTGGACTTGATTATGTAGAGACATGCCAACTGCATGAACTTTTGAGGAGAGTACAAATTTGTCAAAGCCAGGGAAACAGACAAGGCTATTTATATGGGTGGTTGGTTGATCAAGTGGCAAATGTGCACAAGGAAGTACACTTTAAACTTAAGGATGTGGTTGCTGGAAATGATACTATTATTGATGAGCTTGCTGAGCAAAAGGATGCCATCTTTCAAATTACAAAGGCTCAGCATGCAAAAAATCTCTCTCATGAGCGCCTCCTTCATCGCAATCAAAACTTACTTGATGCCAGCATGAAAAGGGTCAGTGTTTCTAACTCTTCCATTTCTGCCTCGCTTGATAACTTAAAAGAACAAATTTCCAAATCATCGATGGCCAATGAAACGCCTGGTCTCTTATCATCGCTTGAACAACTCTCCCAATCCAACAATCTTTTCACCGCTCATCTCAATCAACTCCAACACTCCATAAACTCATTAGCTCATAGTCAAACTAACTTTCTCACCACTCTAACAAATGAATCTCCTCTCTCAAAACTTCACTTTTCTCCAAGTCCCTTTTCCAGGTCAATGTTGACAAAAAGGTCCTTGATGAGTCTGTCAGCAGGACCAAGAAACTGGAAGAATAAGTGGGCAGCCTAAAAGGCTTAGTGACTGAAATGTTGGGTCTCTTCAAGAAATAGAAAGTGGAAGTAGCTGGATTTTATGCTACTTCCAAGGGGGAGAATACTGCTGAGGAGATCCCAACAACCAAAAATGATAAGGTGGAAGATGCTCTCCAAGAACAAAACAATAATGATAATGCTGAGAAGGTTGTAGAACCGGCAGCAACTGTTGAGGGGGAGCAAGCTGAGGATGTGCCAGCGAGGCCAATAAATGTGTCCTCCTTCAGGCCAACTGACGAGTTCCACGCTGCACTAGTAAAAAGGTTTGCCAGCAAAGACAAGGGCATAACAGTCGTGTCTACTCAAAGCAAGCCACTCAAAGTTTCTACATCAGCAAGGGAACAACAAGAAAAACTCATGTCTGGAGCTTTTCCCAAAGCCTCATCTTTCCCACCAGCAACTGCTGAACTTACTCCAACAGAGATTGTCATTCAAGAAGAGTTGAAGCAAAAGAAAATTCAAGAAGAGCTCTCTCAAAAGTTCATAAGTGAGCAGATTGTTGGTGAAGAACTTAAGAATGCTGATGAAGAAACAAAAAGACTTGCTCAGCAGTCTGGTGGCTTGGAGGCACTAAGAAAGAAAGAAGAAGAATTCTTGACTCAAGAGAAAGAAGGCAAAGAAATGAAGAGATCTTGTGGGTCAAGCCTTCTCTTACTCAGCAAGGAATAAATCTTCAAATACAAAGGAAAGGTGTGCCAGGATGTTTACTCTAAAGAATGTCAAATCAGACACTCTTGGGCCCACTGAATGGATCGAGATCTACAAGCTGATAAAAGACAATAAAACTGCTGTGTATGATCTATTACTGAAGATGGCTGGTGACCAAATCAAGCAAACAAGGAAGTTGGAAAAAAAATACAAAGTTGAAGATTCCTTGCTCAGCGCTGCCAGACATCCATATCCTCCTACTCAGAAACCAAGAAGTGGTGTCAAGAGGACAGCTTCTGGTCAGGTTACTTCCTCCCTCCCCACTATGCTTAGAGCTTTACCAAAATCTAATATTGGGGAGGAATCATCGCTCAACCTTCGCATGCCTTCAAGATTATTGTTCGTGGAAGGATTGTACAGTGAAGATCTGGGAGGCTTCTGCTTTTGTAATGTTCATGGTCATGAACTCTTCTTCAGTACCAGTGAAATTCCCATCGCTCCCTCTGGATTTCTTGTTAAATTAAGAAAGTATTGTTCAAGGACTTTGAACAATCCAAGGTTCATCAAGCTAATTGATCAAGAATTAATGAAGTCCGAAAGGCAAAAGGATAAGGCATTCATTGAAGCAAAGCAAGAATCTGTGTGGGAGTAGATTAATACTTGTAATTTTACTTTGCTGTATTTGTAAATTGTTTGTCATATATAAAATCAGCATTGTACCAAAAATCTCTTGTCAAATACTTGTTAGTGCAAGTCTTTTACTCAGCTAAGTCTCCTCAGCGAATAGGGGGAGATTGTTGAGTTATGGATTCGCTGAGAGACTCAGCAAGTCTCTTCTTCAGCGAGTCCTCAGCGAGTAGCTTCTTCAGCGATCTCTCAGTGATCAATATTATCTTCAAGTTAAAGGATAAGTTCAATGACTCACCGTTATATTTGTAAGTCAAATATGGGCTGGAAGATGAAGATAAGAAGAGTGGTCCTAAAGACACGTGTTGATCAAGAAGATTGAAGACATGTGATCATGTACCGAAACGGTACCTGGGTCTTTCTCTCTCATACCGGATTTGGAAACAAACAAGATGAAGACAGAGAACCCTGCAGATCTGAGAGATCCACCAATTGATGGTTGACAACCTTGAGGTGTCAACATCTATTGGGTTGTCATGTGATTCCCATCTCTGCCTATTTAAGGAATCACTTGACCTAGCCGCAACCCTGGTTGGTGTAGTTCTGCAATTGTCACTTTGTGTGTGTTTCTTATTGTAGAACACTTAAGTTTTTGTATGTCAAAAACTTAACAAGTATTTTTTTCAATTTTCTTCTTTGTAATCAACCATGTATTCACTGTTTAATTAACATACATATAGTTAAACGTGTTTACTTTCTTATCGTATATCTTTTATTTTATCTGTTTTGATTGTTGCAAACTTGGGACTTTCAGCTTTGCTACGTCTAGTCTAGCTAAGTCAAAGCACTTCCGGTTTTACCCAAGGTCTTGAGTTCGATTCTTAAGGATTGCAAACCTTCGGGTTTTTTCCTCTGAATACCTGTAATGGCTCATAGTCAATATTTCGTTGTCTGGGGTACGTGCAAGACTTCACTATTATACGGTGAGATTTTTCTAAGTTCGTGTACCGACTGAATGTTCGGAAAAAAAAATTAGCGTATACCTTATTTTTTTTAATATTCTAGTATATCTTTTGTTTGTTTTAATATAATGGAAACTTATTTATAGCAAACAATTAATTGCATGCCAAATGCTATTTGATATGCTTAAATATCATCACGCTTTTTCTACCGAATTCGTTCCAAATTTACACAAATGATCGATGATTACTTTGAAGCTAGTATAAAAGAAGAATTAATATGATTAAATATTGGTTAGTCATCATAAGTCATGATGGATTATTTCATGGATCTTCTATGCTTTAGAACTTAATTATTATAATGCTTAATTAACAGCTATCAAGTCACATGTTGTGAAATTATCATGATTAGATATATCGATTTTGAACTTTAATTTAATTTATTCACCTACTAAACAAGGGAAATGTTTGTAAAGTAAACAAAATAATTTCATATTCGGTTAACCCAAAGGGGAAACCATATTTAAATAATCTAATGAATAGAGAATTTGCACTAAATTTGCATCGGATAATCCAACCTACGCTATATTACCAGATTCTTTGAGACATGATTAACGATTGTTTGTCGGATTCCAATAATTTAATATGTATCTAAAGTATACCTTTTTTTAAATGAAAATGAGAGATATTGTGATAATATAATATATGATGATTAAACACTAGATTATGGAGATTATTGGTACGGTGCACTTCGTTATGATCATCACTCAGCGTAAACACAAATAGTTTAAAGTCTTAAGCTGTATATAGGGCAAGTAATAGTTGTTAATGAAGGATTCAGATCCTCTAAAGTTGATCCAATTTATAAGCAAAATTTGTTGAGTCTTGGATTCGCTGATAAGACTTGCTCGTTGACATGTGTCGTCAGCGAGTCCAGTGACTCTCTTCAGCGGGTTGTATGCTGTCCAAATGTTTATCATGGCGGGAAGAATTCAAACCAGATGAAGACAAAAGTCACATGGTGGTTCTTCCAACTGTAATTTGCCTTGTATGGCTAAGGTACAGTTCGGACCAATTCAAGGGTTCTCTCTTTCATACCCGATTTGATAAAGACGACAAAGGCTCATGCATGCAAGTACTTCGAGCCAATGGAACGTCGACAACCACCATTGAGTCATTATCACTGTAAGGTTGTGTTGCCCTAATTCTCCTCTATAAAAGGCAACACAACCACAACATAAAATGTGTGTTTGTCACCTAAAAAGTGTGTGTCACTTTACTTATAATTGTTCAAGTTTGTAGTGTGTCTAGACTTAGCAATTGCTTTGTTCATTTGTATTCTAGTAAGTCAAGTTTGTAATATCGGCCATGTATTCATCGATCAATGATACATATGATTATGCTTGCATAGATCCTTTACATTTGAACTTGTTATTGTTCTTGTTGATTACTTTCTTATTACTTTCTTGTCTAGTTTAATTACAATACAAGTTGTGCAATCCGTGGACCTTCAAAGTTGTATATAACTATTCGATTAAATCTAATGGTCAAGATTTAAACATTCATTTTTAATTTTGGTCAAGATGTAATTCAATGGCTAAAGTTGATCATAAAATTGGATCAATTAATATTAGAGGCTTCTAATCCGTAAGAGGGTATTCGCTCAATCCATACTGTGACGCTTAAGTAGCAAATTGATGAGCTAACTCGGGACTAAAACTTATACTTGGATTTTGTTTATGAAAATAGATGTCAATAGTTCAATCTCCACTTTTTATAAAAATAATCAGAGGTCTTTCTAAAAAATTCTCTATCTTATCATAGGATAAAGCTCTGTATATCTCATCTCCCCTGTATATATACAATGTCGGCATTGAGAATTGGTATACCAATGCCGATCGGATAAAAATTGCACCTAACTTTTAACAATTTTAAATATATAAACAAGTTTTCTTTATATATGATAACTAAATTTATAACAATAGATTACATACTTAACAAAAGCATAATATAAACTAGTTAAAATTGAACAAATACATATTTATTTATACATATATATATAATAAAAAATTTATATAAATAATAAAAATATTTCAAAATTTCGTGTTCCCTGCGAAAATGTGCCCAGGCTGAGAATCAGGTTTGCCCCTCTTCTAGACCTCCCCAAATATACCTCGTGAAAGACAAGATCCGGTAGATTTGTTTACTTCTAAGGGAGCATTTGCTTCACGGAATTCCATGAAATTCCTAGGAATTGGAATCTGAGTTCCATCCTTTACTATGTTTTGTTGGGACATAGAATGGAATTGAAATTGTAAACTTTCATTTGAATTCTCTAAAACATGGAATTCAAGATTCCTTAAAGATATGAAAGGAATGTTTAACATTCCAATTGAATGTGTATAAATTACCAAAAAAAACTTCAAACAAATAAATTATTGTTATTATTATTACTATTATTATTATTATTATTATCAGAAATTCATAAAATTAAATTAAAATATTATTGTTATTGTTGTTTTCATTTATTATTATTAATGAAAATATTATAAATAATTAAAAATAATAAATAATAATATAAATAAAATAGTACTATTATTATATTATTTATATTATTATTATTTTATATATTTATAATAAAATTATATTAAAATAGTGAATAATAATATAAAACAATATTATTTTAAAATAATATATAATATTAATATATATAGTATAATAATAGTTATATTATATTATTAATATTTTTTATAAATTTATATTATTTTTATATATTTAGTATAAAATTATATAAAAATAATGAATAATAATATAAAAGAAAATATTTATATTATTAATACTTTTATATATTTATACTATTATCATTTTTATATATTTATTATAATATTTTATATAAATAATAATATAAAAAATATAATAAAAATAATATTACATTTTTACATTATTATAATTTTTATATATTTATATTATTAATAATATTTTCAATATTATATTAATAACTTTTATATTTATGTTATAACTATTTATTATTATTTTTATCATTATTTTTCTTATTATTATTATTATATTAATATTATTTATATTATTAACATTTAAATTTATTATTATTACTTATAGTTTTTTATTATTATTAATATTTATATTTGTTTTATTATTAGTAAAGGGTATTCTTGTCATTTTTATAAATTAAATTCAGATTCCTTTAAATGAATATCATTGAATTATGTCAAACAAACACATGACAGATTTTAAAACTTTCAAATTCCAATTCCTTTAAATTCTAATTTTTTTGACAGATTCCAATTCATTCAAAAACATTTTATGAACCAAACGCCCTTAATAACTTAGTCCTACAAAGATTCTCAGGCCTCCAATAGATAAACTACCCTTCAAATTCTTAAAATTGTAATTGATGAAGATAAACTTGTAATTCATAAATGGTTGTTTTATATATATCATACGTAGTAAATGATTACTCAATTTATGTCTCAAAGTTTTTCTTGTGATGTTTGTTTTAGTAAAATCAAAGGACCTTCCTGCTTGTTGTATGTCTGCTACTGCTATATACTGGTACAACATGTGATAAGTTTATAAAGTTGAAAGCAGGGGAAGATGTCTTTTCGAACTTTATGTTTGATGTGAATATGTATTTTATTTATTTATTATTTATAACTAGCACTAAATTAAGTTACAAAAATTTTACTTCACTTCAAAAATAGCCATTATATATGTTTCATGTATATTTACCCCCCTTCATTAATTGGGCGTATGATCTTACAAGACTAAACACTTCGATCATGTTTTAATTTATTAAATTTACCTACTACTTTGAAGTTTTTTAAATCATAGAGGAACCAAACTCATATATAAATAAATTGGAAATGACACTTTATTATTATTCTAATAACTTTAACTCAAATTAATATACCTTTAGTGACGGTAGATTATAATATTGCGTATATTATGATCTTGTTTGCATGTCCTTATCAATCCAGACAACTAATTAAGATCACAAAAGTGAACAAAATCCTTCTTCTGTTTTGCTTTACTTATTAATTGTGTTGGAAAATAATTGTGCTTTGGAAACTTACAAATTATATATCCTATGTGATTCTTTATCATCGAATAGAGTAGTATTGATTAAAAATACCGGCCATTTTCTGAAATATAAAAGTTATTCCTGGTAATCAACTATATATATACGATAAGATGAGATGATATGCCTCCTTGACAAAGATAAGGTGCATGTATTCATATACTAGTCATATCATCGCGTGATGGGACGATGTAATGACAGTGGGCGGTGGCAGAGGTGGCGATGACAGGTGATGGCAGCGTTAGCGGTGTTGTTATTAATATAAAAGCTATCTATACTTATATTATAAATCAATTATCCTTGTTTAACATTTTAAGTTTAAACATTTAATCAAAACCAAAATACATCAATGACCTATACTACTCGTCATCGCCACCAATCTCCGTCGCCACCGCCACCTACACCCATCGCCACCAGCGCCGCCAACTCTACAACCGTCGCAACGCGTGGGTACCATTTTCGTTTATATAAAGTGGGTAGTATAGTTAATTAAGAGTTAAAGATAAATGTTGTAAATTTAGTTTATTAATGGTATTACAGGTATTTCAATTAGATTTTATAAGTATTTTAAGTAGAATTCTTTAAAATAGTGAATAAAAATTTAGGGACATTTTGAGGTTATCAACAACTTAGTTGAAAAAAAATAAAAATAGTTAAATGCTTTATACGGACTATAGTATATATATAGATAAATAAATAAAAAACAATATGTAATAAATAAACAAATAAAACCAATATCTATTTACATGGGAAAAGTAAATATGGGGCTATTAGTCATTCAATTTAGATGAAAAACCTATCCCATGCTAATTTTTAAATATTTTAAATAATTGAGTCTCTATATCTTTTATATATTAAAAATTGATATGTGAAAAGTTTTTTCACCTAATATATATGTTTAAGAGCTCCATACTCACTTCACTCTATTTATATATTTATCTTGCCAACAGATGATCAAAAGGAAAACATTTAAAGAATATAAATATGTCAAACTTTATAGTGACCATCGAATAATAAATCTTGTTTTATTGGTGTTTGGAATGACATCTAAAATCACATTTTAAAAACGAGTAATCCCCTTTGCAGTTTAGATGCGTCAAAGTAGACATGAAAGGTGTAACATTTGATATACAATAACTATTAACAAAAACAACGAGTAATCCCCTTTGCAGTTTAGATGCGTCAAAGTAGACATGAAAGGTGTAACATTTGATATACAATAACTATTAACAAAAACTAAGTAGAATAATTATAAAAATAAAATGTTCAGCTTTAAGGCTTCATTTAACGTATATAAAAAAGCTATAACTTTCATATAAAAAACATATTCCGTGAACTTTATGAGTATATAATTTTTTAATGCATTTTAGCTTGAAACCTTTTAAGGCTTTGTTAGCAAAAACCTTTAAAGAGAAACAAAAAGAAAAAGATAGGATAAAATATGATATAGTATATTATCCTAAAATTATCTTAAATTAATTTCTATTTTTTAACAACAAGAAATGTTTATATTAACAAATATGAGTTTCTAGCAAAGCATTAGACACCTGCAAACAAATGTATAAAGATTATGCAATTGCAAAATCAATTACTTAAAACTGTTACAACTCATTTAAGTTTTTATATGATTTTATCATATGATTAAAAAGATTAATAAAAGAATGAGTTAAAATAATTTATCTATAATGATAATATATTGTTATGTACAAAAGAACAAACTATTTCTAGCTAGGTTCCTTAGCATGTTTATTTAATTGTAAGTAGACCTGCTCCAGGTTTTGATTGAGTAGACTTGTCGAAATAATTTAAAGCCACTACTTTCATTTTATTCTTCATGTCGTCCTCTACGAAGTCAGCTATTCATGAACCATACTAAACGGTCTTACCCGGACAATAACTTATAGGTTTTGGAATGCAAATATTTTGAAATTAGTATCTGAATACAAATTATTTTAATAAAGAAAACGATCTATAAAGATGAGCATAAAGTCTCAAACCCGTAATCCCGTTCCGGTATTAGGAAGTAGTAGGGAGTAGCGAGTCCCAATGAGATCGGTAACGTTATTCGGTTTTGATGGGTTTTTGGGATCGACACTTATAAAGTATCTGGAAAATCCTGCAGACACCGAAAAATATAAGTATTTTACTGGACATGTACCAATCTTTGATGGTTTTCAGGATTGAGACTTTCCATACCCATCCCTAAGCTAGGATGTTGGGTATGTTTGCTGCAATACTCTAGTACCATGATTTTGTGAATCAAACGGAAACTTGAGATATTGTTGATTTACAAGAATATCAGAAACAATGCATCTAATATTCGTTAATTAAAAAATATATTGAAAATTAGGGATTCTTCACGCTAACACAAACCTATGACGAGAAGCTTTTTTATTTCTATGAGAAACTCTACGGCACCCACGATTCCCAGTATAGGGAGAAAATTGATTTTTATTAAAACTGGTAACTAAATAGCTCCCTAGAGTTACAAGTATATATAATAACGTGCATAATTTGAATGTGCCTAAAAGAACAAATAGACCCAAGTATATATAACAGTTCAAGGAGAGAAGATTGTAACCGAATGCATGCTCAACGAACATAAACACTTGACTACGATTCACAAGAAGAAACGTAATTTGGCATTAGAATGAGACAAATCAGCTTGTAAGGAAGTCGACAAACTGCTAAAAGCAAAAATCATTAAGGTAGCCATCTATCCAACCTGAATTGCGAACCCATGGAGCAGAAACACAATATCCAGATCTACAGACAACGCAAAGCTACGAAGATACTCCCTGGCTCGCAACATAGTGGATTTAACTGAACCAATCAGACAGACTCTCCAAAAAGGGTAGTGATAAATCTATAAGAAGTTTTTATTCATCAAAAATAAATGTACATATGGTACTGCATATTGTAACAATGTATAAAGCATGCATTGTTGTGAATAGTTAATAACTTAATATTATCGTAAATTTATCACTCCCCATCCTAAAATGTTTGTATTACCCCATACATATATGCATGTAAAGAATCTCCAATGACATATACAAAATGTCCAAATATTTGTCTACCTCAATAACATGTCAATAAATTGTTCTAGTATAATGAAACAAAGTATTAAACTCATTTTGCCTAAAACCTACAATATCAAAATCCAATTTGCTATCTATATATCATTTATATTTCAAACAAATAAAATGATGTTTTCTTCTTCTTTATGCTTAAATCATTAAATGGTTGGAAAAACTAAATAAAAAAAAAAAAGAAGTTTGGCTCACACTATTAATATGTTTGGAAGCATTTTATTTTGACCTTCAATAGTAACATTTTGATAAATATATGGCGTTACTCTGTAAATATATGGTAAAAGATAAAAGTAATACAAAAGGTAGGCTATTGAGTGAGTGAATGAAAGTTAAACCTGGAAAAATTAAAAGCAAGTGCAGGGCCAGGCAGGACAATGGCAGTTGAGAAAAGAGACCATGTGGGTCTAAAAGAGTGTGACTGAGAGAGGGTACAGGGCGCGCGGAAACAACGCGGGAGCTGTTTCCCAAGGCACAAAATACCAAAACGACAACTCAATATTTCTCTTTTCTTTTTCCTTTATTTTCATAGCATTTCTCTTTATTTTATTGTATAGCAAATACGTACATATTGCAATTTTCTTTTTCTTTTCGCAACTAATGTTATACATAGTATTTACATGTTATAGTTTTTTGAAAATTTGTATTTGAATGAAATTTATGAAATGATAACAAAGTAATTTCTTTTAACTTATTTAATAACAAAACATATAGTAATTTATAAACACCTAGTAAAATCTAAACCAATCAAGTTGTAAACAATTTTACTTTGTTGTTTGTACCTTATTTGATATTCAGTACTTTGCTAGATATCATTTTTTATATTAATATATTGTCGTTCTAAAAGAATAAAACTAAAATAAGTCATAGAAGATGATATAAATATTACTTACTTTTACTTTTCAAAGGCATAAATATTACTTACGTTATAAGAATTAGTGTTAGATATATCTATACTACTTAATAAAACAAATATATTCTCTTTTTTTTTTATTAACTTTTAAGTCTTCCAAAATGTATAAGCCCCTTAATTTTTTAAAAACTTTCTTTTAAAATTTACCTATATAAAATAATCATTAAATCTATTTCTCCACTCTTGAAAACTACATACCTTAAAAACTACACTACCGTTATATAATTACCTTTATATTAACAAGCACGTCATCGTCACCACCAAACAGCTAGCACCACAACCGTTGTCACCGTTCCCGTCGCATCGTGTGGGCTTGCATTTATAATAATAAACGTAAAGTTTTATATAAGAATAATAAAGCCTATAAGTTTTGCCTTTCGTGTTTCTAACTTATCTCAAATGAAGTTTAACAATAAACAATCTATAAATATGTATACATTTGTAGAGATTTGTTTAATTGTATTAGGGGAAGAGAATATGAGTCTCTTAGGCACCTTAAGTTAGGTGAAAAATCACTCACATACTTTTTTTTAAACCATAAAAATTATGGGGACAAACATTTATTTAAAATATTAAAATATTAGTATGTGAGTAATTTTTCACCCAAGTTGGAAGCATAACAACTCATACTCACTTTTCACATTGTATTATATATATATATATATATATATAAAATATTCATTAAAAGGATACAAACTGTACCTGGATTGTCTAAACCTATCTTTTAGTAGCTATACTGGAAAAAAATATATAAAATATATTCAGATTAATATAGATACCAAAGAAGTACTTATTAGTTAGGTAGTTTCCCTCAAAGGCATATGCAAATTGAATGTTACAAGTGAGGAGACGTATTACTTACTCCATTTGACCATATATAAGGTTATAAGCATAGTTCGTTTATCCAGAAGCGAAGCAACATTAAATTGACGACCTTTTGCATATCTACTTAAGGATATATAAGGTTATCCTGATAATTTTTTACCTCCGAAATGAACAGGTTATGTGGCTGCATGACACACTTATTTTATTTTGTAACATTACTTAACGATACTCTTGTATTTATTTTATATGTAATCATAATTAACCTGTTTACATTAAATTGTGTATAGTTTTGTGTAGAAAAAATTGTAGTACATGAAATATGAAGAAAACTGAAGAAAAATAAAATATATAGATACACATCATGTATATTTCCCTATTATATTATATTCGTTGTCAAAGAAGCTAGAAGAATACAATTGAAATCATATCAACTGTAGTAGTGATTCCAAGTAGGACCAGCTTTCAATCTTGTCAAATGTTAACTCGGTTCCTACTCTTGATGTTGACATCCATTTCTCTTCTAACCATCACTTCTTTTATATAAAAGTTAAAAAGTAATGTTTATTTTCTTTAGCAATTAGAGTAAGATTTGATTAGATACAGTAAAACTTTATTCACATATCGATATCATCATATGTAGCGCATAGTTTTTTCTTAAATGTATTAACCAAGAAAAACGTGTAACAAAATACTCAAATTAGGTTGATTCTTGTCGTGGGTACATCAGTATAACTTACACAAAAGTACTCAAATTAGTATGTATACTAAAAACCGTACAATGGTTCGTGCAATGTATGGTTTTTAGTATATCTACCAATATTCAACTTTTTGGCCCATTAATGTATATAAATTTTGGCCCAGATTTCTGTACGTAAGCCCAATTTCGAAACAAAAAAACATATTAATATGTACGTAACATTTTATATCGTTTTCTTTAATACACCAGTATTGTTACATGTTATGTGTATAACACACTATATCATCGTTATCCAGGTGCCTTCATTTGTATCAATAACATAATACTATGATACTATCACGTGTTTTTCTTTTTTGCAAAGGGTCGGATCCATGATTTTCGTTTTAAGGTTGCCGAATAATTTTTATGATACTAACAAGCATAAATGTAAACTTTAAAATTAAATTATTGTCAAATTATCTTTGATAAATACATAAAAATAAACTAAAAATCTAGAGCTATATAAACATTATGGGGTTATCATAACCACACCACCAAAATACCTCCCCACTTTTTATTGCTACATGTAATTTTATTTTTTTCATTTTTTGTTTTATACTTTATATGTTATCCTTACTATTGTCATGCATTATCTTTATTATAGTTACATGTTGTCTTTATAACAATTATATATACTATCGCAGTGTCAATTTACATAACTTATTAGTTGCAGTATCTGATAAATTTTATATGTTACCGTATACAATATACGTAATGTCTCCTGGAACAATGTCCGAATGACATATCTCGATCACTATCTTTATTTGTCATATAGAGTGCGATGTGAAAAAAATTTAGATATGCATTAAATGTAGGGGGAAAAAACCATTGTACCAAAATAAAGATAGAGGCAATTGCCTACAGTTCACCGAAATAAGGTATTGAGAAATCTAATGTTAAATTGTGTCCCCTCACAATAAAAATAAGTTATCTTACCTCGAACATATACTTACAATCGACTATTATCCCATAAGCAATCAATACAACAAATGACACCAAAAACACCCAAAGGAAGCAATGGGTTTCATTTGGGGTGTAGGGCGTGAATAAGGGTTGGGGTTGCATTGATCCGTTTTATTTCCCGGTTCATGTTTTCTAGATTTGACACTTAGACCCTCTTTCATTTGGGGTATTGTATTACGTAATTGCACTCTATTGGGAATGGAATACATACTACTGTACTTAACACGCAATAAGGTAAAATTTATTGACTAATAGCAACTTAAATAGTCAAAGTATACCTAAAGCTCATTACCAATTATGGCCTTGGATGACAAGCAATAAGGTCAAATACACTTTCAGCTTTACCTAAGGTCTTGATCAGTTAGATCTTCAGGGATGACAAGCCTTGGGGTTTTTTCCTCCTAATACTTGTAACGGTTCATGCTCAAAATCTCGTTGTCTAGGTAATGTGCATACTTCACCGGTGAGGTCAAACTATGAATGCATAACTCGATCAAACTCGTGAGCCTAAACGAGCATTCATATATAATCAGGGGTGTAAACAAGCCAAACTCTTAATTCGATTCTTAAAAAGTTTGTTTCAAGCTGAGCCTAAACAAGTTCGAATCGAATTCGAGCTTAACTAACTATTGATTCTTTTACTGATTGAGTACGAGCTCTTTTTAAGTAGCTTCACTTAATTTCTTTAGTCTAGAAGTAGAATTGTTTTGTAATTAAGACGGCTCAAAGGAATGGCAAAGACGGCAAGTACTATGCATCCCATGTGGGAGAGAGGTCCAGGAGAAACGGTTCAACCCCACCAGACCATACTTGGACCCTGGCCCTCCTTCATTATAGTAATAATATCACTAACTCACCATAGTAGATCAAGATAGAAGATGATTTGATGTATGTGGCTCCCACAAACATTTTTCAAGTCTCTAGCTAGGACATCTATATGTAATATATTTGGTGTAAGATTCATACACCGTCTTTGAAGACTTTGAAATACATTACAATAGTTTGGCATACTATGACTTCTATCATAGGTTTGGTATGAATTGAACAAGTGATTGATCAAATACTAAGCAAAAATTGGTTCTTAATGAAAAACTTTTGATAGATAAAATAATAATATGTACTTATGTAGCTAAAACAAAGTATAATTGATTCATTGGGGATGTTTTATGTTATAGTGTTAAAGTAAACATTACTCATCACCCAATAAATCCTATAGATGTACCACGATGTATATTAATTTTTGGATAATTTAGTGAAAAATAATATTTCATTAACTTTGAACACTAATAGATATACGAAGGAGTAACATATAAAATAATGTTTCAGTTGGTTTTGTAGCCCTTGATGTACATTGAACTAGTACCAATAAAATATTTAATTTCAAAGTTGGTAGTTTAATAAAGTTTAGAAATGAAATGATTCGGTAAATTAAGGTTTTGGAAAAATTTAAATTTACCAATACTAAAAGACATTGAACATCATAGCCAGTGATTTATATGGACACTTGAAACTTGAAAGTGTTATATTTTGACAACAACAGGACAAAAATAACCTTGAATTGAACATAAGATGGAAGATTGTATACAAAATTTAGTTCAATATATAAGCCTGCATAATTCATTGATTTGCATGTCCTGCAGTCGCTCTGCTGCTACTTGTCAGTGACATGTGAGCCCGGATTTATAAATTCCGGTTTCACGGTATCTAGTCACATCGCCTGAAAAAGCAACCTGCAAAGCCCAGTTCATGACATTCTTGTCCCATGAAACCAGATTTTATATTTCCCGTTTCAACTTTATTAGTGAAATCGGATTTTATAATTCCGGTTTCAAATGTGGTAGTTATGGGAACCTTGAAACCGGATTTATAGACTCCAATTTCAGTCTACGTGGACAAAATCGGCATTTATAAATCCTGTTTTACTGATTTCATATATTCTTTTTTCATGAAAACTTGTTTGACAAAATAAAGTGTATATATGTTCATTTTAAAAAAAATTCTTAAGAATGCCCATAAACACGTGGAAGCACAGCTTACCAATTTCAGGATAAATGTTCGGAAAATGATGTTAGAAGAACAAAATCTAAACTATACTATGTTTATTGTTTGTTAACATGCTATGATTTGTAGCGAAACGTTGATATTCTTTTTTATTATTGACATACATTTTGGATCTTGAGACATAATGTGCATAAGTGGTATAATGATGATTTATTTTAAAAGAAATTAGAAAAATTTATCCGGGAATATTTAAAATTTTGTGAAAAAAAGACAACCTCTCGCCTTTTCGACTATGCGATAAAGGCGATTGCCTTTACCAAAAGCCTAGCCCGTAGTTTATAAAAGTGCCGTTCACAAAAAACACCCGCATTATCGCCTAAGCAAGCGTCTTAATTGCGTTTGACAACACTGCTTGGTAGGGATGTACGTGGTCCGGTTTGGTCAATTTTTGCTAAGAATCTCAACCAAACCAATGTAAACGGTTCAACGATTTTTCAAATCAACCCGTCCAAATTGTTATGCCAAACCAAACCAACCAAAACCAAGTAACCGGTTTGGTTTGGTCTGGTTAGACGGTTATCACACTTTTAACATACAATATATTAAAACTTCTAGTGATACCAACTTGCAAAAGTTTCGCACATACTTGAAATGAAATATAAAGTGTTAAAAATACATAAAAAACCGAAAAGAAAAAATAGAAATTAGTACTTTCCATAACGCAGACAATTCGTGTATATATACTCGACGGGGGATTGATCATTTTATGATGATAAAAATAATAAAATTTATCTTGGTAATTGATTGCTAAAAATTATCTTAAAGATCGTATTCTTGGAAAACCAAGATAAGAATTTGAATATTTTCAAACTTTTGCAAAGCTAATAATCTATTAATTATAATTTATAATATTGACCATTATATATATATATATATAATAAACATATCATTAATATAAATAAATGGTCCGGTTTGGTTAAACCGGTTTGATAAAAGTCTAAAACCATGAACCAAATCATAAGAACAATTTATGAAAAAGACAAACCGACGGTCTAAGTTTTTAATTTCAAACCCGACCAATCCAACTAATTACTTCGATTTAAACGGTTTAGCCGGTTTAGACCAAATCGTGCACATCCTTATTGCTTGGTTTAAGAATTTGGTTAAATGCACTTTTATTTTTGGTACTACACTTGTTTCCTTTTAACTTCCTTAAAAGGTGGATTTTCCCACTGAATATCAAACTCAACTTTTACGACAATCGGTACAATTGTGCCAGGCCCGACTTATAAAACACTAAAAAAAAAACTCCATTTAATAGGGCTAAAAACTAATCAGATTAAAAAGGGGAAAAAAGGAATTCTTGTTTACATCTCCTTGCTAGCAAATTAGCCAATTATGCAATAAAGTTATATGTTCGGGAAAAAAAACTAATTGAAATACTAATTAAGACTATTTGGGAATTTATGATACAAACCTTTCAAGTGAACCTCAATTTTAAACATCCAACCTTAATCATCATTTTGTAATTTCATAAGAACTTGTCATTTTTATATGTAAGAAATTTGTATGTATATATATGATATATATCACAATCTTTTTGAGTATTCCTTAAAACAAACCTATGGTTTCGAAGGCATTTCTAACTATGCAAGTCGGACTAACGATATTATATCAGACCACACACGATGCCTAATTACAATTCAATCCAAACTACCACCTGCGAATCCTCTTTCTCAACCTTGAATCTCTTGACAAACTTCTTGCAAGATGTCACGATTTCCACTTCATACATCCCTTCAAACCCTCGAAACGCAAACTCACTTTGTTCATCAATATGCCCGTGCGCATGAGAAAGCCATTCTTTTTTAAGCTCGATAAACCTCTTCCCGGCTTCATTAACCTCCCCTTCGGCATTTACTAAATGAGAATTCTCTCTACTCATAAACAGCTCCCAGAACCCCCATAGCATTATACCTTCAACACCTGGATGAGCAAAAGCCTCCCGCAGTATAACTTCCAGATCATCTGCCCTTACATGCTCGTTTTCACTTGAAACATCAAGTTCAGTGAACCATATTGGAAGCCCAGTGATTCCTAATTTGTCAAGAGCCGAACACACAATGGGCCCCACTGGACAACTAATATGTCCTTGAATCCCAATCCCACCCACAGGCGCACCTTGTTCTTGAAGATTGAGAATTTGGTCCATGTATTTCTCGGGAGATGATTTAGTATCACATCCATCTTCGACGTGATAATCATTCACAAATAGAACGGATGATGGATCTAACCGGTTTGCTGTTTTGAACATATTTGCTCTAATGTCTTTACCCAGTCGGTCTTGGTAGAAAGACCCATGAAGCATTTCATTGTTCACGTCGTAATGCTTGAACTTTCCTTTGTATCGATTAAGAAGCCCTTCTAAACGGTTTTGTACAGCCATGGCTAAATCATTTCTGCTAAGGCTCTTAACCCAGTTTTGAACCGTGTCTTCAACCTCCCAAAATATACAATGCCCACGAGTGGCAATGTTGTTATCTTCACAAAACCTGAGAAGTTCGTCTGCATCTTTGTAGTTAAAGTTGCCACGCTGTGACTCCGTCCAGTACCATTTGAGCTCATTTCCAAACACGGCCCAGTTGAAATGTTTCAAGAAAAAGTCAACAAAGTCTTCATTGTCAATATTTGATCTGCTTATGCATGATCCTATTGGAAAACTATTGTTTATTTGTTTGACTTTCACCATGGCTCCATGCATACTGCTTGAGTCAGGGTCCGTAATTTTCAGAGTGATGTCACGTTTACGTATCTGTGAATAAATGCAAAACATAAACGATTCAAAATGTTTTCCCAAGTTAAAAGATTCAATAACCATACCATTACCTTATCAGTTTGCTGTTTTAACTGCTCGAATCGTGCCCGGCGATCAACACTAAATATTTGGAATCCGGCGACCATGAAACCGACACCTGGAGCAGGACCTTGAAAGTATACCGTCACTTTCTCAGGTTGTTTCTCAATCCTAAAAGACCCACTAATTTCATGCCACCTGTCATCGTTTATTTCAACTTGACCACCATTCATCCACTGGCTGTCCACTCCAAGAGCCACACCTACATTATGGGGACCAGTGGCTCCATGAGCCAATCGGACCCAAGCTGATACTTGATACGTGAGATAGAGCTTGATCTTATCTGTAATCGTTTGTGCAGGACCCATCCAGGTCTGGGAGCGATTAGTCACAATAATAAATTGACCGCTTAGTGGCTGACGGGGGCCCAAAGTGTCTTTAGCTGCCGGAGGGATTACATATGGTGAACCTTTTGCAACGCTTAACGTGCAATTACCAAGGGGAAACCACCCTTTCGATCCACCATGTAGATCACTATTTGCTATTATATTAACTCCATAATCAGCATTCTGCAAAATTAAAAACCATATTAATAAAACTCTTTAAAATCTAAAAAAAAATGCCAAGGAATTCTAAACTTCTGTCAACTAACCTCTATAAACGGTGGAGGTGAAGGAGGGATTTTTTCAACCCGCTTAACCACTAAACCATTACAAAGAATATCAACACCAGAAGGTGGACCTTCTAAGTATATCACTACCTTTGATGCATAACCATTTAACAGAAACTTTCCTTGCAACTCTACCCAATCCT
Organism: Erigeron canadensis; assembly: GCF_010389155.1. Lineage (NCBI taxonomy): Eukaryota > Viridiplantae > Streptophyta > Magnoliopsida > Asterales > Asteraceae > Erigeron > Erigeron canadensis. Next base: position 25,426,654 of record NC_057768.1, read on the forward strand.
TGTCTGTCACATTTGACCTTATATAAGTAGAACCAAATGTTATTTATCTACAAAAGAATTTGTTTATAAACATAAAAAGTGCTAGGGTTCGAACCACTAACCAACTAACACGCCGTTCTTAAACAGATAATAATAAAAAAAAAAAAAAAAAAAAGAAACAGAAAAAAAAAAACATACTTAGCAATCCCTATATATTGTTCTCGGGAGTCTGGGGTCTGAACCCATAACGTGGCTCTGATATCAGCATTTTGAACATTATTATTCCCAAAGATTCTTACAGTTGCAGTAACATCGTAAGCCAACTTTCGGTCAACGTTTTCAGTTATATCTTGTTGGATCCCATTCCAATTGTGTGCGCGTTGTGTTGCTGATGCAAAAAAATTTCCAAATTTGGGTACAACTTTCCCATTTCCTATGGACTCGTGTGTACCAATCTTGCACCCTCTTCCAGTCCATCTATTAACACCATCCTCAAAGTTGGGATTCGATATAATGTTTTGATCTTCAACAGAATTACATTTTCCAAGTGTACCCTGTACATCACTAACCATTAATTTGTTGAAATGTCCAGTTATTGTATGCTACTATGAAAAAAATGATGAACTTACAGAAAAACTAGCGCAAGAGACTGATACAGATTCTACAAGAAGGTTTACACCAGGATCGGGCCCTTCCAAATAAAACACAATTCGACTGGGCTTATCTGACAACACAAACGTACCCTCTAAGTTCTCCCAATTGTCTTTTGTGACAGTATTCCTGCAATCACGACTAATTTCAGCACTTGGTAATGGATAAAAATCATAAGAAAATATATATATAGGAAAACAATTACCTTGTTATGCACATATATTTGGTATCTGATCCATTGTATTCAAGTCTGAGAGTGGCAATAACATCAGCATGATGTGATCCTGAAACTCCGACACGGGCATGGAGAGTGTAACTTACACCTGAGGTAATTTGCGAGGTGACATCCTGTTCAAGGCCTTGCCAACGTTCTTTCCTATTTGCAACGATGGCATAACGACTGGATGTGACCTCAGATGTAGCCACTGTTGCATCACAGCAGTTTGTGTACCATGAGTGCATACCATTAGAGAAATCGTGATTTTGTATGATGTTAGACATGTGGCTGCTGCTTGCAACGGTCAAGTCCTCTGGTTTCTATCACGGAAGTAACAAAAGTATGAGGCAAATGTCGAGTACAATGACTTTGTATTCATTCATAAATTCATTATTTTACACGTCATTTGGCAATCTTGTTACACAAAAACTAACTACACAACCCTAAAACACCGAGAAATAATAGCATTGGGGAACCTTCATCCAATATATATCAGTAAACTTTAGAGAAAGTGAAGAAATTTTATGAAGAACTAACTACACAACCCTAAACATGCATTTTATATATAGCTGATTCAAAGGAGGAAACTAAAAACCCAAGACAGAATGCGAAGTTGGGATGTGGGTAGCCCAACTAATTTAAACTTAATGTGTTGCTCTTTGTGTAAAATAGGTATTGGTTCACACAAGCATCTCTTATTTGAATGAAACTACTCTGTACGTATTTGGAACCATGTTAACATGGATCACCGAAATGGAATGATATTATGGTGTGGCTGATTCCCTTGTCTACATCTAAAACGGTACAAAGGATTGTTGGAAGACTATGTGTTGCGGCAACGGCTTACTTTATATGGCAAGAAAGGAATAACCGTATGTTCTCTAACAATATTAGAAGCCATGACCAATTGGGAGATCTTATAATTAGGACAGTTCACTACTTCACTATAGGCTTGTGACTATCCGGTTCAACAACAATGCTCATGTGGCTGGGAAACTAGAGAAATGGAAGCTACCAATTGATTTTGACTCTAATGGGAGCTAAATATGATAAAGAAGAACGAAGACTCAACGTTACATTGGAAGACAGTTTGGCTGTTACATCATGACCGTTTCCTTATTTTGTTAGTTTTATTAAGCGCTGATGTAACTTAGCTTTTTTTTTAGTGTTTGTTGGTTAGCTTGTTTTTCCATATATATGGCATGTCATATATGTGTTGACTGTTAAATGTGACATGCGGTCACATTACATATACCTTAAAGTTTCAATGTTATATAAAATCATCAGAGTATCCCATTACCCAAGGTTGAGTATGATTTTACTCTTTTCGGCTATCTATTACTCAATAACCATTGGTAACGACTAACGACATACAAAAAAAATATATATATATCAAGTCCATGAAAAAGTCATTTTGATCGTTTCGTTTTCCTAGTAACATATCAATATATCAAAACTGAAGCAATTTTATCTTGAGCTACATACATCACAAGTCAACAAATTTAAACTAAAGAAAAAATTAAAGTAACTCCCAATGCCGTCTTCCACGGGTTTTGGGGGAGGTTGAAATGTAGACAGCCTTACCCTTACCAAAGGTTGCTTCCAAGTTCTACCAAAGGTAGAAATGGACCTCCAGCCTTGCTGGGCATGAGGATCAAACCCATAACCTCTGTCTCCGGAGGCAAGGGCTCTAACCAGGCAACCACTGACCCAGTTGGTTTTAGGTTAACAAATTTGAACTATTTCTCAAAAATAATTATAATTTACGACAGACCAGTTGGTTATACACATTCGAAATTTCAAATCCTTGCTACAATTGACCGTTTCCGAACCTTTTCCCTAGTCAAACCCATTTTCCTAGTATGGTTCAAACCCGACAAAGGAACTCAGGACACCCAACACATGATGAATGTTTATATTCTAAGTCTTTGTTGTATATAATCACATAACCATAACATATGAAATACAAATACTACTAAAATGAAACTAAAAAATCTAAAAAATAAAAATAAAACCAATGATTAATTACCTGTGATGTGTTGGACTTTTTATGATCTTTAAAAACACTGAAAAACCCTGATGACTTTTTCCACATTTATATGTATGTATAAACTGTTTTAAGTCAAGATTAAGAGAAGAGTCAACAAGCAAGCAATCAGATTTCAATGTCTTTGAGCAATTTAAAACAGAATATTTTTGAAGGGTTTATGTGAATATATGATGGGTTTATTGTATTTCAGTTTTGATTATAGTTGCTGATGCTTGAATTAAAATGGAAGATTTGATTTTTTTTGTTATGGGGGTTGGGTTAATTTGTTTGTTTGTTTAGATTCAGGACTTGGTCTTAAGAAAAGCCTAGCAACGGCTGTTACAAAAAAGGAAAATGATTTATGATGTTAACATTATATAATGTTACTCTCACAAACTCACTTAAATTATTTTTTATCCATGTCAAAAAGTCCCTTATGATTTTAGTGGTTTATGAGAGCAACATCATCCAATTAAAATAATGTTAACATCATCTAAATTATCCCTTTACAAAAATTAGAAATGTTGTTGAATTTGAAACCTTTTGGTGAACTATTGTTTTCAATCTTTTTTTTAATTAATAATTATTTAATTGATTATTATTATTATTATTATTATTATTATTATTATTATTATTATTATTATTATTAACATAATAAATTGAAATGTTTTTTTTTTCATTACTAACATGGTACACGCATAATGTGGTGATGACCGGTGGCGATGGCGACTGATAGTGGTGATAATAAATAATGTAGGCTATTGATATAAATGTAATTAATATGATGGTTAATGTAATTATTTTAAGAGTTAAAAGATTGATGGTGTAATTTATATTAAGAGTATTTTAGATATATTAGTGGAAATAATTAAATTAGTGAAAAAAGAAGATGATTTAAAGAAAAAAATAAGGGATATTTTAGTAATATTACACAGAGTAACTTTTAACATTACCATAAATAAAATGGGTTATTTCTTTTATATGTATGTATAGATTAAACTTTAAACCGATAATACTTAAGAAGTGTTTGTTTTAAAACAATAAGAGGGGTACATGCACAATGCAACGGCGGTAACAGTGACAGTTGGTGGCGGGGGCAGTAGTGATGGTAGTGGCCATAAAAAAAAGATAATGGAGGAAACCCTAGACTTGGTACCACAATTGGATACCCATTGACTCATCCCGTATGAGTCATGTGATTTCGGTACAATACCTCCATCCTAATCCCCACATGATACGGGCACCCCGAAGGATGAAACCCACGTATTTAAACTTCACATGTGAGTTTAGGCTTCATTGGTAACGAGTATCTTAAGGGAATTATTTTTTGTGTCAAGCTGGGATTGAACTTGAGACCTTAAGGTCATCAAGTGATTGCCTTACCACTAGGCTAACTCCTGTTGGTTGGTAATAGCTGTAGCAATAGAGGTGTGATTATTAATGTAAAAAAAAATAGTAAAGGAGTAAAGATATTAAAGTTGTTTAAGGCTAAGAGTATTTTAAGTATAAAAAATTGTAATTTTCTAAGTTAAGAGAAGCCAATTTATTTTATAAGGAATTATAGATTATAGATAATTACTATAGCTTTAAAGATTTTTGGGAATGGGTACGTGTTTTTACCAATTAATGGCTTTCAGTTATGCATTATGCAATTTTTAATTTGTATAGTAGGTGTTATTGCATAATGCATAACTGAAAGCCATTAATCGGTAAAAACAAAGTACATTAACCAAGAATATAGTAGGCGTTATTGCTAACTAAGTTTGAGGCATCATTGCATCAATAACCTGTTTACGTTTCTTATTGATGTGGTTTAACAAACAAACAAAAGTTTAGAATAAGAACAAGAGTCACCAAAAAATCAAATGCGGATTCAATTTTCATGTTTGCATTTGTAATTTATATGGTTCTCCAAACAAACAAAAAAAAAGTTTACAAACACACCAACAATTCCATAGCTCAAAATAAATAAATAAAAAGTTTACCAACAATTCCAAAAAAAAAAAGGAAAAAATCAATGACAACTTCCACTAAAAATATATGTCGAAAACATTTTCCCGGTCCAAAATATATATTTTCTTTCGGAAATTGTGATAGCTCCTGGCCTCCTAAAAGTGAGTATGAATCGTGTGATACTCATAACTCATAAGAGCGAGTGCTCCATTAATGGACTAAACTAAAAACAGATCCAATGTTAAACAAATCTGGGCCATTGTGGCTAATACTCAAAGCAGGCCCAAATTTAAAAAGATTTGTAAGAAGGGGATGATCCCTCGACTTCTTAATTAAAAAGATACAACTTTCCCACTAGGATCATTTTAACGTTCGATTAAATTGTGTTATCTAATAATTCACCAAAAGGTTTAATTAAAAAAAAATTATTTCAAAGGTAAAACGCAAGCAAATATAATTTTCTTGGGTTAACTTAGAAAATAACCAAGTTACTGAATGCTGATTGGGTTGCTAGCTAGTTATGCTTTTTTCTCATCGCGAATTAGTTGGGATGTTTCTTTTCCTTCGAAAGTTAACTTGATTTTACAGAATGCATTTTATGATTTTTAGGTTTAATTCGTGTTTACATGAGAAAATATATCATAGTTTATAACATGTTTTTATATTATTACTCATTCATTCAACTTAATAAGCCATTAAGCCCACATTTTAATTGTGTTGTCATCTATGGAAAATTCCACCAGATGTTTCAGTTTTGTCAACAATGAAAAATGCAGCACAAAAAAGTTTATGACAATCGTTTTCTTTGTTTAAGATGTATTTCTAGCTACTTGGTTGTACGGTATGCGGTTTACAATTTTGCAATGAAAACTTCCACCAAAAGTTAAGTCATTGAGCTCTTATTCTAGTTTTCTAAAGAAAAGATGGCAGGCATACGTTGTCTCTCTAGAGGTCTCGGGTTCAAATTAAGACATTGAGGAGAACTAGCTACAAACTATACATCACATAACATTAACATTATGAACGTAAGACACATATCCTGTTTGGCACAACCAATCCCGCTGGAAATTTGAACCAAAATGTGAACGAATTTTCTCATTCAACTGGCTCTCGTTTAAAGAAATTTGACTACGTACACCTACTTCTATAGGCTCCATAGTCCACACCTTAAATGGTTGGGCCATTGTTGAGTTTTACTTTTATAAAGGCCCATGATAACAATCTTTAGTGGAATTGGAAAGTGAAATACATGAACTTAAACATTATTTGGACACCTCATGGATAAAACAAAAGAAGGCACGAGTATTAAATATGGAGTACATTGTTGTAGCCAAATACAAGTAGTACTTGGTGCCTTGATGGGACGAGCCAACTAGTAAAATGTCGGAGTTAATTAGCCCCCCCACCCCACGCCCACCGCCTTGTGTTATTAATCACAATCATCATCATGTGTCTGTTACCACAAGCTAGAATATGTACGTACGTATATGTACTAGCAAATATATGTTCACTCACCGACACTCTTCTTGCACAAATGCAACCACAAACATATAATACCTACAGCTTTGGCTTCATCACAAGGTTTTTTCACTACTCACTTCAATCTTTATCGGTGAATATGCCGTACACTTTGTACCGTACAGATAATGTCTCTAAATCTTGAGAGCAAATACCAACGCTCCTAGTTTAAAATCGTGGGTCGTGTAGTTCTTTTCGTGCACCTGACGAGAGGCATAAGTGGTTAGTTATAAACACCATTCTATTGTATTGTATTGTAATTATATATGGTCTTCTTCATGTACGTACTCTGTTAAGTTTAACAAACGAACAAAGTTATTACTTTGTGAGTGTGTAGTTGTGTATGATTGATTGATGATCGATCGAGGATGTTGAAACAATCGGGTAGTAGGAACCAAAGGGCGGCAAAAGGATTCAAGGTGAAGCATGTTATACAAATATGTGTGTTGCTTCTTATTACTATTTGGTTAATATACCAATTGAATCAGTCTTACATGATTAACTATTCCCCAATTCAACTCACTTTTCTTCATGCCACGCAACAAGACATTTCGTTGCTTGGAAGAAAAGGGTTTGTTAAAGAAGTCGAGAAAGAGCAAGATGATGACAAACAAGAGGTTGATGATCAAGAAAAACCGGAAGATGAGGAACCCGAACTATTGGAAGATTTGATCGATGAGGACGACAAGGAAGACAGAATTGGCAAAGTACATGTGTTACCATGAATCTTAAAGTTAGTCTATAGTCTATAGAAAGATTATAGTATATAATAACAACCATATCCAATCTCTACGTAAGCGGGGTATATGGGAGGTAAGGGTAGAACAATCTTGTCTTTACCTAAGGGTAAAAAAACCCGCTTCCATAAGGATCTCCGACCATAATATATGGTGTGGTAATGTACGTTTTAAGTTCGATCATGATCGTTTATGTACTCTTGCATATTTTATAGAATAATGTCAAATAAGTGAGACTGGGACGAATGTTGGTCCGCTTATAAATTTTGATGTAAAAGATGTTAATATCTAATAATTAAGGTGTGGGTTTATATTTCTTTTTGAAATATAAAACCAGGAAATTAAAACGTAATGACATTAAGAGCCTGATTAGGGGTTATAAGTGTATGTCTTAAATATTATTGTGAAAACCTGTGATCGTGTAATGACATTATTGTCGGTAGCAACATAATAACTCGAAACAATTGCTATTTCTTCGATTCCTTCTTGTATAAGTTTAGAACTATTGTTGCTCGAGCACTCGAGTGTCTAGCTGAAGCTAGAACTCTAGAATATCTTCAGGCAGAGTTACCAATTGAAGCCCATGCGTTTGGCCCAATACAACTTGAATGTCCACACTCGGTGTTTGCCAAATCCAATAAATACATTTTTTTTAATTGTTAATAAGATTAGGTCAATGATTACTACCGTATTGTTAATTATATATATATCTATACTACTTATTAAAGAAAATACCCCCATGTTGAAAGTTACATGGGGGAAAATGTCTAAAATGCCCTTCCATGTTATATTTTAATCTACTACCCTTAAAATATATAATATTTTCACTTAGTACTCAAATATTTTCAGTTACATTACCCCTTAACATTAATGATTACGTTACACTATTAATCTTTTATCTTTTAAAATATCTTCATTAACCCTTTATATCAATAATCTACACCAATCGATGTCTCATCTGTCACCAACCGTCGCACCTGCCACCACATCGTTGCTGCCATAATCACCGCCGCAAGAAAAAAAAAGATAAAGTAATAAGTGGTTCATCATGCAAGAAAAATAAACAGGGAATAAATAGTATATTCTCTCTTTTTAATTTTTATTCTCCCAATTTATAATAACTCGGAAAAAATGTATGTCAATAAAACACCCTTTGCAAACAGATATGACAAGGTTTGAACAATTATAATTGTGTATTTTAGCTCATACCTTCTCTATTTGTCACGGTCATCATAAAAAAAATCCTAAGTATTTTTAAAGTTCTTTTATTAAGCGAATTGTAACTAAATAAATCAAAAATGTCAAATTTTTAGCAGTCGAATCTTATATAAAAACTTCTAATTGTAAAGCTCAATTGAGATGTTTGTGCTCCTAATATCATTTAACCATGGCAGAATGATTGAAGGAATTATGGTTATCTTAGAAATGCTAGTATACTAAAAAGCAAGTTTGCTTTATGAGACAAATGTGTTGTAGCTAAAAGTATAAGCTATAAAGCTCGAGATACAACTATATAATGCATAGATAAAACAAAAACATCTAATAACTTTAACGGCCATTAAATATAACCATAAAAGTACTACAAATCAAGTCTTTTTTCTAACGGTCGTTAACTTTCATATTTACAGTTTGCTCCCCCAAAGATTTATTGTTGCACAACCAAAATAATTAACAACGGTTAAGTGTTGTTTGGCTAACTAACGGTAGGTACAAAATGGCATTTAACGGAGATTTTTTTTCAATTTTAGTTTTTTTAACTTTTGTTACTAAAGTTTGCCTTAATTACTTTTTGTCATGTAACTTTTGGTTTTTAATCTTTACCCAACAAAAAATTTATTTTTTTCTTATTTTTAACAAATATCTTTTACTTATTTCATAACTTTAACAAGCTTTGCTTTCATGTTCAAGTTTCTTAACTTTTGTACTTTTTTTCTTCATAACTTTGCTTTTTTTAAGTCTTACTCTGAAAGTTTTCTTTTATTTGCTTTTTACTAACATAACTTTTGTTACCAAAGTTTCATTTTCTTTACTTTAAACAACGACTTTTATTTTCTTAAATTTTTTGGCACGGAAATTTTGTTTTTCGGCTTAATGTTTTTCACATTTGTCACGAGAGTTTTGTTTTTCTCTCGGGGCAACGCCCTGGTATAAATACTATTTAAGTCTAAGAAATAACGATATTTTAGTAATTAAACAATGTTTCATTTTTTTAATCTTTTACCTTTCTACAATGATTTTATCTTAATTATTATTATTTTTTAACCGGTTCTCATTTGAATCCTTTGTCGATGATTCACAACTCAATGAGATATTTGAGTTTTCCACGTAATTTGATCCTCATTTTTTGGTTGCTTACTCAATGAGAACGTGAACAAATAAACGTCATTGAACTTGGTAGTTCTCCATGTACAACATGGTTAAGGAAAGGTAATAAATATACAAATCTTTTCATCCATATATAAATAATAATAGTAAATATTCTTAAGATGTATGGTATCTATATAGATTGTATCATAATGAATTCGAATATGCCTCATACAAGATTTGTGAGTATAAAATAAATTGTTGTTAAAGTAATTCAATAATCGAAGTTAAATTATAATAAACAGTAATGATAAATATAATCTATGTTTAATTAGAATTTTAGATTTACCTTAAATTTTTAGAACCACATTAAATCAGAAATTGAAAGCATAGTGGATGATGACAAATAGATTTGTGATTTCGGATCGTAAACTCAAAATTTTGAAGTCTTCATATTAATAACTTATTATAATTAATATAAGTAGTAGAGTTGAAGAATTGAGGGGGAAAAAAAGAGAGACAATTAGTTAATGAGAAAACAATTAATCAGATAAGGTTATAATGTATTTTATAATAATAACCCAAGATTTAGTGACTAATTCTAAGTCTAATAAAGAATTTGAATTTATATACCACTTAAAAGAGTTAATTTAACAAAATAAATAAATTAAAAGAGCATATATCGATCAATTATTACGTCACGTGTCTTTTTAAAAACATCTTAATCATGTTTTAATTTATTGGTAAATATCTGCATTATATAAATCATATAATAAATAAGTATAATGCATATTGTTGTGAGTTTATTTCTTGATGACTTTTAAAAAAATCATTTTAATCCCTTTCAAATAACGATTAAACTATCATTCAATATTAATTTAATGGTTAAAAGGGCATCTTTTCATCCAATATGTTTTGTCTTCAAGCTTTAGGGTGTACATAGAAAATATCTCTTTGAGATCTTAACTTGGGTATATTCAGGTTTGAGTTTAAGGAAGCGGAGTTTACCCTATCAATCGTCGTGCTTTCGGTGAAATTAGTAAAGGTTTTCCCTCATCAGGTATTTGAAATAAATATTTTCTAATTCAAGATAGACCTCTATCACAGACTCGGTTAAAACAACCTACATTAGACCTTTCGTTATTAAATCATGATATAAAGTTTCTAACGAAATTCAACTCGTAAAAACGATATAACCTACTAAAATTATTTATTATGTGTATTTTAAATTACCTTCTATAATAAAGGAGTTGAATGTGAACAGGAGTTTTTTGTCTTCTTCTGCAATTTCAGTATATATAATATGTTTAGCAATTATACCTCAAAAAAACTAAAATGGTGGAGTGGTTGAGGCCTCCATCTTTAAAAGGGAAGGCGCTGGGTTTGAAACCTTTCCCCCCACCCCTTTATGTTTTTTCTTTTTTTTTTTGTCTTTAGTTTTGCTTTTTTGAAGGTTTTATCCTTTTCTGCACTTTCAGTATATATAATATGTTTAACAATTATAATTTAGAAAACTGAAATGGTGGAGTGGTTGAGACCTTGGAAAGGTGCTGGGTTCGAAACCATCCACCACCCCCTTATGTTTTTTTTTTTTTTTTTTTTTTGTCTTTAGTATTATCTTTTTGGTAATTTGACCCCTTCTTTTTTCTTTTTTTTTTTTCCCAATCCCTCCTATTTTCTTTTTGAATTTTTCTATCCCCTCAAGTTATGTATATAAATTTAGTTTTATATAATTAAACCCCAATTTTTTTTAAATTTTTTTTGGGTTTTTGAATTTCTAAATTTTTATTTTTTGTTTATACCATTTATGTTTTAGGCTTTTGTATTTATTTTAATATTGGGTTTTCTTTCACAATTTCTTTAATACTTTGTACTAATTTTTTTTTTTTTGGTTATTGTTATAACTTTTGTAATTTTTTTTTGTAACATTTTGTTTTTATAACATATTTTTTACGACTTTTTTGTAATTTTATAATTTTTCCTTTGAAATTTTTTAAAATTTTTTACGTTCTTTTTAATTCTACCGTTAAAAATATCCGGTTAGATATGACTACACGCTTCAAACATGACTTCGTCCAACGGACGGCGTATGAACCACCTAGTTATAAATATAGATATTCCAAATGAGAGTGAAACCGGCGGGTCAAATGTTCAAGAAATGCATATGACACTTAAACAAAGGTCTGTAGTTCTGCCATCATACTCCACGTGTTAGAAAAGTACTCAAACCACCCTGCTCTCACAAGTTTTCACCCTCCCATTCTATCACACGTGATCACCCTTCAAGAACTAATGGCCACGATTACACCATTCCCTACTGTACCATACGTGGCCCCACGTTTTTATCTGCTCATCGCTATAGACAAGGGTAATTCTGTCATTTTCACTAATTTTCTTTATGGTGGGTAGTAGTAGGAGTGGGAAGAGGGTTTAAGATTTCTCATTCGGCTGGCATTTTTATCCAAAAATATAACAGGTTGTACACAGCTGTTTTCCATACTAAAATTTTAACTATTACTCCCTCTATAATATGAGTATTGGCATACTTGGTCCAGAGTCTCTAAACTACATCAGAAATGGAACCATGACATGTAGAGATATACTAAAACTTACCTCATGGCTCTCTATATTTAATTTTCCATTCGAATATGATTCAAATAAGTCATGTTCTCGTGTCCTTCACAATCGTCTGTATTAGCCCCATTTACTTTTGCAGGTTTTAACATTCATTATGGCTAATGGTTAAATGTGATTTTAAAGATAATGATATCTAACAAATATGTCTAAAAGTATGTCTAATCTATTCAAGTATTGACACATGATTTTATATTTTATATTTCATAATTTTTATCATTAAAATTTTTGTCATGTGTCAATCTCTAATCTCTCATACCTTTAAGCCTAAATTTTAGGCACATTAATTATTTTTCATTGTTTAAACTTTTTTTTTATAAAGTTATGATGAGTTCGCATGAGAAAAATAACTTGACGTTTAATTGCACTATTAACTTGATAGAATGTTTAATTATCAAGCAAGCATATAATAATAATAATATATAATTAACAACTCACTAAGAATCTTTAAGCTAGCATTGGTACATACGCTACCAAAACTAACGATAAGCAATTAGTAGTATAGTACCGTATCATTGCATACTTTCTTATTGTCGAGCACTAACATAGTTTAACATCATATTGACGTATGGACTTGTACATGTCCCATATGAGTGGAGATACACTTAAAATGTTCCAAACTTTTTAATCCCGAATAAAATACGAATTTAAGATACACTATTTCCATCAAGTTAGGCATTTTTGTTTTCTTTTACGAATTTAAGATCATTAGATGAGATTCTTTAAAGTTATTCACTTTATTAATATAATTAAAAACTAATGGTCAAATCTTTCAGCTTTACTAATAAAAGAATTAAAAACTAACTTTAAAAGATACTTAATGTAAGTCTTGTTGAAGATGGTTTTTATTAATGTTTTATGTGTGTAAATAAATGAATTAATAACTTAACTAAGAAGATGAAATGATATAACTTTTCGATAATTGTATATGAACTTCCTTGAAACCATTTTCAGTTCCAAAAGTATGGTCTGTTCAATGCAGCAGACATAACATCGGCTCTCAGTTTTATAGGATGGGAACACAAGGTTTATTATTTTGTGTTTTATGAAATTCAAATTTTCATTACATAAAAAAAATCCGATTTTATCTATTTTTCTTAAAGTTGCATTTACATGTTTATTAATTAAAGAGTGAGATTATAAAACTAAGCTATAAAATTAAAGTATTAAACTAACATAACACCATAGATTAAGTATATAACAAAATATATTTGTTGGTATGGTTAGACATTATATTGTAGCTAAATATTGTAACTAATAATATATACTTTTTCTTCCGATACAACTACTTATTGGTTTGCTTTGGTTATCACATGAAAATTTCTCCTGCTTATCCAACTCTATATTATTCTTCATGTATGTTTGCTTGCGTTTTCTCTTATTAGGTGTCTGGTTTTATAAATGAAATAAAAAAGTGAGTTTTTGGTTAAAAATATAACTTTGTATATGAAAAAGCCCAAATCAAAAAAATACAAGGACCAAAGTTGTAAAAGCCTTTCCCACCCTTTCTTCCTCTCACGCTTTTTCCGTACATATAAAAAAACCATTTTAATCTTAAACCATGAAACACAAACACCCTTTTTTTTTCCAACACACACACACACAACACATTTTCATTTTCTGTTACAAAACCATGAACAAAACAAATATAAAATGACCCTCACCATCACCACAAACCACTACCACAAATTTTCTTAAACCCTAAACTTTGTTTTTTCAGCCCGGAATAATTCGGGCCAACCCAAACTGAAAAAATGGACCCATGCCCATTTATCCGGCTAACCATATCAAACCTGGCACTCAAAATCCCAATAGCATCAAAACCACCAACTCCTTCACTAATCCATCCTTCTTCTTCTTCACCATGTATTTGCAAAATCAAACTCAACAAAAAAAACTTCCCAACCCACATAACCCAAATCCCTTTTATTGACCCGACCCAACCCGACCCACTTACACCAACCCAACCCATAACTTTCGACCTCACAAAAACAGATCTCAATAACTTCACATCCAAATTATCCATTTTCAAAACTACTCAACTTTTATTAAAAGTATCTATTTTCATGGGCCGGGTAGGGAGTAGCTGTGGGTTGAGTTCGGGTAAGTTGTTGGGTAAAGTTGTTGTGCCGTTGGATTTAAATGGGTCGGATTGTAAAACGACGACGTTTCATAATGGATGGGTTAGTTTTGGTGGTGATAAGAATAGTAATAAATCGACACAGTTTCATTTGAATGTGAAAAGTGAACCGGATCCGAGATTTGTTTTTGAATTTGAAGGTGAACCGGTTTTAAGCCCACAGGTTTTTCAGATACAGGGGAGCTTACGTCAGCCGGTTTTTACTTGTAAGTTTAGCTTCAGGTCAAACACTGCTGCTGACCGTAGTAATCAACGCTCTAGGTAACAATTTATTATTTTTTTCCTTTTCTTTTTAAATTTTGTTTTTTTAATTAATTATTTGTGTTTATTTGAATTGATAATGTAGGTTATTGATTAGAATTAGTTAATTGAGGATTTAAGAAATTGATTCTGTTTAGGGTTAGATCCCTAACTTTAATCTTGTTACATATGATTCGGATTTTTTGCGATATTGTAATGGTTATTTAATTAGCTTAGAATGTGCTTTGCTTTCATGTGTGAATTTGAATGATTAATTAATTAAATATTTAAAACTCTCTTTTTTTCCAATTTATTTTTATTGTTTTTTTTGGATCGGCTACGTTAGTATTGTTTCGGGCCCACCATCAGGTTACACAAGACTAGGTAGCCGGTTGTTTTAACCGGACCTTTCTACATCCAACGCTTAACATTTTTTTTTTTTTTTTTTAAAGTATGAATTGTTATGATTTCCTAGTTATTGTTATCGTATTATTGGGTTATAGATTTATTTATTTTTTGCTTCAGTTAAGAATTACTTAAATTAAAGTAATTGTGTTGTAAATTTGTGTGGTTCAGATCATTACAGTCAGAGCAAGGTGGTCCAAGAGGATGGCTAAGTTCATTTGGAAGTGACAGGGAACGTCCTGGAAAAGAGCGAAAAGGATGGTCAGTTACGGTGCATGATTTATCCGGTTCACCAGTGGCGGCGGCATCGATGGTGACACCGTTTGTCGCGTCACCTGGCTCTGACCGTGTCAGCAGGTCAAACCCGGGATGTTGGCTTATTCTCCGTCCTAGTGATGGGACGTGGAAGCCATGGGGAAGGCTCGAGGCTTGGCGTGAACGGGGTGCTCACGACGGGCTGGGGTACAGGTTTGAGCTCATTCCAGACTCTGCAGCAGCTGGAATTGTGCTGGCAGAATCCACTCTGAGCTCAAGCAAAGGCGGGAAGTTTGTGATTGATTTAGGCTCCGGTAATGGACTTGGTGGAAGTGGTAGGAAATCCAATGTGGCATCTCCGGGTTGTAGTCCGAGAGGGAGTGGGGATTATGGGTACGGGTTATGGCCTTATTGTGCGTATAAAGGGTTCGTAATGGGGGCGACCGTGGACGGAGAAAAGCACGGACGGATGAAGAAAGGGATGACGGTGGAGGTAAGCGTGAACCACGTGACATGCACGGAGGATGCAGCCGCTTTCGTGGCGTTATCAGCAGCTATTGATTTAAGTGTAGATGCCTGCAGGCTTTTTTCTCAAAAGCTAAGAAAGGAACTTTGCCAGGCTTCTCAGGATTTACTCTGAAACTACTACTATTATTTCTGTCTTCTTTTTTTTTAGCAGGGTGGAATTTTTCTGAGTCCAGGTTACTGATTTCATGCTCAGATAGATGCATGTTTTTTTCTGGATTTGACAAGGGAGTAGCTGTGTACTGAATGTGTAAATACGAGAGGCGGGTATGGCAAGATAGGCACCGGTTGTTTATTTTTAGTAACTAGGTGTTTGTGCGTGTGTGTTGTGGCGTAATTTTTCATCGCTTTCTGCTTGGTTTTAGTGAAGCAAAGCTCGAATGTTTTTGTACGTGTTAGATATGTTCTGATTATCGATACACAAAATGTTATTTCACAGCCCATCTAATGTGGTGAGTTGTTGACTTCTTGTTTGGTTAATGAAAAATGAAGGAATGAAATGATCAGTTTTTGAAGATTGTTTGTTTCTTCTCTCGAATGAATTTGGGGTTTCCTAATGTTATTTGCTTACACAATTCTTGGTAATTAAGCTTCTAAACTCTAAACTGATGTTTGTAATTGCTTACTTGTATGCAAAATCTGATGATCACAAAAATTGTATGCACCAACAACTCTCATATACAAATCGCCCTACAATAACAGCAAACATTGTACACACGTTAAACGCCTACGATGCAAAGAAAAGGAAAAAGAAAAAAAAAACTTTAGAGCACCCACAATGAGAGTTTTTTCAAAAACTTTTTATAAAAGACTAATTTATAAAATGTTTTTATTCCAATGGATCATGTCTTTAAAAAACATTAAATTAGATTAGAGAGAAAGTGTAATGACTTAGGAAACAGAAGTCACTAACAAAAAGCTTTTACTTTCAATAAGCTTTTAGTTTGAATCAAAAGCTTGATAGAATAGTAAAAAGCTTTTGCTCTTATATAACATTAGATGATGTGCAATATATTATGTACTGTAAATTACTAAATATTATTGTAGATATATCACCACCTTAGATAATTAAGCATTTAAGTTGTCTTTATATCTTCAGTTTTTATTTTATGGATTGAATCTTCATCATCATTAAGCCAAAGAATCGAGTAGTCTCGAGGTTCTTATCTTGCAAAGGACAACTTTATTGTTAAATTCGCTTTTAGTTAAATCTTTTCTTTCATCCCGGATAATGCTGGATTTGTTTGGGAAGCATTGAGTTGACCTTCTGTAACGTAGACAAGATAAAACATTACAATTACATAGACAGCAGTAGTCTTTAAGAAAAATGATGACCAAATGTATTAAGAATACTTCATTTTTCGTGAAAGTAGGTATGAAAATAAGGGTCAACTCGTACTTTGAATATTCAAGAGATTAATTTATTAGATTTAACCGAAATAAAATAACATGTTTTTGGTGGTTATGGATCAAATCAAAGTTGACGAATGGCAAAGGTTATGTAATAAAAAACTAGCTAATACCAAAGAAAGGGTTAGACGAGGATATATTAGTTTACTTAGCAACGTTGTTAAAAATAATTGTGGAAATTGATTGAAATGTGCGACAAATGTAGTTACACAACTTTTTTTTTTTCAACGGCGAATTGGATTAGTGACGGATCAATGACCGTTCCATTATATTTAATCCTTGATCGCATAACTTGAGAACTACCCATAGATAACAAAATGCGTATTTGTATAATTGTATGTGGTGTAGATTTCTAGGAGTGATGAATGAAATTTAGATTCACAATAATTTGCTTTAGGACATATAAAAGATGAGGAAATGTTAGGTAAAACATGCAGTACCTATCTTAAATAAAGTAGGGAGAATTATGTAAATTTTATGGGGGAATTATGTAAAATTCAGGGGGAGTTTTGTATATTTATCAAATCCAAAGGTTTAATTTGTAACTTTTTTTAACATGACAGTACCTAAGATAGATAAAACGGTGCAATACGGATTATTTTCCCATACAAGATTATAATAATGTTATGAATTAGTATAAAGCAGGTCAAAAATAAAAGTATTAAGTTAACACTTTAACTATTTATGAAAATTTATCAAATAGTCTTTCACTTAACGAATAACGTGTTAGAATATGATCACGTAAAATGAACATATGTCTGAAAAGTTTTTAAGCCTACGGGGTCACACCTCAACGTGAATGTAACTATAATTAATTAATATATTAAATGTAATTTATTAATTAATTTGATCACGAAAAACTAACGGTCGTCTGTTAAATGTTAATAGTTAACGGTACTTAACTGACGGACTTAACAGAGGAGACAATTGTGATTAAATGAAAAATTAAGAAACCCTCTAGAATCTTCCTAGAGGGGGGACGGCTAAACATAGGGGTTTTTTAGAAAACCCTAAACTTGTTTTTCAAGCAAAAGTTTGACTATAAATACAAACCCTTTTCTTAAGTTTTTCACACACAATTATTAAGGTTTTCTAAAACCCTAAAATTCTCTCCTCCTCCCTCTCTCTTGGTTTCGGCCACTCCTCACAAAAACAAAGGGTTTCGGGTTTTGTTTGGTTCGTGTGAAAGGGTATTAACAAAGGGT
Source organism: Erigeron canadensis (assembly GCF_010389155.1). Taxonomy (NCBI): domain Eukaryota; kingdom Viridiplantae; phylum Streptophyta; class Magnoliopsida; order Asterales; family Asteraceae; genus Erigeron; species Erigeron canadensis. The sequence goes on from NC_057768.1 coordinate 25,444,856, forward strand.
TGTTTGTTCGTGATCAAGTACTAGCATACGTACGTTCCAACGTTGAGTGTGCAATCGTAGAGAGGTTAATTTAAACCTTGTTCTTGTTTTAATCTCTCCATTATAAGGTACATATTCTATACTTTGGTTAATTAATTAAACTGCATAAATCTTGTCTTCCGTTGCGTGCTTTGTGATTTGATGCGATAAATAGTTATATAACCCAACATAACGATATTAAAGTGGTCTAACAATCCGAGTTTAACGACTTCAACTCTTAGGGTGTTGGCATTCGTAACACTCATTAGGGGTGGGAACGAGTCAAGTCGAGTCGGGTTTCACGATATTTAGGCTTGTTTGTTTATTTATTACTCGAATCGAGCTTGAGCTCGTATTAATATTCAAAAATGAGCTCGACTTGACTCATTAGTGTTCGAGCTCGAGCTCAAAGCTTGTATAGTTATTTGAATACTTGTAGGATTAACTTAGTTCGAGTTTTGTTAAATACTTGTAGGACTAACTTAGTTCGAGTTTCGTTTCAATCTTTAGGAGCCCAAGCTCAATTAGCTCATGTTATAGAGCGGTACATGTTACCAATGAAGTTTGAGCCCACATGTAAAGTTAAGATAAACGAGTTCAATCCTTAAGAACCCGTGTAAAACCATTTAAGGTTTTTCTATTAGTTGGGTTTTGAGTTAATGGAGTTTAAGACAGAAAATAGAAAATAATATTCAAAACTACATTCATCATTTAAGTTCGATCTTCATTCGCATATACTTAAACCGAATAACCCATCAATAGATGGAACGTTACATATTATCAATGCAACTTGGTGTGACATGTGAATCATAATTTACTATATACATATTGTAAAATATGTTACCATTATAGAATAGATTATGGACAAATTCAACTATATGAATTTCGTTTTATTACAACGAGACTTTATTTCTAATAATGATAAATTTGGTATATCGTTTATATTTATGGTAACTAACACGGTACTCGTATAATGCAGTAATGATCGTGGTGATGGTGTGATGGTTATTACAAAATTAACTCTATACACACACATACACGATTTGATGGATCGTTTGTATACATGGTAATATAATGAATAATTTTTGTATTGATGCATTTATCCCTCAAGAAATAAGATGATATTTTAATTCTTTTTTTTTTAAATCTCTTAAATAAAACATATTATGTTTACATTTTTTAAAAGATATTTACTAGTCATCAAAGCAACTCAAAAAAGTTATCACATTATTTGAAAGTTGAAATAATTTGTAAATAACTAAGTTTTATACACCATTAAAATATTAAATCCTCGATTTTTTAATTTTTAAATAATATATAAGTGAAGGGATAGTAATGATTAAAGTTTGATGACGCAGTTTCACATGCAATCAAAAACAGGTAGTGAACCATAAAAAAAATCACACCGACCGGAAGGATGTTCCTCTTCCCCAAAGGTCTCGTCCCGGACGTATTCCTCTAGTTTGATTTCCTTGAGTAGAACGTGTTTGCGGATCTAGTACTCGTTGCTGGAGTCTTTCGATCTCAAAATCCCGTGCTTCATCATAGATTCCATCACTGACTCTTCTGGCGAATCTGTGAGTAGAAAATCTATCTTCAGCACGAGCATGTGAATCACAATCATCTCTGTTGTTGCCTCATTCAGTGATTCTACATACATGAGAGTAATCACTATCACGTTGAGCCATTTGATAAACCATAGCTCTGAGACCACCTGATGCAGTTTCACACGCAATGAAATGGTTCAAACACTAAGGATGAGTCAAATACATAGATTGAACCCAAGGGCTCTAAGAACACATGTTCTTTAGTTTTATAAAAAACTCAAAACTGTCTCTTAAATAGATACCTCTCCTGAATATAAAGGAAATACAATCCTAGATAAACTAGGAAACATAAAACATAAATATAAAGTCTAGAATTAGATAAACATAAAATAATAACTAATTGTTCCAGCAGCTTACACTCCGAAAAAACATAATCTGTTCCATAATCTGGGTCTTTCTAATCTCCACAAACTGGGCTATCATGGGCCAATTAACCTGTCTCGGCCCAATGCTTTTCCATTGCATCATTTGAGACTTTATATAAAATAAATGCAAAGAAATTAACAAAAAGATTGTTGTTCTTAGTGGTTAAGTTGTCATGCATTAAACTTAGAGGTCATGGTTTCTAGTCTCCTTGCTAACATATAAGTGATATTTTTAACCATGTATAGTGAGGTTCGAGTAGCTCGTAAAGCTCGTTCGGATCGAAAAGTAAACGATCTTCCGAGAGAGCTGAGTCCAAATTTTTTTCTTTTTAAACTCGACTCGTCTAACTAATTGAGCTTGTTTTTTAGTTCGGGTTCAACTCGATCTCGGTTCAAACGAGTTCAAGTTTGAGCTCGAGTAGCTCGTGAACAGCTCGACTCGATTACCACCCCTAACACTCACTTCTAACCATTCATGTTATGCGACCTCAAATCCATCACTCACTCACCACTCACCCAAATTTTGTTGGCATTACCACCACTCGCTACAATTTTCATTTTAATAAAAAAATAAAAAAATAAGAGGAAAGTAGCCATAACTAGCCGTTATATGCCTTGATTGGTGTACCACTCATTTTTTCCACCGAGTGCTCCCACCACTCATTTCCTCCACCCACACGGGGTTAGGTGTCGGCAGCGATGTGCAAGTGAGTCGTCCCACCACTCACTACCGTAACCACTCCTCAATGCCATCAACCTTATTGGGGATAATTTGAGTAAGATGTAGAGATGATAAAGTTACTATAACTTTGAATCATTTTCTAAAAAATGCAATGGTTTAATTGAAAGATAAATGGTATCATTTTTGGAGTTTGAAGTGGATCACAGGGGACAGGTTCTCTAGTATAAAAACAGGATCCTATGTCTTTGTTTCATCAAAGGGCTGTCTGTCTATTTAATGCATGTAATAAAACTGATTCATAGGTTTCAGCTTGACAGAATCCAATGTTTTCTACAAAAAAATAATGCATGTGAATATCTGATATATGCTGAATCGGTCAGAATTCGACAAAGAGATATACGCATACATAAAGAAGTACGAGTACTAAGGACCATCGAAAAATAATGAAAGCTAATTATGAGGCAAAGCATCGAACTCAATAAACAGTGGCGGAATTTGAGAAAATGTTAGGGGCCAAAATCGCTCGATATGTAAAATGCATATTCGTGGATCGATACCATGTCTATTAATGGTTTATTTCACAATACATACACATATTACAAAGCATTTGTTAAGGGCAAGGGTGTAGTGCCAAAAGATTGTAAGTCTTGGCAAATTTCGACCAATGACAAATCGACATGTAGCGTTGCAAAAAACTAGCCAAAACTAGCCAAAAGTGATGGTGTAGTGGTGTTTTTGCCAATTATTTGGCAAAAAAGAAGTTACCAAAACTACCCCTAAACTTTATTTAACTTTACAAATAAATAAAGCATATGGCTAGTTTTGGCCGATGCTAGTGAACGTTGGGAGCGTATGAAGTGACGGGTTTTTTTTTAGTGAAATTCGAACGTTAGGAGCGTCTGAACGTTTTTTTTTTCTTTTTCCAACCTCTATATATACATACACATACCTTCCAACAATATTGTCTCAAATCCTTATATTTTTATCAAATCATTTCATTCATCACAACTAAATGGCGCATCATCAGTGGACTCAAGCAGATGATGTTTTGTTGACGAGGTGTTGGATTTTGAGGAGGCCTGACCCTTTGACCGGTAGATGTGAAAGGGCTAACCCAACTTCAACCATGTGGCACGACATCAATGAAATGTTCAACATGGACACGACTGGAGTTCCACGGAGCAAATATCAACTAGAATGTCATTTCAGGATAATTATTCACACCTGTAAGCACTTTGAGACAATATGTATAAGCTTGAATGCAGAGGGGAATGTCTCTGATGAGTTGTTGAATGCAACGGCGCATCAGAAGTACCGTGAGAAATTTGGGAGGCGTTTCAGTTACGAGCACTGCTTGAGTGAGCTTATGATAGTTGGTTTTTAATTGAGTTGAATTATGAAGTGTGTTTTAGTATTTTAATTAAGTGTGTTTTGCTATTTTAGTTAGTGTGTTTTAGTGTTATGGATTATGTAATGTCTTTAAGTATTTTAATAAAAAATGTGTGCTTGCTAATTTAATAACAATTGAAATTTATTCATAATTTAAAAACGTTACAAACTTATTAAAAAGAAACATACAACACAAGCAATTCAAGAACAGAAATTATTCATTGCTTTTGCCCATATGATCAAATGGTCCAAAGTCATGACTAAAGAAGCAATTTCTTGCACAGCATTTGTAATCTTATCGATACCCGGTTTGTATGTAGTCGATTTCTTCTCGACACAATTGTTTCTTCGCATTAAGTTTTCCCATAACAACAAGAAGTTCCTCTTTGACCCTTTGGTGGTCGAGGATATCAGCCATGATACCCTCATGCACTTGATCAACAGTCATTTTATTTGATGAAGAAGACATTTTTCAGATGTATACAAGTTTGTGTTTTGAGATAATGTTCCAGATGAAGGACCCAGTATTTAAAGAGAAACTACAACACGCTCCTCCAACGTTTAAAATTCAAAATATTTACACTTTCAGTCCCTCCAACGCAAGAATTTAAAATATTTACATTTTGAGTCCCTCAAACGGCCAAAAATTCAAATACTTTTACACTTCCAGTCCCTGAACGGCTAGTTGTATTGTCACTCTATAAATACAAACACAGAGCTCAATTCAGTTGCATTTTACCATCAGGATATTTCCATCATTCTAAAAACTCATTCTTCAGAACCAAATGGCATCCTCATCATCAAAAAAGAATGTTCACCGACCTCATCTGACCGAAGATGAAATGAAGACACGAATCATGGCTGATATCAAAGAAGACACCCTCCTTCAAACTGAACTCTCTGGGGTCATGGGATACCTGAGGGAGAAAAGACGACGATGCGAGCAAACAGTAGAGGCAATACAAGCGTCAGGCCGCAACATTTTGAAGCACGAAGAGCACTATTCTTCATTTCTACAAGGGGAGATCAACAACTTCAAGAGTGTGGTCGACGATGTTTTTAAGGCCGGTCACACGTTGGGTGACCAGTGCACTTGGGCCGAATCGTACCATGACAATTGCGGGGAAGGCAAAAGCACGTGGGAAGTCAAATGCCCACAACACGACAAATGGTGGCTTAACGATTACGCTTACCGTGGCTTAGGAAGTATGTCAATCAGAGATGATGATGACGAGTAAAATCGTACGTAGTGTATTTCGTGTTTTTACCATATATTGTTTTTTTTAATTATGTATTTTTTTAGTGTAAAATGTGGTTTTTTAATATGAATAAAATGTGTTTTGTTTAATTTATATTTGAAAAAGTTGTATATATGTAAAAGTTGAGGGGGAAAAGTTAAAAAAATAATAATAAAGTACAGGCTTCCACATGCCATTTGCAGCCAAAAGTGACCACGTGGCTTTGCCCAACGTTCACTTTCATCGGCCAAAACTAGCCGATGTGTGTTGCCAATGCTTGTCGATTAAACTTGCCTATACAAGCCGATACACGTGCTATAGAGTAGCCAATAAACGGATGCTTGCCGATGGTTTTTGCCGATAAAACATGTCGACAACACCCTTGGCCCTTAGAGTGCACAAATTTATATCCAGTATAAAGATATGTACGCGTTGAATACTCCAAAAATCAAAATCCGTACTAGAACGCAAAAAGTTGTACAAACTAGCACAAAGTAGCAGTGCTGCACTACCATCAAAGACGACGTATATGATTACCAACAAGCATAACTTTTGTGCAAAACTTTTAGAGTTTTTGGATTAAACTTCTTAAGGTTCCGGATTAAATTAGGTTGCTATCTATGGTGGACTTTTTCCTATAAGACCATTCGTAACTGTTCACCTTTTTCACTTACACTTTCTATGCCATGTGAGTTTAACCTTTTCATCACCATTACCTTTTCTTTTTCAACTTCACCATTTACCTTCAAATTTAATACCTATTATACCCCACAATATACTCAATCAAAATTTAACAAAATAACACAAATAATATAGATAAATTCAAGTGGACCCACATCTCATCTTTCACCTATGTTAAACCATTCACTTATCTCTTTTCAACTTCTCTTGTCACCTATGAGGCTTAACCGTTCACCTATCTATCACCTTCCCTTTAAGCATGGTCTAAGAAGTAGAGATAATCTGGTGGGCAGATAACCCGTAAGTGATCCCAATTTTCCGCTAAAATTAAATTAAGTTGCTACCTCTAGGATTCATTCAAAACACATTTTAGTCTTTACGACTTAAATCACCAAGAGGTTTTCTTATTACTGAAGTATTACTCCTTTATGTTTTTCCTTTTTTATTTTGGTGCCTTGGTGGTAAAAAGACATGTTTCGGCTCTCAATTCAACAAATTCAGCCCATTTATTTTCAGCCCAATAACAACAACCACCACATCTCGTTTACAAAAAAAAAAAAAAAAGAAACTTCCATACTCACCATATCCAGAACAAGATAACACAATCAATCCATTCACTCACCATTCCCAATTTCCCACAACACAGTCACACACACACACACACAATGTCAATCTCCGCAATTTTCGGGGTCAAAATCACCCCAACACCCAGCCCCGCCGTCCGTACACCACCCACCACCACACTTTCATCCCCAGCCTCACTCCATTACAATAACAATTCTCTATCTGGGTCAAGTTCATCTGGGGGGCTAATGATAGAATGTTCATCAAGACCACAAAAGAAAGCCACAGCCCATCACCGGAAAACCCGACCCAAAAAGACCCAACCCTGGGATAGAAACCGTGGGCCCGCTGTTTACCCGCCTTTGCCTGCGCTTCCACCCGAGTGGAGCTTCGTCACTAATGAAGAAGAAGCTGTTACTGCTGAAGGAGGTGTTTCTTCTGATTCGGTGGCTGTTTCTGAGTAGGGTTTGTCCTTTTTAATGTTAATTTGATGTTGTTTTGCTTATTATGTTTGTATTATTATCCCTATGAAATGAGAGATGTTTTTTTTGTTGTTGTTGTGTACACCATGTTTTGGTTGTTATTTATGAAAAAGAAGGGCTATTTTGTTTGGAAATTAAGGTTGTATGTTCATGATGATTAAACTATATTTTTAAGCATGTATATGTTTTTAGGATAAGGTAACCCAACCGGGTTGGATCAGATGGTTGAGTAGACTCATAATTGGTAACAGACGGTATTAGGTGTTACTTACTTACTTATGTTTTTAGGATAAGGTACGATTGTGGTTTATTGTTGCTTTGTTAAATTCCATAATGTAGATTCATTAGTTAGGGCGGCGCATGATGGTGTGGTGTTTTTAGTTACTTTGGAAGTAGTTGTTAGGTATTCGTGTAGCCATTCGAGAAATTTTAAGGTTGTCGTGACGGTATTATGCTGTTCAGGGTTTAGTCAGTATGTATGTAGTTTGTATGTGCAATTCCTAGTGATGGTGTTAAGCCGTAGGGAAGGCATGGCGTGAGTGAGGTGCTCATGACAGGCTAGGGTATAGGTCTGAGCTCATTCCAGACTCGGCCACAGCAGGAATTGTGTTGGCAGAATCCACTCTGATCTCGAGCATGTTGGGAGGTTTGTAATTGATTTAGGTATGGAGAATTACCTTAGCAGAAGTAATAGGAAATTCAACGTGGCATCTCTGGTTGCAGTCCGAGAGGCAATGTGCTTGGTTTGAAATAGCGTGTGGCGACCCGTGGCGATAAGGTCCTTGAGGCAACAAGCGTGGCGTTGCGAGAGCGCAACACGTATTCACGGCGACAGTTTCTACAAATATGCTAATACTCTACATGTAACAATTGAATACCAAAAGATTACATCATACAGAGTATATCATAAGAAAAGACAATAGTTTGTGATTTCAAATCACCAAATCATAATAGGTTGCGATTCTACCACACCAAATGTATAATAAGTAGAAAACAAAACATAAAAGTAGACTAATAGACTTGAAATTGAAAGTTGAAATCAAAACATAAAGAAAATAAGTGCCCAAAAAAGTGAAAACATAACTTTGTACATGTTGCGACGCTACGGACGCAACACGCAACGACTCGCAACGGGCATGTAGCGCTCGCAACATGTAACCTGGTCACCATATCCTTGGCGTTGCGCCCTAGGGTCGCAACACGCAACGCAACGCCTGTTGCAGCCTACTTTAAACCAAGGCAGTGTGAACAATGGGTCTGGGTTATGGCCAATTGGCCATATTGCATGTATAAAGGGTTTGTAATGGGAGTGACGGTGGACGGAGAATAGCCGAGACGGAGAAAGAAACGGATAACACACGGTGAAGTAAGTGTACAGTATATGAGGATATTTTTTCTCAAAAGCTAAGAAATAGGAACTTTGCCAGCCTTCTCAGGATTTATTATGAAACTACTACTACTACTACTTCTCTCTTTTATCTTTCTTCTTTCTTTTTTGCTTTAGCAGGGTTGTAATTTTCCGAGGCCAGGTTACTGATTTTATGCTTGAAGCACTGCAGGACTACTGGTGAAAGTGGGATTATGATTTTGCTTACCTGAGCTTAAGTGAGGGAGTTGAAGTGTAATGATGTGTACTGAATTTGTAAATGGGAGAGGGGATATCACGATATAGGCACTGGTTTTTATTTTAGTGACTAGGTGTGTGTGTGTGTGTCAATGTGTGTGTATTGTGGCGTAATTTTTCATCGGTTTCTGCTTTAGTAAAGCAAATCTCGAATATTTTCGTGTTAGATATATTCTGGTTATCGATACACAATGTGATTTCACAGCCCATCTAATATGGTGAGTTGATGTTTGGTTAATGAAAAATGATGGAATGAAATAATCAGATTTTGAAGATTGTTTGGTTCTTCTTTGGAAGAATGAATTCTGGGTTTTCTCAATGCGGCGCAAAGTGTTCTGTTATTTGCTTACGCAAGGCATGCAATCGTCTTGGTATTCAATTACTAGTATGCAACAGCTGATCGTAAAAATTGTTTGTATGATAGACTTTGAGAGCGAGACTTGTAAAGATGTAAGCTTCGAGTACAACTAAAGATTGTGACCTCCATTAGTTTTGTAAAATGGTTTCTATCATTTCTAAAGATTTAAGATTCGAGTATAACCTGGGGACTTCCTCAGGTTCATTTTCTCTGCTTGAACCGTGTTTTGTGTCAAAGTTTTGTAACTAAAAAGTACAACTTTTTGTTGCCACGTAACCTCTCCATTTTGATGGTCTTAAGGTAGAGACCAAACTGTTATAGTAAATGAACTTTAATTGACATAAGCTGAACTTGTCGAATCGTTTGGTGTTCGCCCTGGGAGGGGTTTGAACCCATATTGATCTCATCTTTGATCTCACCATAACAACGAATACTTGCAGATTATATACTCAATTTGGGAGAGAATAAGCAACAGTAATATATAACTATAACTGTGATATTGATTGACAAATGTTTTTAAGAGGTTGGGTATTTATACCCTTCTAACGAGTGTAACTGGTATCTGTTACAAATATTACCGAGTGTTGTAAAAATCGACCGATACAGCTGATTTTTTCAAATCAGTTCGTGTCTGGATGATCTACCGAGACGAGTTTGTTATACTCGAATTAAAAATTGGTCAACGCCACAGATTTGGGTCAACTTTGGTCGGACTCGACCGTGTCGGTCAAGAATCAACCCGATTTGGTCGAGAAAGGGATGTGCGGCTGTATATGGCTTATTTGTTTGGTTTATTTTAATCACTATTTATATATCGCCATTTACTAACCCTGTTAAATTTCGTTCTCATTTGATTATCACCCTATATATATATATATTACTGTTTGTAAAAAGATAAAATGAGAACCAATAAAATGTCGAGAACTGTAAGAACCATTTTAGATTAGGGTAATTTTGTACTTTAATAATTATATGACAATAAATATTAATTTAATTCTTGAATCCCTTAAATATCTCCATAAATTATGTTTCCTTATATTTATGATTACATGATTAATCAATTTTCTCCCACGATGGTTTTAATCTGCACTTTTGAAAACTTTTCTTTCTTTAGCCTAGTAAAGTAAAATTCTAAAGATCTAGTTTGATTAAAATGTAATATTTATGGCAACAAAAACAATTTTTATGTGTTCTTTTTGTAAATGGTTTCTTAGTATTGAACTACTAATAAATAAAATGCTAAAAAAATTACAATTTGACACCTTATGTCCAATCTTTCAATAAAATCTTAACTATTATATAATATAAAGTTTTAAGCATAAATCACATTAATAATTTATTAATAAGTGGTATTAATTTTATTTTTTTTAGAACGGCAATATATTATAAAATAAACATAACGGCATCTAGCAAAGCACTAGATGACGTCAAAAAAGTACACTTACAATTACAAAGTCACGGATAAGCGACAAACAATACTTTAAGTGGTATTTAATTTCATTCACATATTAAGTCTTACTTTATAAATCTATTTACATGTAAACATCATCATACGCACATGCATATAAAAGTTGTTTACATTTAAACATCATCATATACATGTGTAAATAAAAGTACACATGTGAACATCATCGTACATATGTGTCAATTAAAGTTGTACACATGTGAACCATATAATTATTTTTAAATATATTAGTGAACTTCGTAAAAAAATGTACGTATACATTTGTGAACATGTTCATTTACATGTACGTGTACTAACTAGAAAAAGTATAGTTTCGAAAAAAGAATTATTTTTTGATTTATATGTTCATAAGTTAAATATAGCAACATATTCATAATCCTATATTATTATTATTAACATATAATATTTATTAAATAAATAAAGTTATGTCAGTGAATAAGAAAATAAAAAAAATTATGTGTATCGATGGGGATAAGAGTCTTAATCTTAACAATCTTTTTTATATATAAAACTGAAGTCCTTTCCTAAATTTTCTCATTCACTAATCCTACTTGGCACATCTATTCCCTTTCCATTCATTAAATTTTAATAAAAAAATTGTTATTTATGACATAAGTACAAATGTATCTAAATAAAATTACATTTAAGTTTAAGTCACAAAATAAAAGGAGATTCTCCCCGAAAATATGAGTCAGTCGTGAGATAGCAAATATTGTAGCAATTCAAACGATTCTTCAAATTGCCAATATTGGTTTAAAGAAGGTTATTATTAAATAATATATCAAAAATTTGAATCCGGGTAGTTTTTTTGTGTTATTTTTGTTATACGAGAAAAAGTACACGCGCATCGTGACAGTGAGATAGTGGGAATGATAAGTCGTAGAGTGTGATAGGTCATAGGAGGTATATGTCATAGAATGTGATAGCCAAATGTCTTAGCCATACAGACTTCGCCCTAAGATTTAAAAATTTGTCAAATGTATATCGAATGACATGTCTAATAAAATAACATGAAATTTTAAGAACACCTATATAATTTTTATAATTTATCGATGTGCAATTTTTGAAATAAAAGATTTTAAATTAATTAGAGAAATAAAATTATGTATGGAGGAAATTAAAGAGAAAAAAATAATAATTGAGATTTGAAAAGAGAGATGAAAATGTAAGTTAAAAGTTGTAGGCCATTGATATCATGCATTATAATATAAAAGTATAGATATTGTTTTTATGCACATGAATAAGAGTCCTAAAGTAAAGCGGGTTTGTTTCTACAATGACGTGTGTTTTGCTCATCTTAATCTTAATATATACTATAAGACAGTTGAACTAATGATTAATTAACCAATCACATCGTTCAATTTCATCAATTTGACTTTTGATGATGTCATCATTTAGATAAACTACAAATTAAAAATCCTAATAATCCTTATCCAAATATATTATTATATTAATATTTATATTAATTTGTAGAAAAAGTCTCATTAATTTACACTTTTTTGTTTTTCATCAATAATTTACACTTTTTAGCCCTGAATACTTAGTTTATATTTATTTTTAGCCATCAACTTGAGACAATTTTCTAAAATTTACAATCATTTAATTAAATAAAATTTTTTTAACATATCTAATATTTTCTACAAAAAATTATTTGAAAACTTAATGATTTATTAACAAATATTAGAAGAGTCCTAATTGTTATCAAAGAATATAAAAAAATCTTAATTGTTATCATATTATCATAGAACAAGTGATTGAAAATAAGCATATGCGTGTTATGAACGCGCATCATGATTAAATACATATACTTGAATGTCAAGTTCGGGATCACATATATGTTTATATTTTAATTCTTAATTATTTTTCATAATAATATCACATTATGAGTACATCTGTTTCAAAATATATTATAATGGAGAAATTATTATATATAGCATGTGTCTTTGTGGAATAACTACGACAAACAAGTCCATCAATATGTCTAGGCTAATAATGACAGTGAGGAACCTATGATTATTGTACTACAACTTGCAAAATATAACACCATAAAACCGTGTTTTTTAAAATTGTAAGCTTTTATGATTTAATTGTATGAAAATATAATATTGTTAATATCGTAAATCTCGTGTCCAGTGTTGGACACGGGTCTAAAATCTAGTAGACAACTATATTGTGGTTTCAAGGGTTACAAGTAAAACATGTATGAAGGTCCTCTTTTGTACCAAATGGTCATTTGAACGTCAAAATGGTCAGCGTCAAGATGGTCATTGTTATGTTTGTATTTTTTTTTAATTCGGTACTTTATTTGTTTGGTTATGCACATGTTTTAGGGGTTGAAACTACTATTGTGATTGAAATTCTTTAATAAATCAATTGCATGTATGTTACTGCGTGATATAATACATTTGTTTTTAATGTAATATTCGAATTGAACATATAATAGTTAAAAGCATGGTTGTACATGTACGATAGAATCATATGATATTTGGGGACTACATCACAAATTTTTTTTTTTTAAACAGCAAGGGTCGGATCACGAGTATCCAGACCGAATACCGTGGACCTACCCGATCCCCTCCCCCGCCCGCCCCACCCTGTAAAAGCTCCACAAAAGCCAGGACAAAATCCTTGCGGGAAATCACAGACGAGAGTATCGAACCTGTGACCAGTTGGACAAAAGTCCGGGTGTCCAACCACTGAGGTCATCAGTGAAGGACATATCACAAATGTTTTTTATTACAGTTAGTTACCATAATACTACTCGGGTAGTCACCTGGGTCCTTAAGCTAGTTATTAAATAATTTTGAAATCAAATAACTATTTAATATATTAATGTGGGTGCCAAATTTATTGGAGATTTGTTTTGGAAGTTACGGTTCTTTTCTATTAATTAATAATTCCATGTTTACCCTTTTATATTTTATAATTATTTATTAATTATTTTAATTGCATATTATTTACTAGCCATTGATTAATTTCATCTAATGGTTTAAAAGAGTTCTCGTAGTTCTCGACAAATATTTAGTTCTCGCAATAACCTAACTCTTACTGTTTTCATTTAAGTTCTTTCCTTTTGCTATTAAAAATGTACTTAATAACGAAACATAAAGGTCGTCTAAGGCTTTTCACTAAGCATACGTCGACCGCTCGTCGACGAGCTCGTCGATGTAGCTAGCTTAAGGAGTAACCTCGTCGATGGCTTGTTCCATCTTCTCGTTTCGTTGAGTCGAAGAGGAAAGACGAAGACGGGGGAGCATGTGGGGGACCCATCTCAAACGTAAACAAAAAAATGCTTTTTTTCAAATTTTTTTAAAAACAAACGGTTAGTTTTTTTTTCCCCCACTTTTCATCTATATATACTACCTTCCCACATTTCCTTCTTCACCACTTTCCATTTCTTCACAACTCATTTCATATTTTCTTCACAATATCAACAAACTCTTTCACTCCCACTCCATCTCTAAACCATGTCAAACAACAACGAAAACCAAATTAATGACATGTGGACTCACTTTCTAGAAAACCCAGTGCTGGGTATGCCCCCGATGCCGGCTATGTCGGCTATGTTGTCAACTAACCAAGGCCAAACAAGCCATGTTTCAGGCTCATCCAACCCGACCCCAATGGGACCATCAGCCCTTTGCCTCGTTAACCCATATTCTCAAGCGTATTACAATCAAATTGGTTACAATCCAGTTATGGGTCAAAATTGGACCGAGTCTCAACGTTTGGCGTTAATGCAAGCCCAAATTCAAGCTCAAATGCAAGCTCAAATGGCGTTCGACTATCACCACCACCAACAACAACAACAAAGACCAAGAATGTCACAACCGCCATTGATTATCAATGAAAATGTCCCCGACAAAGATAGTGTCGCGTCTGCCGATGATGAAGAAGAAGAAGATTAAGTTGTGGAGGTGGGTCGTGGGAAGAGACGCGCCTCAAAACCGAGAGAGAAAAGGAACTGGGAAAATGATGATACACTGTTGTTGGCAAGGTGTTGGGTGCATTGGTCGCAGGACCCGGTGGTGGGTAATAGTCAGACGGAGGGTATTTTTTGGAAAAAAGTGGTGGAGATGTTTAACAACGAAACACTACACGCAGCACGTACGAAGAGCCAAATACACAGCAAATGGAACAAGATTAAAAAAGGTGTTAAGGCATTTGGTGCGGCGTTGAAGAAGGTTAGCGAGCACGGCCGACAAAGTGGGGCAGATGAGCAACAAGTGGTGGATGCGGCTGTGAAACTGTACAAGAAACAAACAGGGGAGAAATTTTGGCATTACCAAAGTTGCTATGACCTTCTTAAAAGCTTGTCCAACTTAATGAAAACGAGGCCACGAGTAGTCGACAAGCTCCGGCGGTAGATTTGACCGCCGATGATGTTCCATTTGGCGGGACCCCCATTCCCACTCCTATTCCCACCCCCACCCTGGTCCCATTTGAGGCCTTATTTGGGTCAGACCCCATTAGGCGACCACCGGGTCGTAATGTTAGCCGGAGGTTGTCTAGTTCATCCGATGCCACATCGGGGCGATCTTCCGGTTCTGAAACGGCTCAGCTCGTTAGTTCTTATCTTCAAAAACAAAAAGAAGCCTTGCGACGGGCCGAGATTAGAGATGCCATGAAGGTTTTGGCGAGACCAATTCCGACGGGCTTGTCGTAAACCGACTTCAAAGCACATATGAGATACCGTCAATACTTGCAAGAGAACTACGGCAACTCGTTTTATGCATCGGGGGCACCGGCGGCACAGGCGGGTCCTAGCCACATCCCGAAGGAGGACGACCAGACCGGCGATGACGAGTAGTTATTTTTTTGATAATCGTAATGTTTTATTGTTCCTTGCAATGTGTTTTTTTTAAGTGTGTTTTTTTTAGTGTCATGTGTTTTTTTTTTTAATGTTTAATTGTAATGGTTTTTTTTTTTTTAATTTAGTTGTAATGTTTTATTATTAATAAAATTAAGTAGTTTTTTAATTTTGTGTAAATATAAAATAAAAAGAGGTGTGGAAGAGGGGTTATAGGGAGTGATTGTGGAAGAGGTGGATGAAGAGAAAAAAAAACTGATATAACAATATGAAAGAGGTGTGGAAGAGGCTTAGCTTAGTGTAAGGCCTAATAAGACTAAGGAATAGTTTTAGTAACTGAGTTTGGACTTTGGTAAGTGGGTAGCATATCCAACATAATCGAATTTGAAATTGATAGTTAATGTCAAAACCACGTGCTGAGATATTTCAAACCAAAGTTTTTTATTTAGTCAAACTTTAAATAGTCATACTTTTTGAAATTTACTAGGACGTTAAATTTAGATTTTCTTAGATGTTGTTTGTGAGCAAACTTTCTTTCATTAAAGCATATTCAAAAAGTTTCTTTCGTGCATTCAACTTACTAGATTAATTGTGTGCACTTCAGATCCATGAATCCAACTTATACAATATAGCAACATTTTGACCAATTGTATAAGCCCAAAAGTATAGCCTACTTGGGTGAAGTCGTAAAGCCCATTGTATTTTACTACTCTGATTTAGATCAATGATTTTCACTTATGGAGAAAGATGTACCTTCATTTAGTTAAAGTACTTTAATAAAAAGTTCACATTTCTAGCTTTAACTCAATTGGCATGGAGAAATATAAAGATGGATTCTAAACCATAGCTCTCAAGTTCAAATACGATTCAAGACCGATTTGGCTTTGGTAGACTTTGGCTACCCAACACTATCTGGCTTTCACAAACGTATAGCGTGTCTTCTCCCTTTAGGTGACCAGACTTTAAATTTCTTTTAACATTAAAAAAAATGAAGGTTCTTGATGTTACCAGTCAGATAGCAATACAGATGTCGAAACATGAAGTCTGTTTGGTTAGACCGTGGTGTTTCTTCAACCTTTTGGTTCAAAGAGTTGTATAATAGAATCTGTTGATTATGACATTGTCATTTATATCTTATCTATAGAGTACTAGGTTTGAAAGACACATACCAGACTAATGTTTTTGCAACAACTACTTTCATGAAAATAATAAGTAGCAATATTACGTTTAAGATTAACCAACTTCCATTCCTTTCATTGGCAATCTATTATAAATCATGTTCAACACGTTCTTATACAATGACTTGTACCAAAACATTGCAAAAACCTTATTATAACTTCTAATTACCAAACATAAACTAGACGGTCTCAAACGGTTTATATTTCTTCACATCCGTCAACAGTCCTTGAACTGACCCAATAGCTGCAACCAACGACACAATCAAACAGACCCAGCTTAAAATCTTTAACCACACCCACGTGAACGAAAACTTTTGTATCTTGGCCCGAGCAATATACATCTCTATTGGAAAGTACACGGTCAATGGGTAGAAAGAACCCGCCCCTATCAACCCTAAGAAGCTGTTGAAGAATGGAAAGATCATGGCTATGACCGCAGTCAATATCACATACGCTGTTCTCCAAACCAGCCTAAACATGTTAAAATAGTATTCTCCACAAAACGGCACGTTTAGAATATGTTCTGTGGTAATGAACTTGCTATCGGGCCATTTTTGTCTACACTTCATTTCAACAAAACCGAATAAAGGTTGGCAAAAAACTTGGTACGCCCCAATTAGGTGGACAGCGATGCACACATTGGCAAAGTCAATTAGCCAAAAGGGTTCATAGAAGCCAAAGCCAGTGAGAAAGTTTCCTGGTGCATCGTTTCCAAAAGCCGCGTAGCCAATGCACCCACAAAGGACATAAAATATGGTGGTCGTCGAAACACCGGCTAGTGATGCTTTCTTCATCACCTTGTTCTCTGGTGGATATGATTTCAAAGTGTCCTGCATTCAATTTAATTATAGCTTCACATCAAAACACTAATCTTGTATATGTATGTCAGAGACGGAGCCAGAAAAATTATTTCAAGTGTGTTAGTCTATAACAGTCTAAATCAAGGACAATTATTCATCAATAGCATATGAAATCAGCAATCTCATTTCTTATTCTTAATGGCCAACAATATTATTCTGGTTGATCATTATTGTTAAAGGTACTAATCAATGACCAAGTATTGCATCAAAAACATTTTATTCTAATTCCTGCTAACAAAAAAGTAACAAATAACAAGGACACATACTCTGACCTACCTTACAACTCATTTTTATCGTTTATATATGTATATATATATATAAAAAAAAGAGAATATATTCTCATATGTGTAAGATATACATTTTTAGTATAGTAACGTAATGATTCAGTGTACGAAAGGAAAGGAAAACACTAAAAGGGTGGCAGAAAACAAAAGTGAAAAAAAAAAGAATATATTTTATGCCATATCTAAAGAAAAATGGTCTTCTCTTTTTATTTGAACGGTCTGGACACATTCGATGGACCTAATTAGCCAATTGAATTTTTAGGTCCATTGTTGAATAGTCCACAAGAATAATTTAGACATGGATATGCCCAGTACGTTTCTACAACTGGCTTCTCATAATTCATATTTATGATAACATAAGAATTTTTTTCATGTATATATATAATACAGGGGAAAATAATCCGTACGTGTTGCACCATATAATGCATCTACTAGTAGCACGTATCATCATTTTTCCATATTAACAATCAATAAATCATGTGCATCACCTATTACCAATGAAGCATTGCATTGCCATTCTTGTAAGGTGAAGTCTAGGAGTTTATTAGGATAGAGTTTTTTTTTTGTTTTTATTATTTTTATTTTCGAACGACAGTATATATTTAAAAAGACACTACCAGGTGTTAGAAGTAAAAAAATTACAGTTACAAACTTACTATTCTAGAAATAAACAAAGCTACACTTTCTATAATCTAGCTACCCGAGGCTTTAACCGTTAAGACTGTAAAATGGGGAAAAAAGATATGTATAGGATCAAGTAGGACTAATATTGATAGTCGTTAAATAAAAACTTAGCTTTTATATAATTTAGTGAAAGATTAGACGGTTACACAATTTTTTTGTCATTAGTATAACTCCCAATGGGACAATTAATCTATTAAACATCAGGTGCACAAGTCGGAAACTCTAAAAAATTGGTATTAATTGATAATAAATTAGTGAAAAGTAAGATTATCTAAATGAATATAGCCCTTAATTATTACATTTGGTTGATACTAATTTATTTGGTTCATTTTGAATGTGATTAATTGGGCATGGTTTTTGAGTAGAAAGGAAACAAAAGCAAGACATGTTACAAATTACGTATGGTGAGGTAGCCCAGTGATACAAGGATAAAGACAGCACAACAACTATATCAATCAATATAATGCTCTCGTCTCCCTGGCCTCTATTTACACGTGTCATCATCTCCACCACTTTCACTGTCGTTTCTATCTAAAATAAGATGTTATACGTACGATATATATACGTATTTATTTATATATATACGTACGTACGTATAAAGACTACTACTCGTATTATTTAAGTGATTATGTTTATAAAAATTAATCTACTATTGATTATACAAATAATTTTTCCTAGTTGGAAATTAAAGTAATCATACAGTAATATTCAACCAACGAATAAAAATACTTGTAGTTATTTCAAAAACAATAGACTTAAATAGATTGACTTGATAAATACAAAAAGGCATAATTACACTTACACGTACATATCTCCGAATTAGAGTAGTGTAATATCATATTCTTAAATACAAAATCGTTGGGAAAATATGTAATTTTACATGTCTAAGTAACTAAGATGGAAATATATATAGAATGTCCATACCAAAAAAATTGGTAACATCATATCCTTAGACTGGTGTTTAGGGGACAAACATGGTTTATATTATCTCTTTTTCACATTAATAAATACGTTCTTTATGTGTTTATCCAAAAAGTTGGCAATCCTAGAAATTTATGCACATAGTAAAATACTTATTTAATAAGTCGGTAACCGTTCATTAGAAGACTTGTCTCCTTTCGGCAACTTTAGTAAAAAGTTGGTTCATTGATGAACTATTGAAATAGATTTTATATATAACAACCGGAAATATTTAATAAAAGCATAACATCAAATTTTGGATTAACACTCTTAATGTTGAAAACTCTAAAAAGTAAGATAAGGGTAGCCCATTATATTTACGTATTGCTTATGTAAATTGATAACTACTACAATTATATAAAAAAATCCGTATAAATTAATTAATGACTACATTTCATGACAAAGACCGTCTTCAACACATCCTATGTGTTCATAGTATAAGTCGGTGGCAAACCAACATACATTAATGTACCCGATATATATATATTCTGGTCATTCTATATATGTAAAATAAAAGTAATAAATATACATATATCCGTACGTCTCTATCTTAAAAATGCAAAAAACGTTATTAAGTGATTTGGATTAATATATATAAGTGTTTGGCTTGCCATCCATGATAGAAATATTATATTTGCGTGAACAATCTTATGATAAATTTTATGTTAAGTTCAAACACATTTCAACGTTTGAAAAACTGTATCATTACTTTTTGTTGTGGAAATATATTTATCAAATAGTCTATGACTATTTGTAGAACACAAGTCAAAGAAACACACAGCCAAAGAATCTTTATGAAAATACTAGAAAAATAAAAAAGTTAAAAATATAACAAGTAAATTGGGTAAGTTGTTACCTGAATTTCAATGAGGACAGTAGAATAAGCATAAGCAAAGGCAATGTCACCGATAGCTTGAAAAGTCCTCCAAATTTTTTCTTGTCCAGATACGTCTATTCCTACTTCTACTCCTGTTAAGCTTGTCCTTACATGACCACCACCTATCATTTTAACAATCTTTATTGTTAAAAAATGCCAA
Source organism: Erigeron canadensis (assembly GCF_010389155.1). Lineage (NCBI taxonomy): Eukaryota > Viridiplantae > Streptophyta > Magnoliopsida > Asterales > Asteraceae > Erigeron > Erigeron canadensis. Next base: position 25,465,142 of record NC_057768.1, read on the forward strand.
AATTACACATATATATAAATTATATGTATAAGAGCTAGTTTTTTGCTATCCACAATCTTATATCCATCACTAATTGGCACTAGCATATTATTATAGTTATTATAATTATCCATGAATACAGCAATATGTTGAGAAGGAGGATTCTCTCAAGTTTTTCCAACTTGACTAGTCAAGTTTGGAGAATCTTGACCTTTAGATGAAAATCAAAGGCCAAGATTCAATAATCCTTATTTAATCTTAGCCCTTGATTTTCAATCAAGGATCAAGATCCTCCCAACTTGTCAAGTTGGGGAAACTTGAGAGATCCCATTCCGTTGAAGAGTTGAGGACATATACATATATAGTTAGAAAAGCTAAACAATAATACCCTTAATGCAAAAAGTGTCAAAAAATTTTTACATGTACAAATCCACCATTTGTCTAAATTTATTGTATGTTTTTCCCATCACCTTATAAATGTCTAGAAAGGCATTAGAAGAAAAAAAAATTTAGCCACTGCAGCATTCAGAAATGTGGATAAGAAAACATATGCAGAAATTATATCTAATATTGATGATGGCGGCGGCAAATAAAAGTGTGATAGTAAAAATAATCTATGTAAAATAAGATATTGTCGTTATAATTATTATAAGTTGATTCATTAAGCGTATTATAGATTTATGAGTTAATTATCTAAAAGAAAAAAGGTTATAAAAGAGGGGGAAATTTTTGGCTTTTTAAATCCTTAATAAAATGCATTATATATGAAAATAAATATAGCAATATATATAGATAGCCAAACTTTTTTTTTCCTTAAATAACTTGTATTAATTAAACTTCTTTTATATAAATAACAGTTTGAAAACTGATAATGCAAAATGTTTATCATAATTGATAACCCCAAATTATTATCATTAACAAATCCAAACAAATAAACCGAAAGTTATCTTTTATTCCGGGTAATGCAATATTCTTCCCAGGAATTTTTTATTTAAGGTAAAACAAAATTGATATGTTTCCATTTTAGATATTTTTACATTTGTATGACTATGCAATAGTTGCCGGCCATTTCTATATATTCGACAAATTTGGTATGATTAGCTTGCATCACATATATATACCAAAATTAGATAATCTATAAATTATGAAAAATGATTAATCGATCTAACTCATATGCTTAAAAATCAATCTAAAACTTTAAGTATTTGACATGTGCATTCCACTAATTCTCTTTCCTAATATTGCCCCCTGATTTTTCCACATGTCACCATCTTACTATTAGACATATCTTTAGGCACACCAACTAGATTGATTTATCACTATCCATAAATTATATAAGAAAAAAGTGCTAGCATTCTATTTGCAATGTACGTAAGTAGATTTTTAAATATTTTTTTACCAGTACACCTACCTAGAGGTGGTGTTACCGGGTTCGATCACCTCGGACTAGAATTAAACTTTTATAATTTTTAAATAATAATATTAAAATTTAATTTGCATAGAGTTTCACGCTTAAATTTAGACGATGGGTGACTTTATATCCATTTTTTTTATATAGTATAGAAATAAATATAAATATCTGAGAAAACATGTTAACATTAATTTGATGTATACTTTTCAAATCTATATACACATACTAAGACATACGGAAAAAGATTATTAAGTATCAGAAGAAGAAAAAAAGCGAAAAAATGCTTACCCGCAACTTTAGCAATGGAAAGTCCAAGACCAATGGAAGAATAGGCAAAGGACATAACGGCAGCAACAATCGAAAGCCATGAAAGCTCGTGAAAATTTGGAATCTGGCTTAATACGATTTGAATGGCACCAAATATCATCATGTACGGATAGTTTGACAGTTTACAACTAGCTGCATGACCTTTGTCATGAAAACAGTTTGACTTTTTTACCGCCCTGTTAAAATTCAAAAAATACACTAAATTACTTTTTACTTCATTACCATAAATATATAGACAAATTAGGAAAACATTATCTAGAATTGAATTCTTTCTACAAATAGTCAAGGTCGGTTTGACTGCATTTAATTTGTATATTTATTTATTACATCATATTTCTGTTACATTGTTGTATTAATTCACTATATTTGATTCATTAATTTACAAAATAAAATATACTTACACCATACTAATAGACGCAGTAATTGTATATCCAATTGTGACCCCTACAAGATTTGCATATTGAGCTATACCACATAATTGCACTTTCTTCCCTCCTGAAAAATCACACATAAAAAAAAAAAAAAAATGTTCATGTCATGTATATTAATTATTGAACGTTTTTAAGCATGATTTTAGGCATGTATATTTACAAAATATAGATACTGTAAAATAGATGTATACATATGGATACCTAGATTAGACCGAACAACATCCATATACGTGTAGTTACGTTTGCCTGAAACCGGGTCAGGTGTCCGATACGAGTCAGCGAGTAGTGTTGAGGTAAAGTAAGTAATAAAGGAGAACGCCATGAGAACAGCTGGCCCGGCGACCCAGCCCAATTGTGCAATAGCCCATGCCAAAGATAACACGCCAGATCCTATAACAGCGGTTATGATATGGGCACTTGCCGTAAGCAAAGTTCCTAATAATTTCAAAAAAATACACACAAGAGATTAGAAATATATATTATGGACCCATAACAAGATCAAAAATAAATAATATGTTACGTTCTTCTTTTTTGCATGAGTTTACTAACCGGTTCGTTTTTCGCGGCCATCGTCGTCGAGATTCTTTCGAAACTCGACGTCACCAACCTCGAGTGTTGACATGGTTTTTTTCTGAAGGTGTGCATCCATTTCTTCGATCTGTGTGGTTTGTGAAGGTGTGGAGGAGGGAATTTATGGGGAGAAAAAGGGGAAGCTTTTGGGATTTTATATTAATTAAATGTAAATGTATATGAATTTTATATTTGTAATAAATGAATTTTGATAAATAAAAATATATAAAACAGAATGAGTGTTGAGGGAGCGGCGGAAAACATAAGTCAGCGGGTAGGCATATATAATTCATCAACTAGTAGACGCTAGTCAAAGCTTAACTACCCATATTCAGAGGTAGAGGTTTGTCTCTTTTTTTCCGTTTATTGAGATTTTGTGCCATTTAACTTTGAAAATTGGTGTAATAAAGTTTTTCAAATGAAATAATTAGATGTTGAAAATACTTTTCCTAATATTCATATACTTTTTACGGTCAATGAAGAAAAGTTTTAATTAAAACATCAAAGGCTTGCAAATTGTTAAATCAGATTAAATACAGTAAAAACCAAACAACACATCAAGTGAACTACAATTAAACAAATCCTAAAAAATTAAATATCTTCCAAATATCCCATAAGAATGATCATGTTCTTCATTTTATTCCCAAATCCCAACCTAAAAAAAATAAGCACCTTCACTTTCTCAATTACCTTGTCGATTAGAATTTCACTTGAAAACAGGATCTTTACGCATTCTTCACTAACTCCAAAAGACAATGCGCAAGATGACATAACTAACTTTTTCCTTCTTATTGCCTCCCTTGATAAATGTTGAAATTCTCGGATAAGTGATCAATATCCGTTACAAGATAGGATGAATTCTACATTACTCACAAGATTTTTAAGGATTTGCCTATGGAGTATTGAGTGAAAGTGGAGTAATGTAGTGAGGATTTGCTTGAAACTTTGGAGTTATTGAACTATATCCAGAATTTTTTATATTTGTCTTCTAGCATTATTATTACAAGTACTTAGATCATATTTTCATTCAATTCATAGGTTATTACATTATTTTGAATTCTTAACAAAATTGTAGTGTGTTTATAATCAATAAATGAAAGACATATAGAAAGTACATCTGTGTCATATATAACTGCATATTTTATAACATTAGCTTCCGTCATTATTTTAGTATATTGTATTCAAGATTATACAAATTAAAAGGAAACACTCGACTAATCTTTAGTTCAGTTGAAAACTTCAGATCATCCAGTCTTCTTTAGTATATGTGATTCCCAGGTTTACCGTCCAAAAAATAAAATAAAAAATGGTAGTCACTAATCAAAAATCGACCACGAAAATATTTCATGCCGAGATTTTTCTATATTTTTAAATTACCTACAACTTATATAAGTGTTACTCATTTCATCATGGTATGCCCAGCCCGCTTGTCTAAATGGGCTAGCGTTTAAATGTTAGTCATCTATAGAGTCAATTCTCATATTATGCTTCTTTTCTTTTTATATATATATATATATCTTCTTCCCAAAAATATGTATTTTAAAGAAAAATCTATACCACTTTTTAAACTTTTTTCCCATTTTATGCTTACTGATCAAATTTTCTTTAAAATTTTTTTACCTTATCAATTTCATTTACGTCTTTAACTATATATATACTACATATTAAAAAATATAGACCCCTGCTGAAAATTACAGGGGAGGAAATGTCTATTATACCCCACTTAACAAAACAACTCACATACATACCACCTCATGTGCACCAAATCACCTAATTATGGTATCTATTATTTCATTGTTATCAACTCATTAAATGGTTGTTGACCATCCCCTTTACGCACCATTGGCATAAACACAAAATCTATCTAATTATGGTAATTATTAATTCATTGTATCAATTTATTATTATCAATGTAAAACTTTTCTTTTGTACATATACAAATCCCACAGCCATGAATACATAATTTCAAACTTTTCAAAATTTGTTCAACAATCTTTTATTTATTTCAAAATAATTTCCAAAAATAAAATGCCCAGATTTATTTGAGTTGTATATAAATACTTTTTATTCCACACAAAACTTTCATACTACCATGAATTTTATCAACAAACCTTTTGATCTAGCCAGATCCTAAATATAAAATGAAGACGGATGCAATCATAAACAGGTTATTATTTCAATATGATGAATATACGTCTACTTTTTTTCTATTTTTTTACGATAACATATTTGATATAGGAATCACTTCATGAACTTTCGAAAAGAAGCATCGTATTTTTTCTTATTTGCTTCTTTCTGAATTTTTAGTTTTTTACAGTTAGATATAATGGACAAAGTATTTTTGCCTGGAAAAAACAATTCCAGGCTTTGGTTATATTAGGTAACTCATACTAAAGCATCAGAGTTTTTTTGTTTATGCTTATAGTAAATTCCATTTAAATTATCTGCTTTGGGATATTAGTTTTGCCAACATCCTGACAACTTCACGTAGTTATATATATTCTTGTGTATATTCATACTTTATAAATGACACCCGCAAAATAATACAGTAGCGTTTAAGAGGTATAACTACAGTGAGCAACACCAACAAATCCTCTCCCTCCTATCATCATTTTCAAGAAGATCATTGTCACATAACTGAATTTCTGTTGCCAGAAATTCATAGCAATGCGTATTAATGAATAATGTGTACATGATATTTATATAGCCAGTAATTTCATTTCATTTCTATAGTGTATTGTGTTATTTTCTTAGTATCAATTTGTAACATTCATCTAAAAGCAATGTAGATATGAATTTCAATATTGGAAGTGACGAAGATTGATGTTGATAAATAATGGTCTTTAATGTACATATTACACTTTTTTTTCTTTATGGTTGTGAGCGCATAGGACTACACATGTTGATATAGATGAATAATGGTCATTAGAATGTACATGTTATGCTTTTTAATTACCTTTATGGTTGTGAGCCATAGGAGCCTCCTCATCTGATTAGTGTTGTTAATCACTTTGCATTGGTACATACTCCAATTTTTACTTTCTATTTGTTTCATTGAAATGTAATTCGATGTACGATTTCCATAATTCCATTTGATGTGAATTTATGTACATTTGTTCCTTATTTCAATATCTAAATAAAAATGATTTTTTCGTATGTGTATAGCTGTGTATTATACTATTATAAAGCAAATAGGGTTTCAACTTTCAATTTAACATTTACTTTCCCAAAATTTCTCTCTCATCAAATATCAATCAATCATCTTTTTTCTCTCTCATCCATAAATCATTTATTCCTCCAATTCGTTCAAAATCTTTTATCTCACAAACCGTACATCGATAAATTATAAAAATTATATGGGTGTTTTTAAAATTTCATGCATTTTCATTAGAGATGTTATTCGATATACTTTCGACGAATTTTTAAATTTGAGGGCGGAGCCCGTACGGCTAAGACATTTGGCTATCACACTCTATGACTTATCACCCCCATTATCTCACCGCCGCAACGCGCGGGTACTTGCTCTCGTACTATTATATATGTAACAGATTTTTAATTCTAAAGTTGAATTGATAAGAAGGGGTGTGGATATAACAGAAACGATATACCCCCTCCCTTAGCTACAACAGTCTCTTTTACAAGGGAAGGAAACTCCTTTGATTTCATTTCTTCAATTTTCATTACCTATGGTAAATTTACTTTACTTAGTATTGATATTTTTATCTCCTTTCTATTACATTTTGAAACTTTGAAGTCTATATAGTTGATTTTGGTGATTATATATATTCTTACGTTGTTAAGTATACTCGTATAATATATTCACAATCCAAGCTACACGTTTTTAATTTGTGTCCTACCAAATACATTCACATTTATGGTAAACTTTCAATTTGCCACATTTTCTTACACTTACCCTCCATAATTTCATACACTTTCACTCTCACTCTCATGTCTATTTCAATCACTTACAAGTCGTATATACATATATATATATATATATATATAAATATTTTTAGCGGTCAATCACTTACAAGTCGTATATATAGGTGTTTAATTTTACATCTAAGTTGCAAATTATGTATAAACATATTTGTTACATATTTTCCGAACCCTTGTACTTTTAGATTAACATTGACCGCTATTTTAGCTAAGCAATCCATTCTATGATATTGCTTAATTGATTGTCCACGCTTTTTTTTTTTTTGTTATCACGACATTAAAAGCTTGTACCATGGTATCCGCTGCAACGCGCGGATACCATGCTAGTCTTTTTATACATAACATTTAATACTATTTCTTTTTAGCAATAATAATTACATCTTTATTTTTCTACTTATTACACTTTACATTAATATATGTATAACTTAAAGAAAATAGTAATGAAGGCTACATGCTATGCTGACATTCACTATTTATTAAATCTAACTGCAATAGTTTTTCATAATAAGCATTCTTCCATCTCCATTATCATCAATTATCTTTTTCTTTAGTTCATGTAAAAATGGAAAATAAGAATTAAATCCACAAACTCATACAACTTCAACGTTTAGACGCCAATACAAGTCTGATTTTGATCCTCTTCTTCATAGTGATTATTGAACAGATCCTGGGTGGAAGATTCAAGCAGATTACTCAAAGCTTGTTACAAGTCGTGGTAGAAGACGACAAAGTCGAATAGAAAATGAGATGGACCAAAGTCACCCTAATTAACCACGTAAGTGTGGGATATGTTGTCTAAGTGGTCATAATAAGAGAAATTGTCCAAAATCTCAGCCTAGATAATAGATTTGTAACCTTTTTTTAAGTGTATTCTTAATATCTATTATTAATATCTATGTTATATTTTATGATCGATGTGAGTATAGTTGTTGTAGTTTGAATTAAAATTTTCCTTTAATTTATACATAAATGTATTCATGTAATGTGGTAATGTGTAGTAAGTAGAAAATTAAAGAAGTAATTAATATCACTAAAAAGAAATATTAAAGAATTATATTTAAAAAATTAGTTAAAGAAGTACTGTAAATGAAATTGATAAAATTAAGACTTTTTCAAAGAAAGTTTGATCATATAAGAGAAAAAACATAAGATGAGAACATGATTTAAAAAGAGGTATAGATTTTTCTATTGTTGCAAAAAACAAGCATATTTTGGGAATAAGATTAAAAAAATGGCATAAAGTGGGAAATGACTCTCATCTATATACTAAACTATCTAATACGAGTAAAAAAAAACCACTCCTAACAACACTTTATTTAAGAAATGTTAGAAAACTTGTGTAATTTTTTCATTTTAGTAGGTTAGCACCTTTTTAAATATTTTCATCTACATTACCTCTTTAACATTAATGATTAAATTACGCTATCCATTATTTACTTTTTAAAATATTTTCATTAACCATTTACATCAATTACTTTTACATCAATTATCTACAACACTTGATACCGTCTCCATCACCAACAATCAACCCCACCACCACAAAGTGGCCGCCATGGTCACCGACGCATTGTGTGGGTACCGTGCTAATATCAATATTAGTCTATTAGGGAAGGCTTAGAGGTTGTGAAAACCCATTTCAGGTCTTAATTAAGACATAATTTTTTAAAAGTCACAAAATTTCAAAATTTATATATCTTACTCGGTTTTTGACCCGCGCGATGCACGAGCTGTATAAAAAACTATATAATACACTTTATATATGAAGAAACGATAACGAATATATTTCATTAGAATTACGTGATGTGAACTATATAAATAGTTTGGTAACATATAAACATATGGTTGAACAATAAATAGATTCAACCAAAAGCTTGATAAAATATGAACTTAAAGAGATAGAAGGATTTAAGCTATTAAGTAAGTAAGTAAGTAACTGCTCAGTGCCGCCTTCCGCGGGTTTTGAACCCCAATACCTCGACGGTGTATGGGGGAGGTTAAGATGCAGGCAGACCTTACCTCTACCTAAGTAGAGAGGCTGCTTCCAGTTTCTACCTAAATGGTAGAAAAGGCCCTCCAACCTTTGCATGAGATTTAAGCTATTAAGCTATACTTTTTAAATTATCATTAAGAATTTAGTAATATGTTTTTCTTCTAGTAATTCTAGTAATTTGCCTTTTGTTGCCAATAAATGATCTACATCTAGAACATGTATCATGTAGTCGTCTTGTTACAACAGAACTCAAAGACATACAATTTGATCCTTAATGTAGAGTGACAATTCCACTACATTTCTCTCCAAAAAAGTTAAAAGTCACAAGAAAAATTACAATTGGCTAGATATATAAATCAAAGAGGATAATTTGACTATGCCTTATGTGTTGAATGTTCTTCTTAACATCCAAAAAGTAAAACAGTTATATTCATTTGAAGGTGTTTCTGTGATTTTTAGAAATGGATTATCAACACCATGGTGGTTTTAATTTTTGTTTAATCTAATTGACTAATCCAAAAGAGGTAGAATGTGTCGTTCCAAAAGAGGAAGAAAAAGAAAATTAGGATGTAGAATTTGGTTTAAGGGTGGGGTAGGTCTCGAACTCCGGGTGATTTACAATTACTTGAATTTATATGACTCAATTTTTTTTTGGTTTTGCTAAATGAAACCCTAAGGGTTTTTGTTAAAGTGTATTAATTAGTTGTACGTTTACCATAAAACCCATCTTATTTGTACTCACCGGCTATTGGCAAAGAAGAAGGTATACACTAAGGTAGTTTTTATACTTAAAAGAGGATATTGTTTATTAAAACAAAAAGTTAAAATTTGGAACATATATTCAAGGTGTAGTTAATATAATGTTAAGATTTATGAGTTTCGATGTTATCTTTTAATGAATTAAATCTCTTTTTTACACTTAATTTGTTTTATTTATTTGTTTTATTTTTGTATATTCATATAGTTTTGAAAACTTCCATATAATCATCGTAAGAAGAAAAGGAAATGAACTTTATGTAATGTTGAATAAAAAAGATAATGAAATATCATTAGGTATAGACGTGATTTTTTAGTTAAAGAAAAAATATCATTTTATCTAATGAGAAGCTCTTAGATTTCTATAATATATTTAATTATTTATTAATTAATTAATATATATATAAGTTCATTTTTTTTAAATATATAGTTTATTTTTGAAAAAAATATGGAGTTGACACATAGGATAAAATCCTATGTGGTATTTTTTCAATATAGTTTTAGATTGCAAGAGGGCTTTAAAAAGTTTGGTTAACTACTTTTTTTTATAAGAGTTATATAGATATAGATATATGTAGAATGTGATATAGTGATTCCACTTGATTAGTTAGTGCTTAAAATATAACCATATCACATTTTAATTTAAATATTGTAACATTGTTAGTCATAATTTTTCAAAATTTTGGCTTATATATTTGAGTTCGTTAAAATATATAGACTCTTTTTTCCAACCCAGTCTACATATTTAAATTTCCAGAACCGCCACTGAATAATAATATTCATTTACAATATTCTTCAATATCTTACATGGCAAGGCATTTTGGAGTCACAAGTAGAACACTGAATCCTATTAACCAACTAGATATATACTCGGTCGTTGACCGGGTTAGAAACAGTACATGTTGAACTTTACATACAAAGATAAATAAATTGACAAAAGTCTAAATATCCAACTTTTTTTAGCAAGCAACGTTAAACCTTTCAACCCTAAACCCGTCCACTATCCTGCCAGCCTGATTAAGTTAGGTTGGTGAGTTAGTTTCGGGTTATCTGGTTAGTAGATTCGGGTTAGTTTTTCTACCCAAAAGTTATCAAGCTGGGTATTTTCAACTTACCAACCTGAACCTGACCTTATTGACACCCCTATACAAATAAAAGACATAAATAGTATTATAAAAAATATCAAAACTTAGATGGGCACGTATGTTATTAGTATTAGTTTAATAACAATTATTTTAAACAAATACGTATAAGATCATGACAAATTAAATTTTATTGCATTTGTCAGGTGTCGGGTTTGCACGGCTTTGGCCGGGTTTTGACCCCTGCTCATGCCTAACACTGCTGCCATCCGTCACGACGCCACTGTTGTCACCCATCACCAATGCCACATTGCACTCACTTGAAATATATTTACTTTTAATTTAAAATTACAAATTTAATACCTCATTTTATGAAGCCTTCCTTTCTTTCTATATATTTCGATCAAAAATCTCACACAACAATATTTATCTGCACTTGATATAAAGATTTTTAGATGTGAGCGCTTTCTTAAATTCTTTCATTTTTCCTGGTTTCAAGTCTCACCATTTTAATTTCATTAGCTACATAAAATATTTAAATTTAAATTAAAAATAATAAAAACATGACATAATTAAAAAAGTGCATATATATAACATTAAAAAGTAACATTTTTAACAAAGTTTGACTTTAATTTCAAGGACTCGAATTGTTTTGTGTATTATTTTAAATGGCGTAGATCAAAACTTGAATTTATTTTTTTCTCTTTGTAGCATGGGCAATATGTATATTCTAGATTATACCCGGTCGATAACCAGGTTACCAAATAAACTTACAAAATAAACTTATACAATACATGTATCACTCACTACAAAAATATACGTCTTATAGTATATGAAAATACATATTTTATATGAAATCCGTCATAATGTTAAGATAACAAACCTTCTACCTTTTTTGGTATAACATATATGGAGTCGGCTTGATATATATTAAGATTTTCAATATCGACCTTACTAAATAGGGTTGTGAAATCTCGACTCGGTAACCGACAAGTTGATATTTTAGGGTCAGGGGGTCGGGTTCACTTTTTGGGTTAATAGCTCAACCAACCTACCTAAAATATTTTAAATTTAAATAAAAAATTTTAATAGGTGGATCTACCAACTTATTTGATCAGACAACCCATAACCCATTTTACTTAAAACTAATCCGTCAACCACCAATCATGTCACCTAAAATCAACCCACCAAACCATTTAATCCGCCCGCTAACCTGATTATTTTTTTTTGTTTGTGGTTAAGTTTAGGTTGACGGATTGACAGGTTTGGGTTGAGATTTTCAAATCAATTTTTGATATTAAGCCATAACCACGTCGATGATATAGTTATTAAGGATTTTTCTAATTGAAAATTTTAATACTAATTTGTTAACTCTTTGTTCAAAATAAAGTTTATCTTAATTGTGACACCTTACGATTATATTTATTTTTTAAGTCACATATTAAGTTGAAAATAAAATAAAATATTGTATATATGAGTATCAATTTATATACAACATGGATTTCCATGTTCCCCTTGCATGCATAAGCTTGAAAGTTTTACTTTTAAAAGTAAAATTGTATTAAATTAATGTAAAAAATATATATATATATTCACATCCGTAGTTTGTAGTAATGGATTGGAATCTGTAAAGCGTTTTGGAAGTTTAGTTAAATAGCATAAAGTAATTATCATAATTATATAAGTAGTCAAACATTAAAAACTTACCATATATAAAATAGTGAATTTTGACTTTTAATTTAGATGGTTAAGATTTATTTCTTGATCTATTTCAATGGCTAAGATCATCCTACAACTATATTTTTTTCTCTTAATTGTGGTAGCCATTAATATATATAACTTGAAGATAAGAGTAGTATACTAAGGTGGATGATTTTCTCGAAAGTTTTGTGGAGAATATTTTTAGTCATAAGCATTTGAACTTCTAAAAACAAACTCGTCTGCACACAAGCTAGCAAATTAGATAATATTTTAGTCATTGGCAATATATCTATCTATCTATCTATACAACTAATAAAACAATAAGAATCCTAGCTTTATAAAGCCATCCAACTCAACTTAAAAATATTTTTAGACTTTGCCACGTAGGAATTTTCTTACGTGTCGCCTCCATATTTTTTTTGAATATTTATGTACAATATAATAAAATAATAATATAAATATATTTTATATAATAAAATAAAATATATTATTATCAAAGAAAATCTAGACAAAGATATTATTGTATCTTACGAAACTTGACAGTGTATACTCAATTATATTTATTGATATAGTATGTTAAATAACCTAAACCTAAATATATAAAATCCTTCAAAATCAAAAGAAGCCAAATCAAATGGTTTGTAATACCAGCCGTAAAAAAAAGTCTACATAGGAGGATTGTTAATGTTAACATAATATATTATATAATATTATATAATATAATAACAAGTTTTAGAAGCATGTACGTATTCTTTTTCGTGATTTCACCTCTTTTAATGGATGATTTTATGAATTTGTAACACATACATCTTCATGGTAATACAATAATTTTTTTGCTTTTGTTTTAGTTTTTGTAACCAGAATGACATTAGTTTTCATCTTAAAGTTTGGTTGTGTTAACAAATATTTATTTTTGTTTTCTGTAAGATTTACTTTAGATTTTCATTCTCTATTTGAGTTAATTACTTCATGATATAGGAGAGTACATTCACTTTTAAGTTCCATATGATTATTTTGGTCCTCATTTTTAAAGTGAAACTTTAAATGTATGTTTTCATTCCCTAGCAAAGTGCACCTTTTGTTATATTATTTAAACAAATGTTAGTATTAGTTAATAATGTGGCAAGGGTGATGCACCATTTTGTAGTAAATTAAGAGTAGTCTAGATCGGGGCCAATTTAGATCCATGAAACACACGAAAAGAAAATATATATCACCGTTTAGATCAAAGCATCGAGAAAAAACAAGAGCCTGATAATTATATTATATCTAAAATTTTTCATTACGAATAATTTATTTTTATTTTTTTATATTTTAAATGGTTTTTTCTGTTATTTATTTATAATTTTCTGACAATGTTTATGTGTTCCTTTAATTCTTTTTATCCAAATAGTTTAAAATGTGACAACGGCATTCTTAAGTGATGATATTTTTGGATTTTACAACCTTCTATAAAAATGTTATGTGTTTAAGGTGAATTTGAGTTTTTAAGATTCTTGCAACATGATAATATTTTTTTTTCATTTTTAATTCAAAATAACTTTTTTGTTAATAATATGTTTTTTTTAATATATTATAATTAATCTAAAATGTCATGAGTTTTTATTGTATCATAAATATAATATGTGTTTTAAGAGGTAATCATGAATTTTTATTGTATCTTGAACTACAACAGCCGCACATCGTGCGAGTAAAAAAACTTATATATATATATTATATTAAAACACTAGGAATCATAGCCTTTTAAAGCCTTCTTTCAAGCTAAGCTAACTTTAAACGTTGACACATATAATTTATCCTACGTGACATTTTCACACTTTTTTATAATATTTATTTTTAACCTCTATATCTCCTCAAACTAATCTAACTTATTTTATTAATTAATATAAAATGTTAAATCAAAACTATATAAACAAAATTAAAAATAAAAAATCAAAACCCATATAGTACAATAAAAAGACGTCCACGTCTACTATTTTGGCAATGATATTTTACAAACATAATATTATTTAAAATATATAAAATTTTGAAGACTCATATCAATTTTAGAATTTATTTAAAAATATTATTAGATTATATAAGATAAAACAATCATGTTGTTTCTCTCTTTCGTTCTCTTGGCCAAAACACATAAAATAAAGCAATTAAAATTGGTTGTTATTTAGGCATAAAACAAAGTCTATTATATAATGATAATAATAGTTATTTAGAGTTTTACAAATGATTTTCTTGATTGACATAGATAAAAATACTTTATTTCTTAGTTGTGTTTAGGATTATTTTTTTTCAGTCATTACATAAGGTATTTTCTTTATCTCTTAAACATAACTGAAAACAAAAACTATATGATTTTCTCTTATTTATCTTATTGTTTTTTTACCTTTTTGTATTGTATTTATGTATATCTTATATGACTATATTGTTGTCAAGCTTAGTTTTTTGCTTTGTAGATATATATTATTAGTAAGTTTGATGAATAGATAGCATGCTACATTATCGATTTACATTTAATTTATTTTTACACAAATGGTGTTGTTGATGATATCAAAATATCTTAGGGTAAATGTTCTCAAAAGAAGTGTTTAATAATTACGGTAGGTTGAGTGATTGTAATATTGACATGTCATAAAAGTCAAAAGGTGACCAGAATTTAACCATGAACTATAACATAATCAATTTTCACATAATAAACTTATAGAATACCTATTTACTAATGTATAAAATAACCTTTTTAACTAGCCGCGCATCGCGCGAGATAAAATACCTAGTTATATATATAAGCATTTTAACTTCTACACTTACATGTGCATGACATCGAAGGCATTGGCATATGGCATGTGTGTATCTAATGAAAAGGTGGCTTTGATATGTTTTAAACGGCCAATAAATTGATGCTATATATATAAAATTAACTAGAGTATTATATATAATAATGTTGTCAAATCAATAGTTAAATTCCGCCTTTTTGACACACTCGTTTCCAAGAGCAGGGGATCGAATAGTAGTAATACAAATAATCTATTACTTCACTTTAATACAAGTTTGGTATTTCATGATTGCAAATATTTAGGACCTTAGAATGTGGTGAGTCTTAGGGAAAACCATCAATTTAGGCTTTTGTATACCACACGAAACAACTTTTCATTCATTCATGTGTTTTTATTATATTTTATGTTATCTAAAAAGTCGAATATTGTTTTATATCTTCAATTAAAATTGTAGTTTACATCTGTCCTCATATAGTCATATTTATTATGTCTAATTAACATGTGTAATGAATCTCATATGGTAAGATGAATAAGTATATATCAATCTTGAAAATGTTTTATACTCCCATAAATTGTGAATACCGACTAATTATCATGTATAGGAGATTTTGTTTTAATGGGAATTGGGAATAATGAAGAAAGTAGATGTCTCACAAATATAATTTTCTAATGTTACTAAAAGAGATTTCCAACTATATAAAGTGATGAAATCGCTTCTTTATGAAGATTTTAGACAGCAGTAGTACATCTCATCAAGTAACACTTATTTGTAAGTCATATAGGTGAGAAAAAGTGTGGTAAAAACATTTAGCTACTTCATGTTCTTCTTGATAATATTTTCCAAAGCAGGTATAGTACTTTTTAAGAAGCCATCTCCCTGACAAAAAAAAAAAATATAACACGTTCGTTGTGCTTCTTCAAAATTAAGTCAACTTAGTTTTAATTTGATATTGGTTTGTTCAATTTACGAACTGTAATATTTATTCCAAAATAGTGCAGTTTTTGTATGTGTTAATGTGTTATAGGTCTTAGGAAACTAGTGTACCAATCATTTTAATGACAAGCGTAATTCATGAACTTGTTTACCATTTTTAATGAAATAGTATTACTTCACCTTTTTATTTTATTTTATGCTATCTTAAAACGTTAGAGTACGTACTATCCTCCTGTCACACCGTGTTTATGTGCGGCCTTGATAGCCCTTTGGGTCCTCTTGGTTGTCGTTTTGACGTAACAAAAAAACGTTATGCTACGCGCAAGCATGATTCCTGGTTCCGTCCTACCTATTAGTTAATTGTATAATCTCACATATAACTAAAAAAAGTGTGGCCCTTGGATAGATGTAAATAAACTAAAGAAATTAAGCAGATTGCCTAAACTCTGAATCAAGCGAGCTGAGAAGCAGCAGCTAGACGTGTTGGTTCACTTTAAGACAAATTGGTTAAACTTAAAGAATCTTTTTATAAAGAAGTTTTAAGTGAAGTAGTACACATTGTATTGTATTGTAATCTCATTAAAGGCGAGCCCATTGAACAGTGTCACGTGCCACGTGGCGCTGTTCTATTGTTCCACCTGTACTCCGTGCGCGTTTCTTCCAGATTTTGTTATATCGGATTCCGTTAAGGTTATTTTTCGTTCGGTTTTTCTTGGTTTCCTACATAGTTTTTTTTGCTTTTGTGTTTTCTTTCTATTGGTCCACCTATACCCTACGTTTTTTCGGATTTTGCCATATTGGATCCCATTAATTAAGGTTATTTTTCTTTCGGTTTTTGTTGGTTTATTACATAGTTTTTTTGAATTTTGTGCTTTCTTTCTATTGGTTCATCGTATACCCCACATCACTATTTAGATTTTGCCATTTTGGATCCCGTTTGGGGTTTTTTCTTGGTGTTCATCATAGTTTTTTTGTTTTTGTGTTCTCAATTAATATATGGGAAACTTTTACTCAACATTTTATTTTTCCTTTGTTATTTCTATTTTCTTTAAGGTTATTTATCTTTCGGTTTTTCTTGATTTTTTGATACCTTGTTTTTTGCTTATATGATCTCTTTTATTGGTTCATCATATATCCCGCATCACTATTTAGATTCTGACATTACGGATCCCGTTTGAAGTTTTTTCTTTTGGTTTTTTTTGACATGGTTATCAATAGTAACCATGCTTATTAAAACTTGACACGTGTCATCGGTTATAAAGTGACACATCGCACCTTTCTTATAGTTTCGATTTTGCCACATTGCATCCTGTTCGGATTTTGTCACGTCTTTTTTTTTTATATTTTTTTAGTTTTGTTTTTCCTTTTCGAATTTTTTATTACGAGTTAGTTCTTTTGTTTTTTATCATACTTTTTATTTGTCATTCAATCTTATTGTGATACACCCCATACCACTACTTGCATTTTGTTATATCGCATCCGCTTCTGAATTAATATATTGATATTTTTGTCATATCATATCCCGTTCGGGTTTCTATTACAGGTTACGTTTTGGTGTTTGCATACTTTTAAACAAACATATTAATGACAAAATTATTTTTAATTAAGCGGACAAAATTTCACGGCATATATACTAAAATAACGAACCGTTTCAACAAGGGAATTGAGATCCCGTAACACGGGTCCAAAATTTTCTAGTAAGAAATATAACCAGTTTGAGACAGTGTACGTGTGTTTGTGTGTTGATCGATCAATAGACTATTAATGATCTTATTAGAGTGAGCTACAAGAGATTTTTGGATTATAAATCTCGATTGTATCGCTTATTTGTGCACCTACAAATAGAATGTATCAATTAATTAATGTAGTATATTTATTTTTATATGGGGTTAAATAACTGGATGAACAATGTACTTTTCTTTATTTACATGGTTGTCTATTGAATTGGATTATTGATGTGTATCACTCATATACTTTTCAATTTTTTACATGATTGACCAACTGTTGACCTGATGACCTGCTGTAACAGGTTAATCTTTATTTACATGGTTGCCCATTGCACTAGATGACCAATGTACTTTCCCTCATTTATATGGTTGCCCATTGAACTGAATTATTAATATACATCACCCACATACTAGTCTAATTTTTACATGGTTGACCAAATATTGACCTGATAACCTACAATAACAAGTTAATCTTTATTTTTATTTTTTATTTTTTCAAAAATTTATTAATTTTTACTTCATCCTCTTCATTAATTTTCAATAAAAACTTATTATATAACTATATTATAATACCCCCTCCGTCCCATATTAAGTGTCTACGTTTGACTTTTTGAGTTTTTTGTTTTCAACTTTGACAGTTAATATTTTTGTTTATGTTATATAAAATTTGATACAACATATATGAATTGATTGAGTTTTAAATGTATTTTTCATTAATATAACTTTCATCAACTAACATATAACACAAACAAAAATATTTTCGGTCAAACTCGGAAGGAATAGACTTGACCAGTCAAAATAGGACAATTAAAATGGGACGGATGAAGTATTATATAATAACTGTACAAACATATAGTAGATATGTTTATATTTTTAATAATATCATAATAATATAATTGTACTAGCGATATAAATTAGTCTATCATCTTCAACCTTGGAAGTTTTAACAACCCAACAATCAACACAATCCGTTATGACTCATACTCTAGGATTTTACTTTTCCTTTTGATCAATAATAACCCGCCTTAAAATATTTTAAAGTCCAGTGTCACCTAAAATTTTGAACTGACGACCCAGTATGACCAAGTTTACGGACGTTTGGGTCAATGTGAAACAAAAGAACATGGTTGCCGAAATTTTTACCGGAATTTTCGTCCGGAAAATGAAGATAATGAATATAATTTCTGAAAAAATAAAAAGTAAATATAGAGTTTAACCTGTTATTGTAAGTCATCAGGTCAACATTTGGTCAAGCAAGTAAAAAATAGAAAAGTATGTTGGAGATATATACTAATAATCCAGTTCAATGGGCAACCATGTAAATGAAGAAAAGTACATCAGTCATCCAGTTCAATAAGGAACCATGTAAATAAAGATTAACCTGTTATAGCATGTCATCAAGTCAGCACTTGGTCGACCATGTAAAAAATTGAAAAGTATATGGGTGATACACATCAATAATCCAGTTTAATATACAACCATGTAAATAAGGGAAAATACATTGTTTATTCAGTGACTTAACTCTTTTATATATGATATAGATCTTTCGTTATACATATAAAGTGACATTGCTTAGAATGTGATAATCCATAAACCACTGATTTTTTGTTATTGTATATCGATCATTAAATACGTTTTAAGGTAATGTATATGCACTACAATTATATTACACATTTTTGATGGTTTACGATTATGAAGTAGAGTATAGATCATCACCCCATACTTTGTTAGCAATAGTATAAATGTATAATATGACTAAAGCCAAAAAAGAAGCATATGTTGACATGTTACCAAATTTAGAATGAATCTTGCATCTAATTTTATCTCATGCATCCTATCGAAGGGACATAAATGTCTCCTTGATCAATTGTTCACCACATAAAATGAACAGTTGCACCACAAGTCACTGGTTCGTCTTATGCTTGTTACTAATTATGCCTTATATCACGTGGCTGCTTGAGGAAAATGTTTGTTACTTTGTGACTTTAATAATTTGTTCCCATTTTTGCGTTTTAATTATATGATTTTTATGTGAATGAGTGCACACAATCAGTTTATTTTCACATTTATTTACTTAATTAACTAAATTGGGCTTATAAACCCAATTGGTGAGATAAAGGTGGATGAGGGATGTGGCCAGTACTGATGACAATTGGCCCGCGGCGTTGTCACAGTACCCTCTCAATCTCCAATGTATGAAGAAGAAAACAGTTAAGATAATATACACTAGTCTAAACAACTAAGATGATATATACTAGGTTAAACAAGACCATTGTAAATAAGTTCATTGAAGTTAATAATAATATGTTTGTCATCAAAAATATTCTAATAATGTATCTTTAATATAATGATTGATATTTCACAAGACATATGTTTGCATCATAAAGCTATGTAGACAAAGTAAGAAAAAGAGTAAAGGACGATATACAAGATTTACAAATCTTCACCACATTAACAAGTCAACATAGACAAGGACATATATAAGATATTTCAATCTCAATTCAATTTCTTATTAATTTATTATTTTCGTTTGCTGTAGTGATCGTCGTCATCGTTGTTAACAAGCATGTGCTCGAATGACCCCGGGTGGCCGGAAACAAACATGTTATATGTACAATTAAATTAGCATTGGTATTAGTAATTTATCACATCAAAATGATAGTATCATATCATCTCTTTCATAACAATAACTTCAAAAACTATATCTCATAAGTCATAAGGCTGATAACAAACATAAAAGGAAAAAGTACGAGCAAAAGATAAACCACGTACAACACAACCATCCAACCTTATCCAATGTAAACACGTAAACCCATCTTGAAGATTTCATACCATAACGACGTACATCAGTACGTTTTTATGATGAATTTTATGTGTATATCGTCATCTCGAATAAATCTTAATTATCTTCACATTACTTATTACTTTTAAATTTCATAACCCATTATACCCAAAACATACTCATATATACTTATGGTGAGTTAATAAAAATTAATGGTATCATTATCATTTATTTTTTTACGAATGATTTAATTACAAGTTAGGATGTCTTTTTGTGCACAATTTAGCGAAGTTATTAATATTTTTATATAACGATACAGTAGTTCAATTATGCAGATGAGTTCAAGCTAGGCCAAAAGTATATATGTACCATCAAATTCCAACTGTCATGAGTCAGTTGAGATATAAATATGTGTAAACCCCTTGGAAAGGTCACGGGATCGATAGTCCATTGTTTCTTTGAGCCCCACAAAGCCACCCATCTATCCTACATAATGAGACAACTCTCTTATATTTCCTTTTGATTTCTTCCTATATTTCAACAAATCATGGGACCATTCTAATTCTCTATCACATTATAATAATGATTTTCAAATACTCTCAAATTAAATACGAATTACCCAATCGAAACCACACAAACATCATCCCCGACAATGTTTCCGGACATTAGTCAAAAAGTATATTTGACGTTGATTTTTAATCAAAGAAAACAAGATTATTTGGTGTGACAACTTGAATATGAAATAAAGCTCTAAATGTTGAGTAACTAGACTCCATCTTTACTAGGGGACCAAGTTTCTCCTTGGGTGCTTTATCTCCAACGCTCCAAGGTTAATGGATTTCAAACTATGAAGTACGGGTTGTCAATATCACGACTTACTAAATAGAGCATTATCGCAACAACGGGGACCAATCTTTTTAGATTCGAATCAACACACTTTTATAGGTTGTGTGTTGCAACATGGATCCTATATATTTAGCCATACGAAAGGTGATTGTCAAGTCCATTTCACTTTCTCACACAATCGGATGGAAATCTAGAGATGGATCTCTCGGTGACAACCTTAGCCGAGCCATCTCTATCCTATGTATGGTGTATCTAGCATAACTTAAGCTAATACACTAGAGATTAGTGGATGTGAAAGGGCACATTGGATACATTATGTACCAAAAGACCATTGGCATTAACAATTAACTTGATAAAAAATGTTGTGTATCATGAAAGGGTGGCCCGAAACTCCATATGCAAGTTTTTGTAGGTATGCAGCTACAAAGCGCGATCTATCTTGTTTGGTATCAAAAGATCTCATTTATGTACTCCAATTAAGAAAGCTCAACTCTTATTCGGCACATTTTATTATTTTTATTATTACTTTAAAAACAAATTCTATTCATATTAATGTTTTGTGTATTTTTATATGGGCCGTTAGGCATCCCGAGTCGGCTCCTATACCGCTAGCTATGCCTTGCGTGGTCCCCCAGCACAGTGGAGGTTCCGTAGCGCGTCATGAGCACTGGGCTAAGGGGCGGTTGAGCAACTCAAGCGAACCGCCCTACCTTACTACAACATAAGGACAGAAGGGAGAAGGTTGTGAAGGTGACCTCGTTATCCACACCTTCGGTCAGATGAATGGAGGACCGACCGACCCGGGTTTTCACAAGCGTTGGCGGTTTCTGGAATGCCTGTCAAGGGCGCTAGCGCATACCCCGGGGTGATCATCACCATCTGCACCTCAAATCTCGACACAGTGGAACGTGTAACCCACTTGCTGTTCCATTCAACTACATTGTTCCTGTAATCCATAGCCTAACAGAGCGCAGTAGCGAGGGACAACCCACCCATACAGCCAGCGGGAAGGATGGCACTACTGGCAAAGACTGTCTGGCGAAAACGCCGTAGGCGCGAAGCGTGGTATGCCTGTGCCGGAGGAGCATAGGGAGGAAAGGCACTTTAGCTTTACCTTAGACTTTATTGGAACAAAGCAAAGAAGGAGGCGAAATGGATAAAAGAAAGGTATAAGGGCGGTCTTACTTGGCGCAAAGGCTGTTGGTTCGGGGGTAGAGTACAGTATTAAAGGTCCTCGGACTTCCATGCGGTTTTTCATTTGGGCAGTTGTTCCCCGTTGGATCTCGCCAATACAACCCCCTATAGTTTTCGTTACTATTTGTATTTGTTTTTTAAATGTTCCCAGGTATTATTTGGGTAATCTGCTCCCATGCTGCAAACAGTCAAATCTGAACTTTACCTTGTCGTTCTTCTTTCTTTCCCCGTGAGCAGGAAGCACACCAGCAGCGTGCGTTGTGTGATTCTACTGTGTTTTTTTGTGCACTTGACTGGGTGTACAGTTCACCGGAAGAGAACTTAGATTCGCCCGGGCAGTAGGCGGGCGACGTGCTTAACTTGTGTGACAACACTACAGAGCGAGTGCCTCTTCTGGGCGGACAACTATGTGACAACACTACAGAGAAAGCGACGCTTTCGTGTAACATGTTATGGTCTCAACGCCCATATGAGGTAGTGATGAGTTTCACGCGCTTTAAGCCTGCACGCGGTTAGGAAGATTGGTCGCAATCTGAGCGGTACCACCCACCCTACCCTACCACCTAGGCGGTCAACTTGGGTTAAAAATCCTAACATATTAATTTTTTAATATTTTGAATAAATGACTGACCTATATTTTTTATGTATTAAAATTGGTGTGTAAGATATTTTTTATAACAACCTCATATTGACTTTCTTAATTTTATATTTGTACGAGAACAAGAAGCTAGATAATTAACAGGTGATTTGGGCTTGAAAAACTAAAAAGCATAGCCCATAAAATCTTTTTGGATGGTTAGGCCGAAATACCGAATACACAGCCCATATATGTGTATAGGCTTTTGGATCGAAAGATTGATTCATGTTAATAATAACGTTTTTTTTAGCGCATACATTCTTCGAAGAACTTCCTATATTGATTGTGGACTCCCTTAGTCCAGTTAGCCCTTTACTCAGGTCTGGATGACCGAAACAAAATAACAAATCTCTCTTTTTTTCTTTTTTTTTTGGATTTTGGACTAGTCAGTTATATTTTCTAATCATGTATCTTCCCTTCCCTGCTTTTTCTTGAAATATTTTAAATAAATTGTTCTTCAACGTTATGAACTATTTTAAATAACTCAATTTGGTATACCTATAATAATAAGGGAAAAATAAGAATGCAGCTAGAAGCAGACTCCTTCTAAATATTCCTCTCACAATCTCCTTTTTTTCCACGTGTGTGAATATAAATCTTTACCCACCCCTCAAAATCTTGGTAGCAATATGCAGCCCCTAATAATAATAGTACCACTCTTATTAATTTAAATCATTTTATGAGTGAGTTTTATCTAAGTTAAATGGTATTTTGTTGCCAATGGCTAGCTCAGGTGGTCAGAGGCACTTTCGGTTTTACTGAAGTTCTTGAGTTCGATCCTTATGGATGACAGGTCTTGAGGTGTTTTTCCTCTGAATACTTGTAACGACTCATGGTCAACATCTTATTGTCTAGTACTCTAGGGTCACTTGGGATCAGTAGAATTCTAAAACTACGTAACCAACTGCTTTAACGTGCAAGGCTTCACATTAGACAGTTAGGTTTTCCTGATGTCAAACATTTAGTCGGTATAAGACATCGAAAAAGCTCATCATATAATGGTGAAGCGTTGCACATACTGTAGACAACAAAATGTTGATCAAGAGCCGTTACAAGTATTTAGAGAGCAAAACTTCAAAGTTTTGTCATTCCTAAGAATCGAACTCAAAACCTATATTGCTTTTTATTTGAAACATTATATGACAACGTATTTGTAAACTTTTTTTTTTAGTCTAACTAAACAAATACTACAAAATAACACCTCAAATTAGTTATTAAATACTCATATCCAAATTTACCTCACAAACTTTTTAGAGAGACAAAATCTATCATTTTTCTAGTTGGACCACTATATCAATTATTCATTGACTGTATATTATACGGTGTAAAAGTTTGTCGAACAATATATGTGATTATGTGTGGTGAAATATGTGGTTCTTTTATTATATGTTTGTTTATTTAACATTGATAACGCCATCTTGCTAAAAACAAGAAAAGAATTCCAAATTCAAGGCTCCTTGGCATAAAAGAAGCCACGAAATACCTAATCATAGAGAAAAGTCAAACTATCTCCTTATTAGACTCTTGTGGTTGTGGAAATGTCAAATATTAAAACGAATAGATATCAAATTATAAGCAATTATTAAGATAATCTTAATCTTTAGATTAAATTTAAGGAAAAAATTAAAATTTAAATATGATTTTTTAATCTTGACTATTGATTTTAATTCAATAGTCAAAATTCATCGACTTTATTTATAAAGTTAATTTCAACTTTTAATTAAAAAATTTTAAAAAATAATAATTTATCTTATTAAAAAAGACATGACACTCACTTCATAAATTGAATTCATGATAATCATAAGTACCAACTTGACTGACTGAAAAATACCTCCATATCAATGGTAATTGGTGTATCTAAACACACCTCTATCTCGATGATGAGTTCTTTGTAATACGTTCACTAGAGCTCGACTGTTGTCAATTTCAGTGAATAGTATACCAGGTTACTAGTTAGATTACTTATATAATAATGTAAGTAATTAAAGTAAAGACAATGCAATAAACAAATACTTCAAGTATATTGGTGAGACATTATGTCATTTTCAAGGATATTTTATTTATTAATATTAAGTAAATACAAGGTTGTTGTACAACCATGATTATACAAGTTAATATAAACATCATAACAACTTATGAAATACAAATGATTTAATGGTTGAAAGTTCTCTTATACAGTCAAAACATTTAAAGTTTTGAAATGTTCATTTTTACGATTGAGAGAATATTGTACTAGTTTATCAAGAAAACCTCTCAAGGTTGCAAAGATTTATTATTGGTGGTGCAAATACTTTTATTTATAAACAAAGAAAAGAATCGGGAGATACTTTTGCCGTACAAATATGATTGTAAATGTTTAATAAATTGAATTTAATTATCTAACAAGCTTGTTTACCCTAAGATATAAAGTCACATTGAATGTAACATGTCTCACATTGAATGTGACATGTATTACTTTAATCAACCACATTTACATACTTTTGTACTTACATACAGATAAAAGGTATTGTCCAAGTAAAAAGAATGTAAAGGTAAAAAGTCTTCCTCTTAATCACTGTAAGGTTTTGTAAGTACTTTAAACTTATGAGAAGCTCCCCTCTTGATTTGGGTAAAATATCACTAGACTCTGATTTTAGGGATGTTTTTTTTCTTCTAGTCTTGGTAAGACTTTCAATTTCAACTGAAATGTCTTCAGTTTTATTGACATATCTCAACTGGAGAGTCTTCGTCTTCGATTTCAACTGAAATATCTTCAGTTTTATTGGCATATCTCAACCGGAGAGAAGCTCCAAATTTTGTAATGTTTCTTATGTTTTTATTAGATTTTTAAAAATATATATATAATTTACCATAAATAATACGAGTAACACATAATAAGCTTTTATTTAAAAGATTCAAAATAAGCAAATAATATACTTCTTAATTAAATGTCATTGTATATCTCAAATGATAACTACTAAATACTAAATACTTAATTACTAACTCTTAACTCATAAATCTTCATATATAATGAGAATCCATTTGTAAAGAAATTACAACAGTAGTATCCAATATGAAGAGGAATCATCCAAAAAACAACAAAACTTAGTAGAAATTATGAAACATATCAGTATATTACTGGGATTCAAGACCAAGAAAATGGTGGTCAACAACACAAGTTCTTATCTTCTTTTTCTTAGAATACACACATGAATGAATGTAAAAAAAAGCTAACATATGATCTCTTGCCATGAACCTTAAGAAAATTTAGCATAACCCAACAGATATAAAAAGGAGTAAAATCAACAAGATAAAATAAGGTGTCAAATTCTTAAAAAATGACCAAAAACATATATTATACTTTTTATATATATAAAAGTTTTCTTCCTCTTGATCTTCTTCTTCTTCTTTTTTCTTCTCCTTTTTTTTTTTTGTGACTATTAGTCAACGGAAATAATTCATGCCTGGCTCCATTACTATATGCCTAAAACATTCAAACTCAAACAACAAACCTACTACATTGCAGAGCTCTCCTTTATCTTCTTCTGGTTCTTCATTCTCATCTATGAAAACATATAATTGACTTTTAACCATGGTTGTACCTCTTGGGTTTTGTGAGCCAAAAGGGTAACTTTGACATTGCAAAAACCTTCAAGAAATGGCATTTGTTTGTCAGAAAAAGAGTATGCAAAAGGACTTTTTAGCAATAGTTAGAAAGAGAGAAAGTCAGAAGGAAGAAAAAAGAAAAACAAGACTATCATTCAAGGGATTTGTAGAAAAGAAAGAATGGTGTGGTGTTATTGAGATTTCAAAAAGGGTGAGAAGGCATTTTCAAAGTTTGTATTTGTTCCTTATTCTGGTAAGACTCTACAATTTGTCTCTGCTCTCTGTGTCTCTCTTTCCCTTGTCCCTATACCAATATCCCATTGCTTTAACTCACAATTATTTATTTATTATGTCCTTCTAGCTTAAAGTCTTGTAATTGATTTAACAACTCATGTAACACATGGTTTTAAAAAATAAAAATGATAAAGGCCATTTAAGGCCTGTTCAACAGTGAACATTTCTCAATTTCTTCCTGGTTGTCACGTCAGCGCCATGTCACATATTTTTTATTTTTTTTAATCTGATGACACACTCTTATCAACAATAATTCTTCTTCACTTCTTCCTTACTTTTTCTTCAATATTTTATAATGAAACCATTTCATATACTGATATACATATCTTTGCAGAAAACATATTTAATATTAAAAATTACCCCACCGTCTCGTCTTCTCTTTTTCCTCACGATGACAATTTTCAAGGATTAGCCCTCAAGACGAATTGGTGCCAATGGGTTCTTCATGGTGACAAGCTCAAGACGAATTGGTGACATACCGTTGGGAGCGGTCTAAGTGATGTGAATCGGAAAATTGTAGTGAGAGTGCCCTATATGTATAACTTTTTTTATTTTATTTTTTTTATTATTATTTTTTGCTTGTTAAATACCATTTAAAGAATTACACTTAAGATGTACATATAAAATAGCTATAAATTTTTTTTAAACGACATTTGAAATTTTATTAAAAATGTTAGTAAGAAGTTAGTAAATACAAGACATGATCCCACTGACAAAAGAAAATAAAGAACATAATAAACTTTAACAATATAAAATAGTTGTATACTTATCATTTAGGATAAACTTTTGATATAAAAAATACATTTTCTTTCATACATATTAAAAACTACAAATTTAAAAAGACTGTACTTAGCATTTTCATAATTCCTTTTAAATTAAATTAGATTATTTTCCCGCATAGTAATTTATTAAGTTTTTATAATAATATAATTAATATTTATAGATTAAACATTTTGAAATATGATTATATTATTATTCGAGAAATGTTTTGTATCGAGAATGGTATTAAGATATGTATGTTATATTTTTGTATAATGATTGTGTAAAGTTAAATATAAATACTAACGGCTAAAACTGATGATACTATTATTTCAATTTGGTTTTATTGTATATAACTTGTATATTGTTTGTTAAGCCTTTGCATAATGACGATATAAATTAAATTTCTTTATTTAGTATAATAATAAAAGTTTTATAAAAAATAATATCTCCATTATAATACAAAAAAAAAACTGATCAGATTTCTAAGTTTAAATTACAATACATATAAGGATGAGTTATTCAAGAGACATTATTTCAAAAGGACGCAAGAAAAATGTGAGACACACGGTTTCTCTTTTCTTTCTTTCCTTTTTGGTATGATTTTTTTATTTTTTGAAATTATACATTTTTTTTTATTAAAAACCCATTAAAATTAAAACAATTTTTAAAACTGTTTTCTCTATTGGCTACTTACTGAAAATGGACCGATATAATACGGATATGGTACGGGTGTAGCCGTTAGCCGAACAGGCGTAGGCCGTTGAAGGAAATATATAAAAAGGTTGAAAGCTGAACGTATTTGAAAATGGTTTGCATTTGATAAACGGCGATCCAAAGGTGCTAGAGATTGGATACGGTACTTCCTTCATTATGGTGGTGGTGAGGGTGGCGGGGAAGAAGGCCGATAGTGGTAGTGGTGGGAGAGGAGGTAGAATGATGGTGCTGGTGGTGTGGGCGAGAGAAGTACAAGATGAGGAAGAAGAAGGTGACTCATAATTATTTGCGCGTCCCTTATAAAATAAAAGTATTCAAATTATCTTCTTTTTGTTACTTGTAATATATGTATATATTTGTGTTATTATTGGAGTGCCTAACAAACCAAAAAAATATATGTAATAATTTATATAGCATCTATCATTTTCAATACCATATAACATTGAAATATAACAAAAATAGTTATAATTTTTCTTTACGTCAAAACAATGACATAATTTGACACATAACATAAAAGTCATTGCTTGAGATTTTTTAGGTTGAAATGTTTTAAAAGCTCGATAATTCCAGATAACAATTTAATTATTCAGGTATAGAGTATCATGAAAATAACCTTTAGTATTATTCATAATCTAAAAAAACAACAGTAAAACAATATAATTAAATGAGAAAGATAGGAAATAATGATAAATTTAGGTTACAATATACAAGACGATATGTAAAAATTATGTTTAAATTTTTTTTTATCATGCTTATGTTGAAAAAATAATTGTTAGTTAAAAATCTCTTTCAAATACTGACATGGTCACATTATAATAATTATCCTTTATAAATATTTATAATTACATTATAATTTATAGTTTGTTACATCTAATATTCGTGCAACTACATTCATATGCAAATGTGATCAAAATTTAATGTATTTCGGTGGTCATAGTAATATTTCTTGTCATTTTACTATTTAGTAATATTAATATAAAAAGTTAGTAATAATATTAGGGGTTTGCTAAATACAACCCTTAGGGCGGTGTTTAAGGTGCATAAATTGTTTGTATATTTACCATGAAAATCAGGGGACAGACTTTTAATATGGAAGATACAAGTTTTTTTATGCATTATTTAGCATTTCCCATAATATTAATATAATTAATTAATAAATTTAAAAATGGAAGTTGATGTCATCAAAACAATTCAAAGTTAACAATTAAAAGTGACTTTTCATTATTAGATTGTAGCTTTTTTTAAAAATCTATTTAAGGCCTTCTTTTATACTTATTGGAAGATTGGTTTTATCCAGTCAACTAAAGCTTAATTTTAAAAGCTCGAGATGTTCTCCAAAGATTATACATTGTTTTTATTTGAATCATGTATTTAAAAGGAATTTATTTCTTTTAATGGCAACAGAATTATATCATAATATAATAGCAAATCACCTAGCAAGGTACTAGAGACCAAAAAATTAAAATAGTATAAAATTAAAACAAATCAATCAAAACTAGATTGTCATCATAACTTAAAAGCATGTAATTTTTAGTTCTATACAGGCTAGTCTAGTTTTGAATACAAAAAGACATATTAAGAAAATGATTAATTTTTTTAAACATTAGCTTAAAAAATCCTATTAAAGTTATACGAATGTGACAAGTGGATTCCACTTAATCTCTTTCCTAATCTTATCAAGAAGATTAAATATTAGCTGACAAATTATTATGCTTATCTATATGTTATAAATCCTTACAATATACAAGCAAGTATTTGTTGAATTATTTGTAATTTCTTTTTCCTATTATTAGTTCACCTGGTTATCAAATTCTAATTCTTATTCAAAAAATTTGACCAACCTTCACTTCGAATTTACCGTACCTTAATTAGTTGATAGTTAATAGAGTACTTATTGATTTCTTGAAGCCAGGCCCATCATTAGGTCCAACTAAATATATAATATAGGATATGGACTCAATTAGAATTGGGCCCAGTTCTCGAAAGATTTATTGTGGTTATTATATTTTATACATAATAAAATAAAACGCTCTTTCTGAAAGAGCTTTTATTTTTTCTTTTATTACACTTTAACTAGATGGTACAGTTTGCGTGGGAGTTACTCAGGCATGTGACTTGTGAGTTGTGATGTTTTTTCATTAGAGTGGGAATAGTTTATGATCGGTGTGAAAATGTTAATTGAAATAATGGATACATCAATATAGGCCTTAAAAAACGAATGGTAGTGGTTGTAACAACAATATCTCCCCCCTAAAATTTGGGAAGCTCTCAAGTAGACATTAAGTCACGAGATAAAAATATCATATAACTTAACGTCTTAACCGCTTTCTTTGGTATTATTCACCATTTATGCCATTGTCATAGTAATATTAATTATTAATTAAATACACAAGCACATATAGCTTTTGAAGTAATTGCCATAGACTCATTCTATATAGCTGTAATTGCCATAGACTCATTTATGCCATAAGTTATCTAGTTCACAAGAACCTTGATACATCTTTTGTCCGTAATTGCCATAGACTCATTCTATATAGCTGTAATCGAGTTCAATAATCTAAAAACCTTTAGATAAAATATTAAGATCAAGTTTTGAATCACTTGCTAGTTTTTGTACTTATCCATGATAATCTTTAATTACTTTCGTTATGTCCACCTAAAGCAATCATCATTAGTCTATGCTATGTAATGTTAACTGTTGGATCTAACGAACTTCTTTGCGGCGAGGATTGACTGATCGAGGTTGATCTTCACTATGAAAATAGTCGACATGATGTAGCTTGTAAACCATGATTTGGATGAAGCTCAGAGGACTGGTGGAGTGGCGGGACTCACGTTTTAACGGAAGTCAGACTACAGAGATGAAAAAAGCTTATTTAACAACATGGACAAGTGGATTTAGACCACATAGATGAAAAAAAGCAGATTTTTTGTATACTTTTTGCATTTAACCAAAAATAGAAATACAGAAGATGCCATAAACTCTGCGAATGAAACAATTGAAAGCAGGGACATATAAAAACAAAAAATGGTACAATAAAGGAAATACTCGTACAATTATCGTTGACTAGTCAAAAGTTTCGGTTTCAGTTTCATGTACCAAGTGAGACTTTTATATTTTATTTTTATGTGAATTTACATCTTCAATTCATATATCGGATTGTACAATTGATGGGTATCGATCTTTTAATCTTTTTGATATAGTACACTACTTTTTAAAAAAATACAAAAATAAAAATGCTTTCATATATTTATCTAGCTTCTTCCTATGCAATGGCTGAATGGCATATATATATATATATATATATTTCATGTTTTGTGGGCGCACAATTCAATTATAAAGTAGTACTACTCGTATTATTTTGATTTCGGGACCTTTATAAGAAAAGCACATGCATCAGAGTTTTCCTTCAATTATGAGGCCTAACCTAAACTTCAGGTTATTGTTCATTGTCTAATAATTTGAATTGAAAGCAATCATAGTGATTTACTTTAGCTTTCTTTTCCTCCATTACGACAATCTGAAATAAGATAGCGTTTACTTCCTTTTTTCTTTCTATCTGTAGAACTTTTCTAGTTGATAACGATAACCACCAATCGACTTTAATTTCTTAGCTAAGCTATTTGGCTTTATAAACTTTCATCTTGTAGAAACTGTTTATCAACTTTATGACCATGTAGGCAATATATGTGTAAAATATATATTTTTTGAACGACATTCTAATTTAATAAATCTATCCACAGTCAAAAACCTTATTAATGATCCACCAACCTTATTGTCCTAAAACAGTCAAATGAACATATATTAGATATATATGTGTCCATGTAGGAGATAAAAGTATGGTTTCCATATTTATAGGCTACAAATTAAATCAAGTGTACATGTATACTTATTCTTAATTATGGAGGCCGGAGTCAATTCATTCATGAAAGCTAGCTATTAATTTTAGTGTGTATGGCCACTCTCCACCATGCATAAAAGAAACATTTAAGCAATTAAGTCTCACATGAATCATATTCTTTGTAAAGTAACTCTTAGTTGGAGACTCCACTACACGTGCGTGTATAGATATAATCCGATCAAATAATATATACATGATTCTTTGAAATTATTTGATTCCAAACTTGGGTATATTCGATATATTTAAGGATAGAATAAGGCCTAGCTAGCTTACTAATGAAATGTACCCTACAAATTTGATGGTGAACAAAAACCAAATTGAAAAACCAAAAACCAGAAGAAAAAAAAATCAAATCGAAAAACCAAAAACAAAAAAACTCAGCAAAAGTGGGCCATGGATTCTAGGCATGCAAGGAAAATAAAACCCTTCAGTTGCCACCCCGCACGATGTGGCGGGCGAACTTCAGGCGATAGGGGGCGTTTTGGGTATGGAGTCACCTCATGACTCATGTAAGCTATAATTCTCTTAGTGATATGAACCAGCTTTTTTACGTAATAAGACTTGCCGGTTCGAAATTAAAGAAACATTTAGCAGAACTCATCCACCTATGCCTCCTCTAATATACGGAGACTCGAAGTGATATATTGGTCTACCTATTTTGAGCTTTTGTTAACATTTTATTTGCCATAATTGGGCCAATAACATTAATAGAACAAGCAACAGGTTAAAAGAGTTCATTTTTTGGCCCAAACACACAAAGGTAAATAAAAACCGAACCAAAACCGAAACCAGTCTCAATTTAAATCGGAAAATAAAAAACCAAACCGTTGAAAAATCAAACCAATCTGTTTCAAAAAATGAAAAACCAAATTAATATTTCTGGGTTTCAATATTGGGTCAAAACCGACTTTAATCGACTCATGCTCAGTCCTACCGGAAACTAATGACTCTGAATTCGTACATATTGAAGGGTGCTTGAAAAGAATATTATCGGTAGTCTACTGAAAAAGTTATCTTAATACATCTACATGTACTATATATTGTAGCAAATATATTTTGCAGCACGTACGTCTTATTGGAGAGAACACTTAAGATAAAACAAATAATTTGTCTGGTTAAAAGTGGAAATTTGTGGCACACCATGTAGGGTGAATCAAGCTTAATGATTTTAGTCCATCAAATATATTACACTTTGGACGTTTGATACCAACAAGACAATAATCAAACACTAGATCAAAAAAGAAAGAGATAAGAAAAGGTAAAGGCTAAAGTGAGAAGTACTATATATACTTTTTAGCTTATTGATCACTCAAGAATTATGCTCCTTTTAGTGGATAGCTAAAAGACCCATCCATCAACGATTTTCTACTAAAATTTAATATCTCTTTAGTTTCTAGAATCAGAAACCCACTTAACATACTAATACATTTATCCCTAATTACAGCATATTTTGTAGTGATTAAGCACTACCATAACATATTGATTAAAGAAAAACGTATCTTATAAATCTAATCAGGGAGTTATATGATGACGCATATCATGATATATTGATATAAAAAACTTCAAAATATATATGATCCAGAAACAGTTAACACACCAAAATTAAGGAAATGAGACATATAATCCATCTATATACAAAATGTCCCTAGTAGGCTTTGGATGCAATAATTTCTCTTTATATATATGCTAATAATTCGTATCATCTTAAGTTTCTTTGGTGGTTTCTTTGGCCTTGTTAGTTGACTTACAAGTATCCGAACCACAAGGATCCGTGTGGATCAACATTTGAACCACCTCATTCATGGTAGGACGAAGTGTAGCCGTTCTGCACGTACAAAGAATGGCTACACGAAGAACTTTTATCATTTCGTCTTTAAAAACTCCTGACAATCTCCTGTCTAGAATCTCCATTGCTCCCTCCTTTGTCTCCACTTTGCTTGAGATCCAATATATGATGTTCTTGTTTTCTCCATATTCTGCTTCCACGGGCTTCTTCCCCGTTATCAGTTCCATCAACACGACCCCAAAACTATACACGTCACACTTGGTTGTGGCTTTTGATGTATACGCATACTCTATATCATAAACATTTATCAAGCATATGCCGGAAACCTTTGTTAAAACATAGGTAATAAAAATAACTAAGAAAGAACAATGATTTAAGATCTTAAAGAAGGGTTTTAAAAACTATATACATCTTCCAATTTGAATAGTCAATTTAATTACGAGTTATTAACTACTAATTGTCAAGCACCCAAGACAGACAAAAAAAAAAAATGAAATTAAAGCTTGTACTTTCTAGCAATTAACAATTCAAAGATTTGAATAAACTACCTGGTGCTAAGTAGCCGTATGTCCCAGCAACAACGGTGGTAGTGGAGTCCTTTCCTCGACCGTGTAGAACCTTAGCTAAGCCAAAATCAGCAACTTTCGGGTTGAAATTTATGTCTAGAAGAATGTTGGTGGACTTGACATCGCGGTGAATAATCGGTGGCAGCAAATCATGGTGAAGATAGGCCAGACCTTTAGCGATACCAAGTGCAATTTGGTGACGAGTTGGCCAATCCAAACAACATTTAACTTGATGCAGTGCATCCCAAAGACTTCCATTCGGCATGTATTGATAAACCAACAAGTTACAATTGCAGCTTGACATATAGCAATACAATTTGATTATATTCTTGTGCCTAATGTTACTTAAAGTCTCAATCTCACTTTTCAATTCCCTGTCCATCATTTGCTGATTATTTGAAGAACCATCTTTCCATTTCTGACTCCAAAAGCGCTTTACAGCAACAACTTCTCCATTGCTTAGATCAACTTTGTAAACTGTACCTGACCCGCCATGACCCACAACGTTCTTTTCTATCATGCCATCAATGATTTCATGTTGGTTGAAACTTGCATGATGAAAGCTTTTCACATTGTAAGAAAAATATGAACAAGCCCATGTCTCTTCATGTTTTGTTATATCTGTCTCTCTATTAAGACATCGTCGTAAAAAGATAATGACTCCAATTAACATGACCCCTACCGAAACTATAATCACCCAAAAACTGTTAAGTTTCTTTTGATTAGAAGTCTGTGAACATAAAGCGAAAGCTTGATCTACTTTGTAAGAGTACGCCGATATACATAGTTCTTTATTGCCTACAAAACTTTCTAGCTCTCCTCCCTTAATAAACTGCGTTGGTATGGGTCCCGAAAGTTGGTTGTATGAAAAGTTCATGGATCCTGGAAGCAAATCACACAAACTTTTGGGTATGCTACCGGTGAGTTGATTTCTTGACAGATCAAGAACATTCAAAGATTTTATCGACGAAAGTGAACTTGGGATTGAAGAAGTAAGCTTATTTCCTTGCAATATTAAAAGATTGAGTCTTTTTATGTTACCAATTTCTGTAGGTATTGGACCAAACAGTAAGTTGTTGCTCAAATCAATCTTTACAAGGTTGATTGCTTTAGAGATTTCAGAAGGCACAACACCCGCGATCATATTATTCTGTAGAAACAATTCTGACAAATTTCTAGCATTCCCTATCACTTTAGGTATCGAACCATTGAAAAAATTGTAACTCAAATCAATAATGGAAACCGAAGGGAGTCCTAGAATGCCGTCAGGTATTTTCCCTTCTAAACGGTTAGAACTAACTCTAAAACGTATAAGGGACGCACATTTACCATAACTTTCAGGTAAGAAACCCGAAAACATGTTTCCTAGAGCTAGAAAGTATAACAACTTACCTCCATTGCACACCTCCGACGGCAATTCTCCAGTTAAATTGTTTTCCGACAAATCAACAAGAGTGAGAGGTGACGATCTGCCTAGTTTTCTCGGAACTTCACCAGTCAAGTAGTTGCTGTAGAGGGACAACATGGTTAAAGTTGTCGAGTTTTCTAGAACCTGTGGGATTTCTCCAGTAAGACTGTTATTGTAAAGCTGCAGGACTTGAAGTTTTGGTAGACGACAGATGGATTCTGGCAAGGTTCCGGTTAACTTGTTGACCGACATGTCAAGATCAAAAAGCTCGGTAAGATTTCCTAGCTCATGAGGTATCTCACCAACTAATTGGTTATAGTAAAGCTCCAACTGCTGCAAGTTTCTTAGCAAACCAATCTCTCTTGGAACCGGACCAACTAGAAAATTACCACTCAATTCTAAATCAATAAGAGATGTCATATTTCCAATTGATTTAGGAATTGGCCCACTCAGCACACAAGTACTCAAGATCATTGACTTGAGGTTTACTAGCCTTGAAACATTCTCTGGAAGAGTCCACATGTTAAAACCCGCGTTTTCATTGAAGTTCACCACCTCAAGATTAATGAGGTTTATGAATGATATTGGAAACTTGCCTGTAAATAAATTGTTTGACATATCAAGCAACTTTAAAGATTTCATGGGGGATAAATCAGGCAATTTTCCAGTGAGATTGGTAAACGCTACGTTGAGTTCTTCTAATAACGAACAATTGGTGATACTTTGAGGGAAGTCTCCATGAAACTTGTTGTACCCAACACGAAGAATCCTCAAACGAGGCAATAAAGAACATACGTTTTCAGGGAAATGACCGGATAACCCCCACCCTGTAATATCGATCTTGATCACGTAACCTTTCTTATCACAGCTTACACCCGTGTAGTTGCAAGCTGGTCTGTCATCATCCCAGTCCATTAAAGACGTACCCACGGAAAGAGAATCTTTCATGCGGGTAAAGAAGTCGACCTGATTAGCTTCATAAGCAGTTGGCAATGGAAGTAAGATGACAAGATATACAATAATAAACTTATAAGCAAAACCCATAAGAGAAATGGAAGATATCAGAGATGTTTTGTTGGTAACTTGGTTAATTAAGTTTAGAAAAGAAAGATATGATGAGATATATAGATATATGAAACTAGTGTTAGAATAAATGCTTGCAAATTCGTACGTATTAATAGTAACTTAGCCTTTGCAATAATTCAAAAGGGATTGATGTGAAAGTTTAAGCAGGAATGTATACATATACAGAAGAAAAATATATACAAGTTATTTGTGTAAAGTGTCTTTACGTTTAATACCCTCCCATTATTTTTTTTGTAGAGAATAATATCCTAGTGTGACAATATATAGTCTTGCTTTATATATACTAATGCATCAGATGCATATGAATTAACATTAGCTCCCCTCATAGTGATGAAGCTTTTGTCTCATGGTAAGCATACATATAAGAATGATATGTTTAGATGTTTAGTTACAGAGATATCTAATATTGATACACCTAGCATTGTACTTCCAGGGTGCACATTAATTTAGTGTTTATATAGCATAAGCATATATATTCTTCTTTATGACTTTTATATGAAAGTTTTCTTTTATTCTTTTATGTACAAAATCTTCTTTGTGTTCATGTATTTCAATAAATTAAGGATAAAATCAGATATCGTCTTGTTTTTCCACCATTGGAATTTTGATTTACTCAAATCTCTCATTAGTTCTCGAATCTTGATGATGATTCACCAAAGGGGTTTGACCATTTCAGATTTATCTTCTTCTTTAAGTTATTGTTTAATTTTTTTTTTTTTTTTTTTTGTTTAATTGTAATATTTATTCAATATTCTCGAATCTCGATGATGATTCACCAAAGGGGTTTTACCATTTCAGATTTATCTTCTTCTTTAAATTAAATGATTATTAACATTTTAGTTTGGTTTTAAGTTAGAAAGAAAAAGTGGAAGGGAAAATGGTAATTAGATCATGTATTATCAAATGTGCTAAAGGTTTACAAGGTGTTGGTGTTTATGTTAGAATTGAATTCCCATTAAGAAATGTCGTTCGATGCATGTAGTTCAATGAGCATACGTTGATCTTTTAAGTCATCATATAGATATGGTTAAAATAATTTGAAGAACTTGAAGACGTGTCATGGCTCGCAGAAGTGGAATCAGCGTACATACCACTAAATTGGCTCAAGACAACCAAGTACGGTCAATGGGCGTTGACAAATCACTCGCTAACCCCTTGGAATGAAACATTGGTGGCAGAAGTACTAGAAAAAGATCAGCACTAACAATCATTTCGAGCCTTGTCCATGACAACCCTTATTATTCGCAAAAGTTGGCGAAGATGTATAAACAAGCAAGATCGATCCAAATATATTCAAGTCATATACTGTACTGTAATAACTTTAAGTATTACAATGTAAGTTAGAACTAATTAACTTGATCTATAGTGAATATATTTATCAATAGACTAACTGGTAGTTTAATATAGGACTTACTAAGATTCGAGATAGGTTACAACTGACAGCTTATGTAAATTATAAAGCTATAGAGATTACTAATTGTCACACCCCACCTTAGGCGGAATCGTAGGATATGACGAAAAGATATAGCAATAGCACATAGAATTTGTAATAGAGTTATACTAAATGAAATCCAAATAAATGTAATTCCCACAAGCGGGATAAGTCTAGGCAACACGCCTCAAATAGCAAAAGATTTAACATATAGCAAATAGAGTTCAATGATTAAATACATCTAGGAGTCCATGAAGGATCTCTTTATTAGTCTTCCTAAAGTCCTTATGCTCAATCTCCTTAAGCATTGTTATTACCCGAAAATGAATGCTCAAAAATGTCAACATAATATTGGTGAGTTCGTAGGTTTATAGGAATACAAATGAATTTGCTGTGCATGTTATATGAGGTTTGGACAATAGTGTAAATATAAACATGTAGCAGCCTGTATGCAATCCAAATACTGATCAATGTCATCATAGTTATCCAACAACACAATCCCCATCACTCCTGCCAACAACTCAATCACACACTGTAATACCAACAACTACTAGCTGGAGTATATAGTTGGTCGATAGATTTCAAATAGTCTTCAATAGATATCAACAGACATCTATTGCATCATAGAATCAATACAAACAAGCCAGCATACACATTTCATAATTACACGTATTTGTCCAAAAAAACAAGTTTTGACACAACTAGTAAAGAAATGAAAAGTGTTTTGAGCATCATTTTCCCCCAAATAAATAAAATAAAAAGGGGCCACGAAACTCACCTCAATCAGCAAGCAGTTGTGTAAAGTACAAAAGATTACTAGAATCTACACAACATATACATGTACAAGTTACAATTATTGGATATGGTCAATAACCGTCCATTGTAACCCGCATTTGATGAAATACACATATGGCTACACTCAAAGTATTCATAAAATGATTTGTCATATTTTATTAAGTTACAAGTCATATAACTTAATATAAAGTATTTGTCTTGATGATTTATGATTAAATTCTACAAACTCATATTCACTGGATTTTCGGTAACTTTATCAATTTTTTATTCTGGATCACCCGAACTAACCAAGTCCTTAAATTTTTACCACTGTAACTTTTATGTGTTAGATACTTAAATGAATTTTTACAGAATTTATTTTGTACTTGAACTATTTTTAAAAAATTCGATAATTACAGACTAGTTAATAAATTCACTGTTTGCGCGCAGAAAAGTTTTATAAAAGTTAAGGGCCTTCGAAGCTTCAAAAAAATTCAATTTTTTTACTGTACACTTTTAACATCTTAAAATTGTTTCTAGAAAAAAATAAACTTACAGTTCATAAAATCGACCAAGATATGACTATTTGAAGTCGACTCAAATCTGTTCGGAAAACTCAGTTTTGCGCAATTTTGTTATAAAATCCGTTTGACAACCTTAAACTTCATATTTTGACACGAAACCAATTCCACCAGAAAGTACACTTCCTGAAATAAATTTTAGACACCAAAAACGTGACTTAACCATCTTCCACGACCAAGATAAGACCTTTCAAAGTTAACAAACCGAATCTGTCCAGATTCCAAAGTAATTCCAACTTACTATTTTCAGGACTACTACAACTAAATTTTATATAAAAACTTTCAAACCATTCCAACACCAATTTAAATATGTTATTACGATTTCCATGTCTCTATATTTAGATTTCTTATATTATATTAATTATTACACCACAAATAATACGTAACTTTTAAGATTAATGTGATCTATACTTCAAGCTCTTGATTTAGCCTTAAAAAGTCTTTTATTAGTTTTTGTAAATTTTTCCATAGTATATTTTCATCAAATAGGCTACTTATAAGAAAAGATCAATGAATATAAAGATAAATTTATATATATATGTGAAAAGAAAAGATAAGTAGTTTACCCCAAGATTGATGATCACTCCTTAGATACCAAAATCCAAGAGATCTTTAGGATTAATACTTTTATTAAAATAGATTATGAAACTTTGATTCTTGGGGTGGCATGTAGATCGACGGCAGCATCAACAAGAGAAAATTTGGTTTAGTTTTTTTGTAACTATATATATATATATATATATTTGTAGAGAGAAGTATTTTAGTTGGTTTAAAATTAAAATCAATAATTTATTAAAGACAAGAGTTCTAATTAAGTTATAATTCTTGTTGACGTAAATCACAATTGGGTGTTGACCGTACATTGTTATAATTTAAATGTTACTTTTTCTTCAATTATAAATAATGATATATTATAGTTAATTATTATTATATATATACTTATAAATATTATTATTACTTGTATTAATTATAAAAATTACTTTGGTAATTATTGATTTTATTCACCAAAATTCTACACTTGTTATACTATATAGGCACATTGACTAGTCAAGAAATTTGGAATTTAACTTAGAGGCTAAAATAAAGTACCGATTTTGGTGACGGATGTCACACTAATAATTGGACGGACGAGAAGCTCATCTTTAGAAGGTGTTGTTAGAATAAACATGATTCGATTCGAGTGATAAAACA
The DNA here is from genome assembly GCF_010389155.1 of Erigeron canadensis. NCBI lineage: Eukaryota > Viridiplantae > Streptophyta > Magnoliopsida > Asterales > Asteraceae > Erigeron > Erigeron canadensis. The sequence goes on from NC_057768.1 coordinate 25,506,297, forward strand.
TCCCAGATCGTCCTGTGGAACCTGTAAGAGTATAAAGCGTGATTGCTATTGATTTCGGGTTCCCATAACAAGATGATTGAGTAATAATGAGATGATTTCGACTGATGTTATGCACAAATTAGATGAGGAAGACACACGAAATTAGTGAGGGATTAAGGTGTGTTTATGTGATTTTCCATTAACCTAATTTAGGGTAAATGACTATCTATTTATAATGAGAGTATTACGCCCAATATATATTTACTAGACATAGAGATTTCAGTTATCGTCAATTATCATATCAGGAATGATACACGATCAGTGACAGTTACACTAACGTGGTTCCAACATTCTCCTTCTAGACCAAGCGATCATTTATCTATGAGTATTTAGTAAGTCCGGCCGGGATAATACTCATTTTGTTTTAAACCGAAATTATAGCCAATAAGTACAGTCGTAGAGAAGAACACCAACTCAGGACCCCCACTAGTCAAACTATGACTCAAATTTAAAACTAATAAGCAATGATCAATTGACTAAGACAAATTTTGTTATATAATGTCTTTACACTATTATGAGTTCGAAGTGTAATTAATAGACAAACAAAATCTGAATAAGGAGGAAAATTTTTCATTAACATAATAATAATGACCAATGTTAGGTCCAGATTTACTGTACTCGCTCCAGACGAGAAGACTGGAGCCATCTGAAGATTTGTCTAGAAATTATGAGAAGACCAGTGAACCATTTTACTTGTACAGGAATCTGGATTCCACCAGATTGGTTCACTGAACTTCACTTCAGTTAAGATCATCCCATTGAAGAACATTCTCACTGAAGTCGAAGACTGAAGTCTGAAGAAAGAAGTCTGACAAATAGCGGAGCTCACTGGCAGACTTACCAGATCTAATGACTGGAGACCTTATCAGTATTCTAGACCTTACAAGTCTGAACACTAATTACGAGGAATTGACTTTATGTCTTTACATGCTTTTACCCGGACAACTCATTTGTCCCTTGTTAAAAGTATGACACGCGTGTAAAGGTGGTTGGATAAAAGGTTGACAAGTCACATCAAGTGACTTTATCCTTTGCATTTAAGGAACTTAATATGGTTTCTTTAAATGCATCCAACCATATTTTAAAGTCACAATATCTTGGAATAAGTTTTCATTATTCTTTTTTTTTGTCTACTTTTAAATATTATTAGATGATGTCATAAAAAAATCAAGATTATATATCAAGAAGTCTTTTTAAAATAAAATGACATAATCATAATCTTTTTTTATTAATATAAGAGATAAATAGTACCATAAGAATACTAAAATTTCTATAGCTACAAATATTAATCAACTTTAAATTTTTTTAATGACCTTATATTGTACAAAACATAATGTTAAAAGAATATTAAAATTTTTATAACTAAAAATAGATTATTGATGTACAGATTTTTGATGGAATTAAAAAATCTAAAACAACCTTTGTCTCATATGATGATTATTTAAAAGCAGAAGTTGCAAAGAATATTAAATTTAAATGGGAAATGAAATAATAATTGAGAATGTAGCTCATTGGCAAAGGGTGTTACCCTTGTTCCCCACTAGCTTCATGGGTTTGACACCCATGTGTTACATATTTAATTTTTGAGAAATCAATATTAATCAATAAGTCAAGGTTGATGTGGAGCTGATGTATACATATCTATAGTTAACGTGACGTCTGACATGTCACTTAGAGTAATATGGAGCTACGTAAGAAAAAGTTATATATGTATATAGAGATTAACTTGATTTACAGTGAATATAGACTTACTAAGATTCGAGCTAGGTTCACAATTGAAAACTTATGTAAATTATATAGGTTATAGAGTAATAGAGATTACAAATAGTTGGACGAAAGGTGTTACCTTTTATATGATAGGAGACACAATACTCTTATGTTAGATATGAATCAATATTACTTTAGTGAATCATTCTAACATTGAAATAAATATAATGCTTCTGAATTACCTTCTTGTTTCTTAGCCATTTTGGGTTAAAGGAAATGTTGTGGAGACTTACACACTTCCATTTTTTTCTATAAATGGATAAAATAGATCACATGATGGTTCGATGATAAATATGTGATCTTTTGGCACCCCTATGCCTTACATTTGATATATGCATACAAATAAATGACCACATTAACATAATGCCAACATGAATACGAGGACATCCACCATTTGTGTCCTTAATTAAGCAAAATCTTTATCTAAAAGTTGCTCTTTAAAGAGAAAAAAAGAATAGATGTTGTAATGAGCAATCAAGTTCTATAAAGGTTCTGCTTCCATGCCGCATAAGTTTAATTCCAATACCTTTATTATCGCTTTATATTTTTATATTTTTACTTCCTTTTTCCCTAACTTTTAAATTAAACAAAACTTTCACAAAGTCAATTCCACGATCAACTTGACCTTTAGATGCTATTACTACTCCTATTTCTCTATTATCCTATATATTCCAAAATATTGAACTTTCAAAATGAATTTTTGTTCAAGTTACGATTAGATGACCCAACTTTGACAAACAATCTTGTTCTATATATGTTTCATGTTTCACATCCGCGCCAAACCGCCAATCAACCAAGAACTTGGGTTGAGTTTGAGTCTCATGGTAGACAAGACTATAATATTTTTGTATTTGTACTATAGAATATCTGTTTTTAAAACAACATAGGTTTGTTATCATTTGTATAATGCTATCTTCGTAACAAAATAAGTATTTACTTGGAAAAATCATACTTTTAAGGAAATAGTGTACCTACTTATTGCATAATCTATAATCTATATCTATAATCTATAAACCCTTATAAAGGGTATTGAGATTAAGTTTTAAGCACTTTTTTTATTCCCATACTACCCTCCTTAATTACATTATATTTTATATCCCTCCTCTAAATGTCAAAATTACCCCTATCAAAATTTAAACCCACAAAAAAAAAACATATCAAAAAAAAAAAATCCACATCAAAAAAAAAAAAAAACCATATCACTTTTTCCAGCCGATCTTCCTATGGCAATCTTTGCCATCAATTCATCACCATCAATGACTAAATCACAACCTCTCTCTCTCCGGATTCATCGCCCCAACCACCGCCGCCGGATCTCTCACCATCAACAAGAGTTTTTCTAATATTAACATTATCATCTATCAACAACCACATCAAAAAAAATCCCTATTTTGTCCATGATCCACAACTCTATCCTAAATCTAAAACCCATTAATTTTCTAATTTTTGAACGGAAAAGTGACATTTTAGTTTGAAGATTTGGGGCTTTTTGTTGGAGTCAAAAATTAAAGATAGTTCCATCATCATCCATCCATTATTTTCTATTTATGAGTTGTAGTCTCTACTTTTATTCTCATTAATGATGAATATGATCTGCATATGTGTATTTAATTGTTTGTGTTAATGATATGGGGTAGTGATTCAAGTATGTTTGCTTAGACTATTCAATGTTTTTCCCTGCTTATGGTTGATTAATTGGTTGATAAATGATAATTTATGAAATTTGACTTCTAGAGTGAAACTTTTAGTCAATAGTTATGATTAGCATTGTGGGGAGTGTCATTTGCAATTGACCGATTGAACCCTACTTATTAATGAATAATAGTTTTGTCAATTGTTTACTGTAGAAATAGTAAACATGAAACCGAATGTTAATTCTATTGATCATTTGTCAAAGTTGTCAATTATAACTAATCAAATATGATACTAATAAAAATGCAACAATTATGCGTGTGTATATTTTATTGAGTTTGTTTGATAAAAAAAAAATAAAAAAGCACTCACCTTATGATCGAATGAACCAACACGGAGATATAACCTAATAGCAACATCTCTACTTGGTAGAGGTAAGACTCTTGGTTTAAAATAATGTGCAACAGGCATTGCGTTGCGTGTTGCGACCCTAGGGCGCAACGCCAAGGGTGTGGCGACCAGGTTATATGTTGCGAGTGCTACATTCCCGTAGCGACACTTTTTTGATTTCAACTTTCAATTTCAAGTCTATTAGTCTACTTTTATGGTTTGTTTTCTACTTATTATACACTTGGTGTCGTAGAATCGCAACCTATTATGATTTGGTGATTTGAAATCACAAACTATTGTCTTTTCTTATGATATGGAATGTTATCTTTTGGTATTCAATTGTTACATGTAGAGTATTAGCATATTAGTAGAAACCGTCGCCGCGAATACGTGTTGCGCTCGCCACGCTCACAACGCCACACTTGTTGCCTCAAGGACCTTATCGCCAGGGGTCGCCACACGCTATTTCTAACCAAGGTAAGACTATCTACCTCTCAACATCCCCCATATGTAATGTGAAACATCAACTAAAACATCTTCGGAAAGTTGAAACATCTTCGGTTCTCGTGCATTGCACAGGCACAATTCTTGTCTTTTAAAATACAGCAACTAAAACATATGTAATGTATTTATTGATCAAGTTAAAACATTTAAGATGAATTGTAATATAGTAAGTCTGGTATATATACACGAAGATCTTAAAGTAATAACACGTTAAGGTTTTTAGAATGATTTTACGTGTGATGATTATTTATTAATTCATTTGATCAACGAATGCCATGACTTTATGTTGGTCTTTGTCTAGAACCTTTTAAAAACCCCGATTAATTATTCTAAATATTGATCAGTTAATCTAATCGATCAATTTAGACTGATACATGTAGGCCAAACCATTAATCTAGTTGATTAGTTAATCATTACTTTCAAGCATGTCGATCATGGTACAAAAAGGCGTCGTCAATACATCAAACTCACTAATTACCTTCATCCACACTATCAAAAGTTTCAAAACTACGTACTTGAAATGAAGTAACAATTACATATCTGTCTTAATCTATCATTATCTTAGCCTGCAAACAATACTATGAGTAGAGCTCCATTTGTCTCCACAATTATAGCAGAACTCGTACTTACACCTGCAGGTTATATATATGCACACATCCCTCGGCTTTTTCCACAAAGAAGTTGCAGTTTGGACACTGTTTCCACTTCTTCTTCTCAGCAAGTGCCACTGCCATATCGTCCTCTTCACCTGTCATCCTAAGCGTCCCAAACTCCCAGCAACTGAACTCAGAATGCCATGGGACCCGACAGACCGCACACATAGACCGTTTGCACACTGGACAATCAATTTTTGAAATTCTGTAGTCATCGTTAATTAGTAGAACAGAACAGTCACCAAACGGGCAGTACAGTTTTTGCCATTCAGGAATCGAGGATTCACATTGAAAATCATCCCACTTAATCAGAGTTTCTTTAGGAAGTATTAATTTCAACTTGTCATTATCCAATGTGGATTTGCAGTTCAGTCCAGGGCAAGTAACCGCATTATTGCGTTCATATATCTTTGTCGTTGCGTGTTTGCTGGTGCAGTCTTTACAAAAGGAATGAGAGCAGGTTGAGTTTTTAAACATCTGTGAGTAATCCTGTTCCTCAAAGCAGATTCCACACGTTACGCTTGCTGTAGTTGATCTTTTTTCAGAACTCAAATATGGTAATAACAGAGCTTCTATAACCTGTAATTCCTCTGCATACTCGGCATCGTCTTTATGACCAACTACCGAAAGATAACACCAAAAATTTATGAGACCATCTAGTTAATTTTCTAAACGTATGCAAGCTTTCCCCTATATATATATATATATATATAAAGTTACCATGACGTGTGAGTGCGTTAATCTTGGTCCGGATTAGGAAGGAGAGTAAGTAGAGGACAAGGGAGGCGACTATGAGGCCCCCTTCTTAGCTCTTGATGTCTGCTTTAAGCTTCGTCGAATAAGGCCCGTAGCTTACAACATCTTATGAGAAGGGCCTGTAGCTCGATACAATTTAAGGCCAGTTGCGTACTTGCTAGAGACGAGAGCAAGAGCAGGAGCTATTCGTCCGACAGCGGCATACAATAACACAATGATATTGTCCAAGCATTTAGTAAGACAATAAGACAGCAAATTTTCAATCCACCGAGGAAAATATATGAACACAGCCAGTAATATCATCAATGCATAAAATAAACATTGTTCAACACTTGAACCACACCTCCGGTAACGTTCTTCTTGTTTCTCCATGGGACGACTTCAATTATTAATTTTCTTCAAGTACAATGTACGGCTATGTAGTTTTGAAAACCATGCATAAACGAATATATTATTAAGTTGAGCCGTACGTAAAAGGTTAATTACATAATATGACGAAGACAATTTAATTACATATATGTATAATGTTTGCTTCTAAACGGAAACGTCAAAATATTTGTAAACATAATATTAAGTTGCAATCTGTGAGATAATATATACTGTTGCCATAGGTGATCGTTACATTACTATAATTTAAAGCATTGCAACTAATCCTGTACGTGCTCTCCCTTCACGGGGTCTATTAAACGCAAAGTTCCAATAGGCGACAATATTGATGCCTATGGCAACTTCAGCTGCGTGTAATTGTTGCTATAGTATAATTTTTTTTTATTATTATTTATAGATTATGGAGTAATAGATTATTTAATGATGATGAATATACTATATATATTATTATTATTATATGGTAAGCTCAATATATTTTTTTACTTATATAGTACATAAATATAGGAATCCATAATTACACAATAATTATATTTAGGAAAATTATGTAAACAAACAAGATTGATGTGTCGATATGATTATACAATGTGTCAAGTGTCTTACATACCAAAGAATACTTTATCCTTTTTTAGTATATCTCTACTTTTTTTCAAATTTTTAAAACTTTTCAGTACGTACACCTATTAATGCATAATTTACAATACATCTATATACATTTTAACTACTCATTTTTTTTTCTCTTCAAATTTCAACTATTCATTTTTCTATCTCCTCCATAAATCATTTATTATCAATAAATTATAAAAACTATATGGGTGTTTTTAAAATTTCATGCTCTTTCATTAGTGATATCATTCATATACTTTCAACGAATTTTTAAATCCGAGGACGGAGCTCGTACGGCTAAGGCATTTGGCTATCACACTCTATGATGTATCAATCCACCATCTTACCGTCACATCGCGCCGGTATTTTCCCTCGTTTTTATATAGAGAGTTTAACTTAATTAACTAATAATACAATAGTATTTTTAAGAAAGATATGTAAGGGCTCCTAACGGCTATTCATTATTTCCTGGGCATGTTTTCGAGAACATCGTTGATATGACCTGTATTCTGGGCAAGTTTTAGGCTTGGTGTTCCCAGCAAGACAGGGATAAAAAAGTATAAAGGTGGGGTAAGGATGAATCTATGTGTTTTTTATTTTTGTTTTTGTTTTTTTATGTTTAAAATTGATGGAAAATGAGAACGGGTGAGAATGAGAATAGGGTTGGTAGGCGTCTTCTTCTAGTATTGTTTTGACTTTTGAGAGAGTGACTTATCGTTAATGTGACAATTAAAATTTGGCGAATATGGTGGTATAGGATGAATTTATATCTTAATTGATTTTGCAAGATTTTATCTAAGAGCTATGGTAAGAAAAAATGTTGGTTCCCTGTGACAAAAGCAACAAAAACTATGGTTTGCTAGGAAACATGGTTCAAAAGATGCTACTTGTGAAAATCGACACCAATAGCTATTAGAGAAGAATCTTGATTGTAAAAGCGACGGAATAGAAGTTTATTAGGCCTTTGCTTATAACAACTTCTCCGGGGAGTCCTTGGAAGGATGGACGCAAGACACCATTGGTAGGGAGCGTCTCTGGTCGGGCGTCCCTCCTAAACTTCTTCCCCAAGAAGTTTAAAGACGCATAAATGTGGGTTCTTTCCGTTGCTTTTTTCTTTTTTATCTCACCATACATATATTTATATATATATATATATATAAATTGCAAGAAGTTTCAAAAAGCCCGCCTTATAGACAGAGAGAGTTCTTAGTAGAGTCCTGGTGGATGTGGTGCTGAGTTGGCAGACAAGAAGCTCTGCTTTATAAGCAAAGGTCTTATAAAGATCACTACCCTTGGGATCCTATCTATACTCCTTTATAAAACAAACTCCCTCTCCTCCTCCTCAATTTTAAGAACCTGAATTGACACATTTACCCTCTATATTAAATTATTTCTATTTTATAGACTCTGACTAAAATGTCTTTAAAAAAATTAAACATCCATCTCTCCCTCGGGCAGAAACACATAACAAAAACCCTAACTCAAAATTTGTCCCCTTCCTCCCCCTTTCATATCCATGCAACAATTCATCATATCTTCGACCGCAATGAAATTAATTTTACGTTAATAACCACACTATCACCTTTGCCATTATCGCCGTTGCATTGCACGGGCATTAATCTAGTTCTATTGACTGGAAGTAACTTGAAAGTTATATGTGGTTTACTTGGGAAACAATTTGCTATTATTTTCTTTTGAGTTTTGCTAAATCTAGTTTAATAACTACAGTTAGAGTACATTAAATATTTTGATATAAAAGACACGACTACTTTATATGTTTGTTTATATAAGCTACAAACATAACCTCAAAAACCAATAACCATTCCAAGACCCAACTATAAGCCAGAAATCTCATCTCCTTTAACCTTTGCCAAACTTATCCATGGGCTTGTAAGTTTTTTCATTATCTATGATTTTCTTAGGGAAAATAAATCTAAACTTATATTATAAAGCATGAAGTTTTCTCTATTTTTTTAATTTAGTTGTTAATAACCCAAAATGCTTTTCTTTTCTAATTCATTATTTTAAAGTTTTTTACTCGAAATATTTATTATATCTATTTAAATATCTATAATCTAACAATAAGTATAAAAGAACATCTTAAAATACATTTTGAAAAAAGCCTCAACCTTTAGATGAAAAACAATTTTAAATTAACATTTGGATTGTGTTGATGACATCACTAACCATATTTAGATTACTAATTACTACTCGTATTACTATTACTAATAATCACAAACTACTAAATATAATTTAAATCAAAGTCATTAAATGTACGTAATATACTTTTCACAAATATGCATTTGTATGATATATATATGTTTTTTTTCTTAACGTACGTCTCTTTAATTATTATTGTTTTCACTTTTAAAATAATAACTAAACCATTTTAAATCATATTTTGGATCAATTAAAACTAACATAACTTTATGCAAAAAGATATAAATAAACTAATGACTCAATTAAATAATTATTAAAGTACATTACGAGTTGTATTCATATAAAAACAAAGAATTTGGTGAAAACCAGGAAACAGATCTGGACCGTTGGATCAGATCTAATCTAAGGCCAGGATCATTTTGCAAAAACAAAAACGGAGGGGCAACAGAGTCATTTTGCACGAAGTATATAAACCGTAAATAACACCCCACTCCTGCTTCCAATCGCGTAACTATCTCCTCCTTCCTTCCGCCGATAAAATGCCTAACTCGCCGAAAAACACCGCCGGACGTCCTCTTTGACAAACTCCACGCCGTAATCTCACTCTCAACGACATCATCTTCATCTTCATCTACCTTCAACGTCGCCGTAATCTCAGTCCTTCGTTCTATTTTGTAATCGTCGCCGGAAAATTCAAGTTCAATTGAACTCGCTGACGCCAATTAAATCAGTAACTAATTCCAAATTGTTTATCAATGGAGGAAGAAGATCTGATAAGCGATCAGGAACTCGAAGAGATATCAAAAAGTAAGTGAATCACTTAGTGTTTGTTTCTGTTAAGCTTTTTGTATCTGTTAAGCTTTTTATACCTGTTTATAATCGATGAAGAAAATGGAGACGATCTGATAAGCTTTTTGTTTAGATTCACTTTATAGAATTTCAAAATTGATGAACAATCTGAATCACTAAGTGTTTGTTTCGCTTAATTACAGTTAGATTTCATGTAATTTTGATATTTTTTAGGTTTGATTCAGACTGTTTGAAACTTTCATATGCTTTGAATGTGAAACACAAGGTGTTTATAAGTTTCTGTTGATTAATGACACTTAGATTTCATGTAATTCTGATTATTTGCAGGTTTGATTCAAATTGTTTGATGTTTGATATGCTTAGAATGTGAAACACAAGGTGTTTGTATGTATTAGTGAAAGAAGGATTGTACCGAATTATCGTATTTTATTGGTTAATAACAGTTAGTTTTAGTGAAAATGTGATTATTTGAAGTTTCGAATAAAACTGGTTGATCATCAATATGATTAGAGGGTGAAACACAGGATGTTTGTATAGCTTAATGTGTTCGATGAAAGAAGGATTGTTTGTATAGCGATGAAGTGCTATACTCGTGGGGAGGTGACAACACAGATGTTGGACGAAAATTGATTGTTATTAGTTCATGTCTACTTGAAAACCTAGACTCTGTGACAAAGAAGATCTTAATGGTGAGCAAATTGACTAAGTTAATGTTTGTCTCATTTATTTGCTATAGCCTTTTTAATTAGATAGTCACAATGATTAATTTGCCATGTTGAATGCCTTACTTATTGGAGGCAGCAGACAAATGTGTTTCAGTGGAGTTTGTATTATTGGAGCAAGTGTGAAGTGGTCTTGGTGATCTTTCTGAAAGCATGAATAACTTTGTCAACAACATAAGAGATCTTGAGAATTGATCGTTACGTAAACGTCTTCCAGGCTAAGTAGTTAATTACTAAAATACTTGTTGTGAAATCTCATGTTAATAACAATTCTTCTTCTGCTTCTTAAGAGGGAGGTTCAAAAAGTCCTATGTTATGTCATACACACGGTCAGCAGATATCTTGAAATGCTTGACAACAAGCAAATACTTGTATTATAATCTGAAAGTTTGTCTAAATTGTTATGAGTCACTAATACATAAGGCTGCAACTTGCTTTTGGTCTTGATGACCAGGTATTTTTATAATGTCTTCGATACACACTGCTTACAGTAGCCCATTTGACATTTTATAACCAAAAAACAATCTTACGGGTCATGTAAAATAAATATGTACTTCATTGATTTAATGGGTATCTTGCATTTTTAGACGGCCACAACATTATAAACAATAGATATAATTATTGTCTGGGCCAATTACAACAAGAAAGAAGACATAAACAAGAGACCAACAAGTAAATAAGAAGATGTTAGTGTATATGTTTATATTAGTTACTATAGTATTTTTGGTTAAAAGACATTTGTTATTAGGGTAGCACCTCTTTATTATTCTATTATCAATTTAGATATAACTAATCCTACATTTTTTTTCCTGATACAGGTAATTTGGATGAGCGAGTAAGCCATAGGGTCTTATTTGATATACTTATTCAAGTTGGGCGGGTGGTCAACTTACACATTCCTAGAGATAAGGAAACTGATAAACCAAAAGGTTTTACGTTTGCAGAATATGAAACTAAGGAGATTGCAGATGATGCTGTGAGGCTTTTCACTAGACTTGTGACCCTTTACAACCGTACCTTGAGATTTGGAGTAATATAACTTTCCTCGCTGATTTTCTTACAGTTATTCTTCACATGTTTCTTAGCCAATCTTATCTCGAAATCTGGAAAGGATTGGTTAATTTCATATAGTAGTGCTCCTAATGTTTGTTGGCCGTTGGGGGATCTAACATTAAAGCTGAGATTTTAAACCCTTCACTTATGAACTGGTCGATGTGGGTTGTTTTGTCTCAAGTGGGTAAACTGCAAAAATTAGCTATAAGGGGATTGGGCGGGTCAAATAGGGTAATAGTTGCAGAAGGTCTATCTTTAATGCATACAACCTCCAAAACATTTTTAGTAAATACTTTAGATTACTTCTATAAAACTTAACTTATATTTGTTTTGCGGGTCAACCCATTCGATGCATCTCATTTTGACCTGTGCCAAAAATGACCCGTGGATGTCCATCCATTATGACCCATTACCCAACCCACTCATCTTGCTACCCCTGGTGTCTATCATCTGAAATACTATCAATTTGGTTTAGATTGTCATTTCAGAGGAAAAAGAATGTATTTTAATGTGGTCTTGCTTATGAGTCATTGGTTGATAAAGTACTGCTGATAAGCATTCTATGTTGTTTTTATTAGAATCTCATATGGACCTGGTTTTTACTTCTAGTAGTATACTACATATATGATGATATGTAAACTTGGACAGATCTCTGGACAAGACATGACGACTCCAAACTCGCAAACTCCTTTCAAATTAAGGCTCCATTAATATGCTACAAGCACTATCACACTATGTCGTGGTATGCACATGGTAATGCATCATCACTTGATTCTTTCTGTTTCTATGTTTTTTTATGACTTGTACTGAACATGCAGGTCCTAAGTTCTTAGCCATTTGCTTGGCAAAGTTCGAGTAGCCTAGAATTTCACAGCTTATCGCAAACAATACTGCTTATGCCATCCTTTCACTTTTATACGAAGTTGCTCCAGACCTTGCGAAAACAATTGCAGGCCTGATCTTGACTTCTAATGAACCAAAGTTCAGAGGAGACTGTGCTTCCAATGACTCAAGCTTCTCAGTTATCTTCTCATTGATCTCCCATTGATATATGTTACTATTGCTATAATGGAACGAAATGTTAATTTGAATTGTGTATAAGTGTTAAACGAAGGTGTTGTCATAGTTTGTTGGAAGGGTAGCATTTGATTATATAAAATGTTGTTTTTAATTGTTATAAGTGTTCCATTTCGTCATACAAAGTGTTGCATCATAGTATAAAAAAGTGTTAGCCCTTAATTATAAAAGTGCTACATTTAGTTATAAAAGTGTTGATTATATCAAATGTTGTTTTTATGATCATTTGTAGAAACACATGATGTCTCAGATTTGATGAAGATTATAGGTAAAGTATGTTTTCAAAGGCCATAATAACTCCTACAATGGCCATACGCAAGGTGTTTCTAATACAAAACACATTGTGTTTTGGTTTCTAGTAGTTCCTACAGTAGCCATACACAAGGTGTTTCTAATCCAAAACACATTGTGTTTTGGTTTCAAGTATTCATACAGTGGCCATACACAAGGTGTTTTTAATCCAAAACACATTGTGCTTCAGTTTTAAGTAGTTCATACAGTGGCCATACACATAGATTGGGTATTATCAAACCCTAAATGCTACTCGAAACCCTAGAATGCTAAAGGCTACAGGAAGGGGACTGAAGTCACGGTACGCTTAAGGGTTTAGGGTTTGAAGTTGTAGGGTTAGCCTACAACTTCAAACCCTAAACCCTAAGCTACCCATTAAAAACCGATTGGAAAGATCTAAACCCTAAATGCTAAACCCTAGAATATTGGACAGAAGTCACGGTACGCTTAAGGATTTAGGGTTTGAAGTCATAGGGTTAGCCTAACGGCTAACCCTACAACTTCAAACCCTAAACCCTAAGCTACCCATTAAAAACCGATTGGAAAGATCTAAACCCTAAGGCTAACCTTACAACTTCAAACCCTAAGCTACAAATTAAAAACCGATTGGAAAGATCTAAACCCAAAACGCTAAACCCTAGAATGCTAAAGGCTACAGGAAGGGGATGGAAGTCACGATACGCTTAAGGGTTTATGGTTTGAAGTCATAGAGTTAGCCTAACGGCCTACAACTTCAAACCCTAAACCCTAAGCTACCCATTAAAAACCGATTGGAAAGATCTAAACCCTAAATGCTAAACCCCATAATGCTAAAGGCTACAGGAGGGGGACGGAAGTCACGGTACACTTAAGGGTTTAGGGTTTGAAGTCGTAGGGTACCAGGATGAATGGGATTGAGAAGGAGCTCTTACCTTTTTAGGGTGCATTATAGCACAGTCCGTGACTAGCCTAACGGCTAACCCTACAACTTCAAACCCTAAACCCTAAGCTACCAATTAAAAACCGATTGGAAAGATCTAAACCCTAAACACTAAACCCTAGAATGCTAAAGGCTACAGGAAGGGGACAGAAGTCACGGTACGCTTAAGGGTTTATGGTTTGAAGTCGTAGGATTAGCCTAACGGCTAACCCTACAACTTCAAACCCTAAACCCTAAGCTACCCATTAAAACTGATTGGAAAGATCTAAACCCTAAATGTTAAACCCTAGAATGCTAAAGGCTACAGGAGGGGGACAGAAGTCACGGTACGCTTAAGAGTTTATGGTTTGAAGTCGTAGGGTTAGCCTAACCCTAAATGCTAAACCCTAAAGCCTAAAAACCTAAAGAGGATGATGGTTCCCGCTCTAGGTTTAGGGTTTGAAGGTCGAGGGTTAGCCAGCCTGGAAAAAAATCTTAACCCTAATGGCTAAATTATATGGGCTAAAGGCACAATAGTCTTTACACATCTGATGAAGATTACATATTTGATGGAGATTAAAATGCTAGAGTGGGTCAAAGGCCCAATACGCAAGGTGTTTCTAATACGAAACACATTGTGTTTCGGTTCAGGTAGTTCTTGCAATGGCCATACACAAGATGTTACAAGTCTAAAACACATTGTGTTTTGGGTCAGAGTTCCTGCAATGGCCATACACGAGATGCTTCAAGTCCAAAACACATTGTGTTTTGGTTTTGAGAATTCATAAATGGCCATACACAAGATGCTTCAAATCGAAAACACATTGTGTTTTGGTTTCGAGAATTCATAAATGGCCAAACACAAGATGCTTCAAGTCCAAAACACATTGTGTTTTGGTTTCGAGAATTCATAAATGGCCATACACAAGATGCTTCAAATCAAAAACACATTGTGTTGCGGTTTCCAGTAGTATTGCTAATGAAGCAGAAGTTGACATATGAAAGAAAAACTTAAAGAACGTATCCATTACTAAAAAATCTGCAAACAACCAATTTCAAACCATGAAATCCAACAATTTTCTAAATCACCGTACTATATATGAGAACAATGTGTTTCATATAACCACGAGTTAGTAACAAGTAACCTAATTGTATCTAGCTTGACATTGTTTCAGTAAGTTAGATGCACATCACGGGCAATTGATTGCAACATTTTTAATAACCAAATGCAACACTTCCAACATATCACAACCTTTCATCTATTACGATTAATCTAGAATGTTACAATAGTCGAAAGGAAAAAACAGAATTACAATATTCAAAAAAAAAAAAAAACAACTTTTGATCAGCATCATGGCAGTACTATTTTATTAGTTTATTATACTACAACATAATGTGCTTTTTACTATAGACACAGATATATATAGATTCAAAGTGAATACTTCAGAAAGTCCAGGTTTACCCTGCTACAATAGATGTAATGCATACTGCTGATCCTACTGCCATGCCTGCAAGCTCTCCTACCTGCGTATATAGTAACATGAGTATGTGATCACGAGTCTTATATACATAATCACAATTTAAATTTTTCTTGAAACATTGAATGAGGATAGAGTTCTCGCGGCTTTAGAATCTGTAGCCACAACTGAAGTGACAAACATCATGGAGAAAGTAACGATGATCTCCATGACCAGAGCTTGCAAGTCTGTTCCTGAAGGTGTCGTTGTGCCCAGATGTTTAACTTCATCTAATAGTTCCCGTAGGGCGAATGAAGCTGATATGGATCTAGTCGATTGTGCTGCAACATTGATGGGGACCTGCATAAACAAGTGTTCAACAAAACAAGTTTATGTGACTCAGATTAGATATTTGACTCATAAGAAAACGTTAAGTTGTTTGAACTCCATGGATTATATGATGACTTAATGGAACTTGTGCATAGTGCCAACTACCAGTAGGTCCATGACATGTCCCATATATGGTCAACCTAGCATAGCATTCAAACCTGACTTATTCAGAACACATTGTGTTTTGAATTAGATAGTTCTTACAATGGCCATGCACAAGGTGTTTCTAATTCAGAACACATTGTGTTTTGAATTAGATAGTTCTTACAATGGCCATGCACAAGGTGTTTCTAATTCAGAACACATTGTGTTTTATGACCATGAATGAAATAATGAAAAGACAGTAAGTGTGTGATTTGAGTGAATTCAGCTCCTGACTGTACTGTTCTATTATCATGAATGCAGAAGCTTTTGAACTACTCAACTTGAAAGTTCTTGAAGAATTATACAAGTCATGTGAACAAAACATTTGGAATTATACAAAACATGTGTGTACATTTGGAATCTACAGACGAAAAACTAGCCGCAGAAGTTAGAATGCCATACTGATCAAGTTATTTTTGTAAATTGACAACCGAAAGACAACATAATTGCTTCTGCAGGTCCTATTGGCGATGGAACAATCAAAATATGGGTCCATCGAAGTAGCAAATGACATTGATAACTTGTTCCTATTTAGTATAATGTGCTACGTCGTAATTTGAGATTTTATCGGTGAACACAACTGTATTCTCTAAAACATGTCACATATTTGTATAGGTTGAATTAGTTGTGTGAAAAAACTATTTGAATTTCTTTATCCGCTTTAACACGAAATAACTAAACTAATATTCCATACAAAACCTAGCCAATTACAATAATTCAGAACTAGATAAGGTTCATTAAACTAATCAAGCACAAATTTCTTATAAGATACAGATCTAAATAACAGAATTAACTAACATCACACATATACAGTATAAATCCAGTCAAAAAATACAGAATAATGTCAGAAATATAGCTAAAAATGCAGAAAAATAACCTAAAAAAAGATTAAAAAAATTAATAAAATAAAAGGTAGAATAGTTAGAAATTATACCAGATTCAATAAAAGATTTGATGGATATAACTTCCGGTTTAACCGTCATAGATCGTTTTTTATTAGGCGTGGAAGATTGAGACAATTTCACCATTTTTAGACGTCAAAAACAAGATTACAATCGATTAAACTCGATTAATCGATAATTAATGATGATAATACACGGTGGCCGGAAAAAAACGAGGCCGGAGAAGAATTGAGGGCGGAGAAACAGGGAGAGCGAGAGAAATTAGGATGATAGTTGGTGGAAAACGAAATAAACTCGATTAATCGAATAGTACGATTGATGATACACGCTGCCGGAGAAGATTCCGATCAGAGAAACGAGAGAGAATTAGGGTTTCAAAGTATCAGATATGAAAATTGTGAGAAAGAAGGGAAACAGTTGGTGTTTGGGGGGTTTTGTTCGCGGGGTGAAAAGACAAAAATAGCCCTCCGTGTTAAATTTTTATTTAGGAACTAAGTTTTAATCTCAGCCGTTGATCATGATGGATGGATGGCTAGGATCTGTTTTCTGGTTTTCACAATAAATTAAGTTTGCAAATGATCTTTTCAGTGATTATAAAATATAATTTTTTACAAAACATAATACACTTACTAATCTTAAGCCTTTATAAAATTATATGGATACAAATCAAATTTTACAACTAGAAATTACAAATAAAAACATACTTTTATCCTTATATTAGAATCTATCTATATTAATAAAGAAAGATCATGATAACACAAGATTTTCTAAAAATTGTCTTATGTAATATTACCATACATTATGACATCATCATACTTTGTTAATTTAAAATTCATAATATCCTTTTTTTTTAAATATGTATCATTAATATAATTTTTTATTAAATATTCACATTATTATATAATATTTTAATCACCTTATTTTTTCGTTGTAATACGCCCAAAACTATGGTGTTTTTTTTCAGATAACTTTTTTTTTTTTGCCAACCGAATGTGTTTTGACGGGTGTCTACAACTTATTTGATGTTGTTATTATACATTTTAATATGAAAACGTATTTTAAAGCTACCTAGATACCATTCGGTTTATTTACAAAGCGTCTATCAGTTAACCCGGGTTGAACTCGGGGGTTACATATCTATACTAGGTTTTTTACTCATGCATCAACGTTGAATTGATTTTTCAAAGTTTAATATTGAAATTGATAATCAATAAAATTTGGTTTAGTTATATAGTTTGAATGTGTTGTTTATCTTTGTAGATACAATAGAAATTAAAATAAAAAATAGAACCTTACTTTTTGAATTTACAAAAGTAAAAAAATAAAAATAAAAGAAAAATGTTAAATGAAGTCTTTAGAGCTTCACTTAACGAGCATAAAAAGATTGTATCTTTCCATATCAAAAACTCACCTCTGAATTTTATGATAAATGTGCAACTATTTAATGCAATTTAACGAAAACCCTTAAGCTTTATTAAGCAAACCCTAAATAAAAATAATCAATTGAATAAAAAAAATTAAAACTCCACATTGCCAAATATATCATTGATCTTAGATATTATTTTAAAATAGTATATAATGTGTTTAGACAAGATGTTATTTAAGTTCCAATATATCTTGGGTGTTAAATTGATAAGTATATGAATTTGAGATTATAATCTTTATAAAATGAATTTCAAATTTATTTTCTTTTTCTAATCAACCCCTCTAAAGAAGAGTTGATAAAAGTAATGGTCATAAGTTCAATTTTTTTACCACATGTGAAAGTTTACAAATATTAAAACTAATATTATACTCACACAATATTGGAATGAATATCTTATGCCATAAAAAATCTTTAATATTAGTTGAGAAATACGTACGTAGTGATATGTGATGCTATGATGATTAGTTTAGTTTTTCTTTCTTTTTTTAAGTTTTAAGATTGATATTGTGCTAAAAACCTTTTTGTTTTATAATTTAGAAAAGAAATTATCTAATTTCAAATATATCTTGGTTCTTAAATTGATAATTAAGTATATAAATTTAAGTTTACAAATTTTATCGATTTGAATTTCAGTTTTAACTTTTTCTTTTACCAACTCCTCCAAAGAAGAATTGGTAGACAGGTTGTCTACAAAAGCCATGGTCACAAGTTCGAATCTTCATACACCAAGAGAAAGTTTACAATTATTAAAACTACCATAATACTTACACAATATATCATGATGGATATGGAGACATTATGTCATGTAAAATCGTCAATATTGGTTCAAAAATACATAATGTTGCGGGTCAACGACGGTGAGAGGTGGAGGACAGGTGGTGACGGTGGCAAATAGTGTAGGTTATTGATATAAAAGAGATAATGTAGTTAATTTAGGATAGAAAAGATGTTGTGAATTAATTTCATTAGACTTATTATATGTATTTCAAGTAAATATTAAATATATTTCAAATGAAAATGTTTAAAATAGTGAATAAAAAGCAAATGTATTTTGGTGTTATCAATTACTTAATCTGGGGAAAAAAGGAAACAAATGTTTTACAATGTATTTTGATAAAGATATTTGTATTATTAGTGATTTTATCTTTGATTCAATAGTCAATAATCCTTGAAGAAAGAATAATTTGTAAATTAATCCATTTTGATCCGATAACAATTAACTTGACATTATCAGTACTAAAAATATATCTGGACAATGTGTGGTGGTGGATAAGTCTTAAAAACTTTTAAATCTTAGGTAAATCATTTTATTCAACAACAAAACTTGCAAACTATAATTAGTACATGAAGCAAGTGGTGTGACCAGCGACGGTTTCATCGACCATTGACTTAAGATTATTTTAATCTATCAGAATATAAAAATTGTGATATTTGGCAAATTTTGAAAACGAAATAATTAGGCACAAAAAAAAGTATGAAAATGTCTAAAAATTTAAATCTCTAAATTCACTTCACTGCCTAGTATAACGTCCTATGTTATTATGAAAAAAGTTCAACACCATAATTTAGGAAAAGTTTACTTTCAATATTTAACTTTTAGTTATTTGGTATTAAAATTTTATATAGCTTTTACAATTATAATAGTTTTTTTAAGGTTAACCAATGTAATTAATTTGATTACACATACAACTAAACGTATGTCAAACTTTTCGATATTCATGATCAATTCACACGTTGTTTAGAAAAATATAAATTTATTTAACTAAACAAATATAAAACATACATTTAATTTTGTAACAAATTAAAAATTAAAACGTTATTACTAAATTTGTGATTTTGTATAGAATGTTTATAATATCACATAATAAATATTTGTTATATGCATTTTGTTTTATACCTTTAATATGTTAAAATATCTAATAAATAATACTTAATTATATGTATATAGTGGATACAATAATTTTTAAAATAATTATAATATCACTATTTTTAATATCTTTTTATCTAGATGTGTCAATATTTGATATTATGCAAGAATAACATGTCATTAGTTATATATGTTCACCCGCGTATTACGCGGGTTAATAATTTAGTACTCTTAATAAACTAAATGTATAGCATCTATCCTCAACTCTTTAATAACTATATTATTCCTTTTACATTAATAACGACATCACTATCGTCATATCGTAAGCATATATAACTAGTTATTGGGAAAAGCAAATAAATTATAGATTATATTGACTATTTGAGACTTTACAGCCCTTGAATTAGAGTCCAAACGAACCCATAAGCATGACCGACAAATCGTGGATCATGAGCTTGAAGGGATAAATCGTAAATCCAATAGGTCAAACCGTAATTACAGCACCTAGAAACTTTTTATAAAAAAAACCCAAAACACACCACCCGTCATCAAAATTTCCAAACACATAACTATACTATTAGTTAGGCCCGTCCAATGGACGGGTAGTCTCAAAATATACTAATTAAAGCTAAAAAATTGGGTTTTCAAATATATTAAATAGATATACCGAAATCAACTTGAAAATTTGCTAGCTGAAGAGCCACTCCATCGGTCAAAATACTCCAAAAATTATCCGCCCAACAAAGAAACATACGAAAATTAACTCCATATGAATATTGATTTCAGTTTACCCTTTTTTTTCCAACTTTAGTTAAATAAAAAATTTACAGTTTCTTATATTCTAAAAGTGTAAAGTATATATATAAAAGTATAATTTAATATAAATTAGTTTAAAGTGTAAATTGGTGATGGAAAATCAAAAAGTGTAAGTTAATTATTTTAAATTGGGTTAAAGTGTAAATTGGTGATGGGAAACTAAAAAGTGTAAATTAATTGTTTTAGATTGGGGTTAAAGTGTAAATTGGTGATGGAAAACCAAAAAGTGTAAATTAATTTATATTAATATTAAAAAAATTAGAGGATTAATAAGGAGGGAAGATTAGACTCAAGGAAGTGGATTAACCCCCAACCCCTTCTTTTAATTATATTATAGATAGATGAATGGTAAAACTACCATTTATGATAATGGGTGAACGGCTAAATGCCCTCTTGTGTTATTGCTTAAGCAATCTAGAATCTTTGTCTCATGATAATCTCATAGTAACATTGCTCTTAATTTATTTTAACTTATGTTATTTACATCTTTCATGAAAAAAAAACATACTTCTATTTAATGATATGTGACTTCCCGTCTCCACGATAGTAGCCTAGTGGTGAGAGACATGTAACATATAACAGATGTAGGAGTTTAAATCCTACCTCATACTCCCTTAATTAGAGTGTTAATGTCCATTAAGTTTCTGTAACAAAAACATACAAAAAGCACTACATTTTATGAAGATTTATCAGTTAACAATGCATCATCCGTAAGAAGAATGCTAACTGTAGGTAAAAATTGCACTTTACCTTTGTAAGGACTTCTACACTATTTGTGATTTAGACAAGTGTAATAATAAGTTGGGATATTGATTGTTGATCTTTTAAAGAATGACAGACTCGAAAGAGAAACACCAAGTATACGCTTCCGGTAAATCACAATGTTGGATCGATCCCCAACGCTTCTGGTAAATCACAATATTTTATTTTTCCTTTATTATTTCTATTTTTGTTAAGGTTATTTATCTTTTGTTTTTTTTTTTGTTCTTGATACCTTTTTTTTTTGCTTATATGATCTCTTTTATTAGTTCATCATATACCCCGCATCACTATTTAGATTCTGATATTACAGATCTCGTTTGAAGTTTTTTCTTTCATTTTTTTTTGGCATGGTTATCAATAGTAACCATGCTTATTAAAACTTGACACGTGGTATCAGTTATAAAGTGACACATCGCACGTTTTTTATAGTTTGGATTTTGCCACATTGCATCCTGTTCGGATTTTGCCACGTCTTTTTTTTAATATATTTTTAGTTTTGTTTTTTCTTTTCGGATTTTTTATTACGGGTTACTTCTTTTGTTTTTTCACACTTTTTATTTGTCATTCAATTGTGATACACCCCGTACCACTACTTGCATTTTGCTATATCGCATCCGCTTGAATTCTCAATTAATATATTGATATTTTGTCATATCACATCCCGTTCGGGTTTCTACTACGGGTTACGTTTTGGTTTCTTGCATACTTTTAAACAAACATATTAATGACAAAATTATTTCTAATTAAGCGGTCGAAAATTCACTGCATATATACTAAAATAACGAACCATTTCAACAAGGGAATTGAGACCCCGCAACGCGGGATCCAAAATTTTCTAGTTATTGTTTATTTCTTACATGAAAATTATTAATAACTGTTGACGTAGTTTATTCACGTAGTTTATTCATTGACCAATAAAATGAAAGTACTGTTAACTCAGAAATTCTTTAAATAGGTTGTAATAATTTATATATGAATATTTTTAAATATAATTCTGAACTTCGATAATAAAAAAAAAAAGAAATATATGTACACATGTGAGTATGGTTATTCATGTAAATGTTTTATAATCTAAGCTTTTAGGTATAAACCACTATATAATCGGTCAAGTTAAAAAATTCTAGACACTTGTGAATTAAGTCATTTCACATATGTATAATTCACATGTTTTATAATCTAAGCTTTTAAGTCATGTCTACATCTTAACATCCCCTATATACCGTCGAGGTTTTGAAGCTCAAAACCCAAAAAAACGACACTGAACAATTTTTTTTTCTTTCTTTCTTCTATAAAAGCTTAATATGCTTATCCGCCTAATACGTTAATCGTGGTAATCCAATAGAACAAAAGTAATGGTTTTGATGCTGAACATAAAAACTTTTTGTCTACTCTCCATATCTTTTTTAACAGTAAATTTAATATTCTTGGTGGTATGCATATTGATACATCCAACAGCAATTTTTAGAGGAAACTCATGTTGAAAAACCTCTATTTCCATTACTGAAAACACTTGATGTCGATTTCATCACCAACAGTCACGCCGACCACTATACCATCATCGTCACGATCACCGCCGCATTACGCGGATACCGTGCTAGTATATATTGAGACGTTATTTATCATAGATTGTTTTTATTTATTATAACTAGTGTTATACCCGGCCAACCGGCCGGGTAACAATCAGTCATATACTTTAACTCCAATCATTAACATCGGACAAAAAAAAACGCATCATTAAACAATACAACGTAAATTTTAAAACACAAAACTTTGATGACGAAATAAAAAATTGCAAGAAGATAAAAATAAAAAGATAAAAAACTTTGAAAAAAAAGTAAAACTGTAGTACTATGAATTCTCGAAAATAAAACTTTAATGATAAAAATACAAAAATCTTAAAAAAAATTTAGAGGTCAAAGTGTGAAACATTAAAACATTACTACTCCAAAACTAATGATATAAATTATAACCTATATAAAACCTTTTGGTGTGAATAGTGAAGCCTGCCTGTTTGGGTTTTTTTTCCATTTATTAGCTAGTGTGTTGTGTAGATAAATTTGTTTTCGTTGTATTTTTATTTTTTAATCAAAATAAAAAATAAAAACACAAAGAAGGCAAGTGCATTTACACAATACACTAACTAGGAAATAAATTTTAAAAAAAAACAAGCCGGCAGCAGCCAGCCAAACTGTTTCACTATTTACACCAAAAATTTTTATATGTTTTAAATCAAAATAAAAAATAAAACAAAAAGAAAGCAAGTACATTTACACAATATACTAACTAAGAAATAAATAATAATAATAATAATAATAATAATAATAATAATAATAATAATAATAATAAAACAAATAGACAGGCTGCAGCCAAGCTGCTTCACCATTTGACACCAAAAGTTTTTATATAAGTTATAATATGATCAAATTTTATTTTTTATATGTATTTATCCCAAAAACAAACTATCTCACAAAAATATGGAAAATAAAATTTTATTTTTAAATTTATATATAAAAAAGTTCTTTAGACAAAACATATTGTATTTACAGAGGATGGATTATTTAAGAACTCCTAAAAAAAAGAACTCAAGAACTGCTCTACACCCTTGGATCAAAGAAAATGGATGGACAAGATTAAAAATAAAAAAAACTCCTCTCAACACTAGAGGGGTATTTTCGTCAGCTCCTTTTTTTTCTCTCTCTTACTTTAATATAATTCTATCTAATTCACTAAAAAACTTTTATCTCACAAACCGTAAATCGTTAGACGAAAAGAAAAGCATGGGTAGTCTTAGAATTTCATCCTCTTTCATTAGAGATGCGATTTGATATACTTTTGACGACTTTTTAAATTTCGTTTTTTTTCCCCATCACTTTCATCTTATACATGTGTAAGTTGTACTTACCCATGGGCAAGTTGTACTTACCCCTAATACATCTCGCTCTAGGGTTTAAGATTTGAAGGTCGAGGGTTAGCGGTAACCCTCGGGATTCAAACCCTAAACCCTAGAGTGTGAACCCTCATCCTTTTTAGGTTTTTAGGGTTTAGCATTTAGGGTTTAGATTTTCCAGGGTTTTTAGAATGTAGCGTCCCCCTCGGATTAGCAATTAAGCTTTAGGGTTTAGGGTTTGAAGTTGTAGGGTTAGCCTAACGGCTAACCCTACAACTTCAAACCCTAAACCCTAAAGCGTACCGTGTACCCGCTCTAGGGTTAGGGTTTGAAGGTCGAGGGTTACGGCTAACCCTCGGGCTTCAAACCCTAAACCCTAGAGTGGGAACCCTCATCCGTTTTAGGTTTTTAGGGTTTAACATTTAAGGTTTAGATTTTTCAGGGTTTTCAGAAAGTAGCTTCCCCCTCGGATTAGAAATTAAGCATTAGGGTTTAGCATTTAGGGTTTTACAATGCGTCCTCATCTTTTTTGAACTTTATAAGTAACTTACGCATGTGTAGGTTGTACTTACCCATGGGCAGGTTGTGCTTACGCATGGGCAGGTTATACAACTCACTACTTCTAGGTCTTTCCTACACATGTGTAGGTTGTACTTACACATGTGTAGGATGAACGTGATGGAAAAAAAACGAAATTTAAAAAGTCGTCAAAAGTATATCGAATCGCATCTCTAATGAAAGAGGACGAAATTTCAAGACTACCCATGCTTTTTTTCCGTTTAACGATATACGGTTTGTGAGATAAAAGTTTTTTAATGATTTAGATATTTTTTGATTTAATAAGAGGAGAGAGAAAGAGAGTGTTGGACAACTTTTTTAATAATTACAAACATGTCCTTCCTGATCTTGATGAATGGAGGGCTGAGATTGGTTCTCGTGTTTTTTTTTTTTTTTTTTTTCTCAAAATAACTCACCCCTATATTTACATTTTTAAAAGATAACTAGCATGTATTACTTATCAAACTAACTTCAAAACAATCAACATGTCAAGTGCAACATGTAGTGCTAATCATGGTCCAGTCTTGTTAGATCACAGGTCTATCTTAGTGGTTCAATGACTTCAATCCATCCTTGGTGGCTTGATTCATCCCAAGTGGTACGGCCTTCGGATACTTAATATTAAACCTCATTTCTATATCTTCATCTTATTGCTAGCACCCACTATGGCGAACAGAACGGTTTCATCAAGCCATATTTAACCATCACTCCCTAAATAGGTATAGAGCTACTTTACGTATAGGGCTAATTACATATTCCAAAAAAAGCTTCTTTCAACCTTCAGCTAACCACTATATGAATAGACACCCACTCAAGTCTCAAACAATCCTTTTGATAAATTTTTCTCTATCATATAGCTTTTCCCTCATTTATATCATCATTTATCGCCTTACAACAGTGACATCCATCATCCAGCCAATTAGCTTCTCCAACCAAGACCATCAATAAATAAGCTATCAAATTGCATCTTAACAAAACTGTGTAGGTTCCATACATTTCAACTTTTTGTTTCGGTTTCAAAGGTCTATTATCACAACTAAAGTTTAACTATAAATACTTTGCACTTTACCCTATATTAATCTCATTGTGGCAAATTGTCAAAATGCTAGGTTTAGATCTTAGGCTATCTCCAATGGGAGTGCCTTTAGACGTCCTTAGGTGCCATTGAATATCCTTTGCCGTTGAAATTTGTCCAAAATTAAGGATTTTTTTAAGGATGTCCTTACCTAAAGGCATACCCTTACTTGTTCCTTAGCTAATATATTTTTCTTTTTAGTTCGAGGTAAAATGATATGTAAGGATGTTTGTATGGTTGAAGATAAAATTATAGGATTTGAAAAATTTATATGGATGTATAAAGATTTATAAGGATATAATGTGGCAGCTAGGCGTCCTTAGCATTGAAGATAGCCTTAGTATGTGTGTATGCTTCTTGTTAGTAAGTCCTTTTGAAATGTTTTAAGCATGGCATGCTAAAAAGGCGTTATTTATACATCAAATTAACTAATTACCTTCATCCACACTATCAAAACTACAAACTTGAAATGAAGTAATAATTACATATCTTATATAAGGTAAGGTTTATTTGAGAACCGTTCAAATATGAACATAAGTAATATTAATTATAATTTGATCTATTCATATGTGGACGAATATGTTCACATATACCATACATTTATGAACATCAAGTTATAGTTTAAAGGTTTTCATGGTTCTTCCAACTAAAATGATTCTCACATGAACTTCATCCATCATATATGCACACAAGGTATATATTACCCTCTTTTACAATAATTATTTTTATATTAATAATCATACCGCCGTCGCCAGCACGCACAGCTGCACCGCGTAAGCATATGACTAGTTTACATTAAAGTAAGAGAAGTGATATTCGTACCACAACAATTAATGAATCTATTATAACTACGCAATACATATTTGTACAGTATGTTGTGAAATTTGTACACTGTGGTACATTTATCATATTTTGTGGTAAATTTATCATTTCCCTTAAAAGTAATAATGTAGGATTACTTTACCAAACCTCAATTAACGCCATAACGTCATATTGTGCTGCTAATGTACGTACACGTTCCATTTAAACGTCGTGTGATAAGAATGTTAATTGTTGAAAATGTGGTTGCCTGTCAAGGGGTCGGGTTCGTTTTTTTAAAGATCTGTTTCCATACCCCAATAAATCCAAATAATTGATCAGTTAATCTATTGGGTCAATATAAACTGACAGGTAGGTCAATCTAGGAAACAGATAAAAACAATTGGGTTAATACGGGTCATGATGAATAGATCGTATCTTGGTGCAGTTGGAATCTTGGATTAGATCATTAACTGGTTCAATCCATTGACAGGCTTGATTTTACGTCATGTATCAAAAGTTTAACAAACACACGGTTCGATTCTACATGTAGTGCTGATGCATCAAAATCATGGTTCAGTCTTCTGAGACCACATATCTGTCTGAAATGGTTTAGTCCATTCTTGGTAGCTTGATTCGTCCCATTGCTAGCACCCAGGTCCCAGGGGGAACTTTATATACCACTTCATAAGTTCTAAAAGAAGCGTCTTGCTTCAGCTAACCACTATATGACCAGAGACCAACTCAAAAAATCCTTTCCATTTACACCATCATTTGTCGACTTACAACGGTGACATCCATCATCAAGCCAATTAGCTTCTCCAACCAAAACCATTAATTTATAACCTATCAAATTGCGTCGCACAAAAGTAGGTTCTATACATTTCAACTTTTTGTTTCAGTTTCAAAGATTCTATTACGACGGACTAAAAAAACTTTGCACTTTACCCAGTAATATTCTCATTGTGATAAATTGTCAAAATGCTAGATTTAGATCTTACTATGTGTGTATGTTTCTAGTTAATAAGCCCTTCTGCGATGTTTTAAGCATATCATGCTAAAAAAGGCGTTTTTTGTACATCAAATTAACCAACTAATTACCTTCATCCACAGTTCAAGACTATCAAAACTACGTACTTGAAATGAAGCAATAATTACATATCATATGCACACTAACCTCTATCTTCACTAATTTATCATGATTTTGCCCTGCAGCCACCATGAGTAGAGCTCCATTTGGCTCCACAATTATAGCAGAACTCATACTTACACCTGCAAGTTATATGCACACATCCCTCGGCTTTTTCCACAAAGAACTTACAGCTTGGACACTTTCTCCACTTCTTTTTCTTAGCAAGTGCCACTGCCATTTCGTCACCTTTACCTTTCATTTTAGTGTTAAGCTTCCCAAACTCCTTGCAACTGAACTCAGAATGCCATGGGACCCGACAGACTGCACAGATAGACCGCTTGCATACTGGACAATCAATTTTTGTAATGCTGCTATCATCGTTAATTAGTAAAACTGAACAGTCACTAAACGGGCAGTACAATTTTTGGGATTCAAGAATCATGGATTCACATAGCAATTCATCCAACTTGATTAAAGTGTCTTTGGGAATTATTAATCTCAACATGTTGTAATCCAATGTGGATTTGCAATTTAGTCCAGGGCATGTTATGACATTCTTGTGTTCTTGTATCTTTGTTGTTGCGTGTTTTCTGGTGCAGTCGTAACAAAAGGAATGAGAACAGGTTGTGTTCCTGAACATTTGCCAGTATTCGTGCTTTTCCAAGCAGATTTTGCACTCTTCGATCTTGTTGTACTTCAATAATGAACTCAGTGACGACCTTCCTTTACAAGTTGAACTCGATGCGGTGTCTGTTGTTTGAGAAGCCAACATAGAAGCTAATAGAGCTTCTTGAACCTGTAAATCTTCAGCATACTTTGCATCAGCTTCTAAACCCAACTCCTTATTGTCTTCTTCGGTAAGTCCTGAAAAATAACTCCAAAACTGAGGCATATTTCACTTCAAAAAGAGATGTATGCTTTGTGCAGACCTTCCTTAAATGTTGCAGTTTCCATATAACCATATAATAAAATGACCTTGTACACATGGTAAGTTGTAAGTATAGAGAGAGTAAGAATAATAATAATTTTAACTAAAACTTACTAGTATTAAATATTAAAAAATGTAAGTTAAAAAAAAAAAAAGTTGGGCCATCTAATTTTCTAAACAGTGAACTGCCAATGACTCTGCAGGTAGAGGCACCAACTAGAAATAACAGGTTTTGTACACCCACAACTTCAACAACCTGATAATGATGGCAAAGTTTAGTGTAATCAAACAAGGGACTTTCTAGTTTGTTAAGTTATGTCCCGTAAAATGGAAAGGGATGGAGTCATTTGTGAAAACGAAGCATGTAAACTTACAGAATAAAGTTGCAGCACCATGAAATCAATATCTACACAATGAACGGAAGGTAAATTACTGTACATACAGCTTGCCAAAGATTAAAATGCAATACTAACCGGGGTGCAATTGTACCCTCTTACCCTCCAAAAAAAAAGAAAAGATTAAAATACAACTTTATAAATACAAATTAGCCGTAACTTGTGGTGCTTCTTAATCAGACAAACACATGAAAAATCATCGAATAAAAAGTCATCTGGTTGACTACAACAACTTTGCAAATTCTCTATGGAGATTAGATGTAGTATGAAACATTCTTAAAAGAAACTCTTTAACATTAACTGAGTTTTTGAAACCTTTACTTGTATAGATTTTCTGCCAGTTTTCTCTCTATAAGAAAGGTCCTTGTGTTTCGTAAATTGGGAATTGAAGACAGTTAAGGTGTTTGGGTTAGCTAATGGTTTTTTCGACTAAAAATGCCAAAAGAGAGAAAGAAAAAAAGAAACCAAAAGCTGTTTCGGTAAAAAGGAGGGGCTTTTAGCTATTTGGGTACAACGCGTCTTCTAACATTTTCAGTGACTTTCTTGCCATTTTCTATAAAGAAAAAAAATGATAATTAGAAAACAAAAAATGCAATTAAAGGCACCCCTGGTAAGATTCAGGGTCGAGATGGACGATCTCCCAAGAAAAAACAAAGAAACAAAGAGACACAATTGAAACAATTTTCTACTTAAATGTGAATCAACAAGTACAAATAGTAAATAAACCACTAACCAATCACTACTAGTTTTTTTTTTTTTTTTTTGAACGGCTAATTCAAAAATCAAATCGTGCCATCAGCGTTACCACCCGATCATATTCCAACACCAAGTCACCAATTCAAGAGGAAACCCAATATTTCTAAGAAAAACTCCCTTGTAAGATTTAGACCCAGGACCTTATGGTACTAATGAGCCTTATCCCACCCCAAGATGATTAAGGACGGTCACTAGTAGTTGATCGCCATGATCACGTAAACTCTAACTAATTGCTGAATTAAAATTATATTACCATAAAGATAAAAATAAAAACCATCAGCAAGGCGGCCTCATCCTGAAGGTCTTGGAAAGACCCAGTTTAGGTTCAACCTCACTAGGTAACCATGGCCAAAAAGAAAATTTGGTCAAGAAAACTGCCACGGGAATACGGTTAGTCAGCCTACATCAGGACCAAAGGTTTAACATCAACATGGACCCCTCTCCATTTATTATTTTTGCAAAAACATAACATTATGCTGTTCTTGTAGATTAAAAAAAAAGCATATATACCTAAATCAAGTTTTTCCTAATGTTTCGTTTCTAAAGGCAAATTAAGCGCAAAACCATTAATAATTCACAATTTCACACAATATTTACAAGTTTGTCCACCATCAGACCTGAACTCACAAAACGTGATAATTGATTTGTCACACTTGAACCAATACTTCAAATTACTAAAAATGGTTATTAGGGAAACCCCTGTTTATATATATTATTTTATGTATATATATATAAATTAAAAAAAAAAAAGAGTCTTTACCATCGGTTGCTGATTTCCAAGAAATTTGATCATCATCAACAGGACTGCGAAACAACCCGGTGACAGATGAGTCAGCAACATGAGTTGAGACAAGATTATAAGTTTCACCTTGGATGATGTTTGATTGTTTCTTGTTTTTCGACGACGAAATCGAATAAACAATAGAGGCAAACATTAGTAAAGCAGCTATCGGACCTGCCACGGCAGCTCCTCCTCCTCCTGAAAATGGGTTTTTATTAGTAGTAGTGGTAATACTGAAGTTTAAGTTTACGAGGAGTGTACTTAGGCCCCCAGTGAACATGTCGAAATGCCCCCAATGGAAATTGTGAAAGGCAAAAAAGAGAGTCCCACTACCCCCACTCCTTTCTCTTTTTCAGTGTTTTGTGAAGGATTGATTTGATTTTTTGTTTATATAAACTAAAAAGCAGCTTTTGCTTTTCAGTGTTTGTATGTACAAGGAAAAGAAGATGAGTATCTTTTCTATTTTTTAATTATACTAACTTTTTTACATCACATTCACTAAAAAGATAAAAGATGAACAATGTATCAAATTACATGGATCATTCAAGTAAATAGAACGACCTAAGAACATTCCTATCGGTAACTCAATTTTTGGTTGGTTGGCCATAAAAGTGAAAGAATATATAGTAAATAAAGTGAAGCCAACCAACTTAAGCCAACTTTGATATCTTCACCCATAAAAGTCGGCATAGGTTTACACACAATTGCATCTATTATCTTTTTCTTTTTAAATTTATAAATTCATTTTTATATAATTGAAGTTGTTCTAAAGATATATGTGCAATATATAAATTTTTAAAAAAATATAAAATACATATTTCTTTATATAATGTATCATTATCTTTAAAGTATGTAATATGTACATTACAATTTTTTATTTTTATTTTGAATGACGCACGTAGATATAATGTTAGTAGATTTAGTCTAAAATACATAATTTTTAAATATATTTTAAATAATATTAATTATGTTAAAATAATAGTTTGGTTGGGTTGTTAATGAGAATGTAAAAAAGAGGATTTGGTTGGGTTGGGTTGAATAAAAAAGAGAAATTAGTATTATAATGAATAGCACCGTTAGGTTGGGTTGTGAATGAAGATGGTCTAATAGCAATGTTGTAAAACTTGGACCAGAACTCGGATTCATTGGAAAAACCGATATTATAAATTAGATGGGTATTATGGTGGCTGCCCAAATATATTCATTGGAAAAACCGATATTTGATATATAATACGATGATGTGTGGTAATGATAACGCACATAGTTGGACAGGACATAAAAAGAAAAAATATTTAACTTTAAATCTTTCAATTTAATATAATACTAGAAATAAACACTCGCGCGTTGTCGCGGAGCTTTTATAGTAACGTCGTGGACAATGATTCATTAAGCTTAAACACGTTGCCGCAGATTATATTACACAACTTGCGGCGAGACTCAAGTAGATTATCTTTTCAGATGACAATGTTTTGGTACAAATTTGATAAAGTCACCAACAAACATTTATTTGACATTGTAACAATAAAGCATTTTATTGATAGGCTAAAATTTAAAAGATAAAAACTTTAGGGGGTTAAAAGGTAAAGACGTAAAAGTTGATGGGCTAAACTGTAAAAGGAAAAAACTTTGGGGGTTAAAAAGTAAAGAGAAAACTTTAGGGAGTTAAAATGTAAAGTAGTAAAAGGTGATGTGCTTAAATGTAAAAGGTAAAATCTTTAAGGGGTTAAAAGGTAAAGAGTTCAAAGTTGTATGCATGTGTAGTTGTACCATGTGCATAGAAACTTGTAAAAAACCCGTTGGTTTTTAGTATATATATAAATATCCTCAATTTAAATTCTTCTATAAGAAATTCTTATCACTCAAAATTTAAATAGAAAAAACTCATCTGACCAACTATAACTAGAGAGTAAATATATGTGACATGTCAATAGTTAATATTAATAACCATATCACAGTTCAACGTTACAAAGCTTATACTTATAATTCAAACACATTAAAAGAACTTCAATCTTGTTTTAGATTGGTAAATTAATTAGGTAAATAATAACGTGAGTGACATTTTCTATATACATATTTAGTCCATTTAATCATTCCTATGATCCTATCTATAAATATGTCCCTTTTACATAAGTAAATACGACTTCGATATATGCGCGTGATTAATGATCCAAATCACGTGCGGATGTGTGTTTAGTTCAAGCGATGTATTCTTTTCTCACTTTGGCTTTAACGGACGTGTTGATGTGCAATTAGGCTGGTCCTTATAGGGGAAAACGAGTGGCGTCTGATGCCGAGCCGAAGAAGGATGCTATTATCACGGCCAGCGTCGAGGCGTGCGTTCGAGGGGTTTAGTCTAAAGTTATACGTTGCGCTTTGTTTGTTTGTGGGGCCCAAGTCACGTTTGAAAGGTGCAAAATTAATTTAAAAAAACATTTTTTTAATCTAGCCGTTGGGTTTGAATCCCTTGCCCCTGTTCCTCCTCTCTTTTTTTTCCCTATTTAAACCACCACTATTTCTTCATATTTCACCACCATTTTCATATTTCTTACTTCAAATCTATATTTTTTCTCAAGAATTCATCCACCAAAATGCCTAGGAAAATTAACAAAAATCTTTCAAACCATAATCAACAATCACTACCCACGACATCTCGATTGAACAACACTATCGATCAAGATTTTGGCGCGCTGCTTCTCGGGGGATCTCTTCCAGTGTGATCTCCCCCGTCCATGTCGTCTTTAAATTTGATGGGGCAATCGAGCAGCTTTGGTTCGATGAACCAATCATTTTCGAATTTGTTAAATTCGAACGTGTTTAATGAATGGTATCATCAGCAGTTCATGCTAATGCAACAATTCGTGAATTTCAAGCTATAAATCAACAATTCCAGAGGCCGGTAGGTGAGACATCTTCTCAACTGGCACAAACTAGTGTCGCCTCTGCAGAGTAAGAAGTCGAAGAAGTTCGTGCACCGCCAAGGCGATTGACAAAAAAAAGGGTTGTTGTAGCGAAGAAGCAAAATTGGTCCATGGCAGAGGCGGTTTTGTTGTCTCAGGCGTGGACACATGCTTCACAGGACTCAGTTGTGGGAAGTAGCCAAGATGAGTCAATGTTTTGGGCTAAAGTGGTCCAGTGGTTCAACGAGCACCTCCCAGCGGGAGGGCGCAACAAGAGTCAACTACAAGGGAAATGGAACAAGATAAAGAAAAGTTGTAAGCAGTTTGGAGCAATCCTAAAGATTTGAATGAGCAAGGATAACAAAGCGGCGTAGACAAAAGACATATTTAGAATGCCGCTCATGAACACTACAAAGAGCTTCATGTTTGACCCGATTTCAGTATGAGTCGTGCTACGAGGTGCTAAAAGATGCTCCCACCTTCTGACAAGACCATAGTATTGCTAACCAGAGCGTAGCTGATTATGTCAATTTGGGTGATGATGAGGCACACTTTGGGGTGCATACGAGTGTGGACCCGGATGTGGCGTTGGACCAATCTTTTGGAGACGACCCAATTTGGAAACCACCGGGTCGTAATGTTAGTCGGAAGTGGTCGAGTGGTTCAGATGCGACTTCTAGCCGTAGTGGTTCAAGTGTATCAGAAATGATGTTCAGCAAGCTTGATCAAATGATCTTGATGTAAAAAGAACGGATAAAAAAATTGATCAATATCGGCTAAAAGTAGAGGAAGAGCGGGAAAAAAAAGGATCATCGCTTCCAAAAGAAAGTGGTCGAGGCATTTAAGTTTATGCAACAACCAATTCCCACCGGTGTAGATGAAGAGGAGTTAGAGATAATCAAGGCTTCGCGTAAGTCGTTGATGGATAAGTACATGCCACATTTTAAATCACTTTAGGTATTCATATTGTAGGTTAATGTGTTTTAATTCCTAGGTTTAAGTTGTAGGTTAATGTATTTTTAGGATGTAATGTTTTATTTTTAAGTAGTGTAATGTGTTTTAATAATAATATAATGTGTTTGTTTAATTTTGTGAAAAAGTAAAATGAAATAATAAAATAATTGATGAATATTGAAAGAACATGGTGTTATAAGAAGGGGGTGTTCTTGGGGTGTAATCTACCAATAAACTAAAACAGGATTGTAGTATTATTTAAACGACAAATGGCACATTACTTAAACGACAAATGTCCTTTTTTTATATTCTTAATAAATAAATCAAATTAAAATCCTAATTAAATTCTACTTACCTTTTACATTATAATACTAATTGTTAAATATATAATAACTTCTGTTGATGCACGTTGATGTGACAACAGCAACTTAGATTTGATATGTCGTTTAGATTAAGACATTATGTTATTTTATGTCGTATCTATATATGTAATTGATAGATTATGGACTTTATGTTTTGGTAATGATCGATTACATGTTTTGGTGTTATATATATGTTATGTATGATGTTTGTTGTATGTTATACTAGTACAAACATAATATGTGTTAGGATTCCTTGATGATGAAACACTAAGGAATATAACTAAGTCTTACATCTAACGAAGATAAGGTATATCTTCGTTAGAGGCAAACGAAGATAAACTTCGTTTGGTACAAACGAAGATTAACTTCGTTACATGGGCTGGGCAGCTAAGTTCGTAAGAACAAAGCCCAACAAGCCCAGTTCGATCTGAAACATATATATACGAATGAATACCCTAAAATGATATATAATATTCGACATACACGTACTCCAGATCTCGAAGTTCGTTCTATAGCTTATAGAAACGAATATAGCATCATACGGCTGATTATCTACTTGATAATTAAGCGATATACACGTTAACTAATCAAACTAGTTATCTCGTGAGGATTCCGCACTCACGACATAATAATAGACGATCTCGAGAGCGATCTATAGCTATCGAGGGACTCACAAGTGGTATCAGAGCCAATCGATATCTTATCGAAGGTTCGAGATCGTTTGTTTGATTATTTTCTCTAACAACAACCTCCCGATACCCTAACTGTCGCTAAGTTCGTTTTCTCAAACGAATTTAGCAAACGAACTTAACCTCATCTTCGTTTCCATCTCTTCAGACGTATTTAGCTTTACTTTCGTTAAGTTCCTTCAAACGAATTTAAAGTGAAATTCGTTTATTCTCACCTTACGAATTTAGCCTTATTTTCGTTCAACTTCTTCAAACGAAGTTAGATCTATCTTCGTTTCTTTCCTGTAAACGCAGTTAATCCTATCTTTGTTTCTTTCCTTCAAACGAACTTAACTCTATCTTCGTTAAGTTGCAGCAAACGAATTTAAACAATGGCTTCCTCGTCAACAAACACTGCTGTTGCACAATACCTGAATTCTCTTGTCTATCATGATCATCTCGTTGGACGTACTAATTCTCCACCGAAGTTAGTTTCATTGGCTGACTTCTGGGCGTGGAGAGGCAGATTTGAAGATTATATTCAACGAGAAGATTTGAACATGTGGATTATGATCACTGAAGGATATGAATGGCCAACTCTTACTGTAAACGGTGTTACAACTAATTACAAGGTAGGAGAGTTAAAAGGCGAAGAAAAATCTTTGTATGCTGTTGAAGTTAAGGCTCTTTCTACTCTTCGGATGTGCATTCCTCAAGAATTAGTGCACCTGTTTCCTAAACAGGAGTACAAGACTTCAAAGCAATTGTTCGATGCTATTGAAGCTCACTGTGAAGGTGATCCATTATTGAAGCAAAATAGAATTAAGATGCTTAAGAAACAATTTGATTGCTTTAATGCTACCAAGAACGAATTAGTTGAGGATCTTATCTTGAGATTTCAACATCTTCTTGCTGAGCTAGCCTATTTTGATCTTAAGTATACTCCTACTGAGATAGTGGATAAATTCTTGGATGGTTTGCCGAAAGCTTATAAAGAGTTTCGTCATGGATTGCAAGAAAGAGCTGATTATGCATCTCTTCGTATAGATGGTGTTATATCCACATTGAGAAACAGAGAAATGAAGGATAAGGCGAAGGATCTCCAAGACAACTTCACACAAGATCCATCTCTCTATCATGCCACTATGAAAAATCCTACAGCTGATGTTCATGCATTCTTTTCTGGGGTTGGTACTTATGGCACGAAAGAAAGTTCTAATTGTGTTATGGATGGAGATGATACTGCTGGTTTCATGGCTTCTGATGCTGGTTACAAGGCTCGAAAGACTAATGAGAATGCAAAGCCAGGAAATATGACGTTTGGTAACATTTCATCTACTTCTGCTGGTTACAAGTCTATGCCTATGGATATGAAATCTGCTGAGGGAAGGATGAATGTATTTGCCGCAATGTGTGCTGCACATGAAGCTTTTGTTGCAGGTAGGATCACAGATCCAGCACTCATTGATGAAGATTATGACCAAATAGATCCAGATGATGTCGAAGAAATGGATCTGAAATGGAATTGAAATGGAATTTGGCGATGATCACCAGGAGAGTGCAACGGTTTATGAAACGAACAGGTAGACAACTTATTGGGGGTACTCAGGGCTTTGACAAGTCAAAGGTTAAGTGCTATAATTGCGATGTCTTTGGACATTTTGCCAAAGAATGTCAACGACCAAAGAGAGATGTCAATATTACCCCTACCCGTCAAGATAGAGGTGGTAATCGTCCTTTTAATCCGAATGCAAGTAGAGCTCTCTTGTTGACTGATGATACTACTGGAAATGGCAATGACAAGGCTATCGTAGCTGCTCAACATGATGGTTCTTATGTCTGGAATCTTCCACAGGATGAGACCAATAATGCTTATTTGGCCGAAATAGTTGATGATATGGCTCAGATGGTAGATTCTGTTGAGGATTTCTTGGACACCACAGTTTACCACAATGATGAGCATTTGTATGACAATGTTCAAAGCTCGAACTTAGAATCTTCTGCTCAGGTATATGACACTGATTCAGAGTCTGATGAAGAGGTTGAGGTTGATGACACAAAAGATTCTGGAGAGATGCACGCTGCTGAGAACAAAGACGATTCTGCTATTGAAAAGGTTGAAAAGACAATTGAAGAGCAGATGAAGGAATATGACATTCCAGCAGACATGAGCGTGGATGACTTTGTCGCTTACATGGCAGACTGCAAAGAAGCAGATCAACAGGTATCTTACTCTCTACATACTATTGTTCATGTTTGCAAAATTGTTAATCGAATGTTTGATGAAATTGAACAAAAGAATGAACTAATTAAGCATTTAGAATCTGTTGTTAATGCTGCTCATGAAGAAAGAGATAAGTTGATTAAAAAAGATTTAACTGTCACTGATAGAGAAAAATTTTAAAGGATAGGATTAAATCTTTAGAGTCTGACATTAGTGCTATGAAAGACAAAGTTAAACATGTTGTGGCTGTAGAAAGAGTAGGTGGTGAAGCTTATGCATTGTTAGCTAAAAAGTGTGCTACAATTGAGAAAGAACTGGCTGATGCTAGAATAGAAATAGTGGAATTACAAGCTAAGTTGATTCTGCTAGACATGATGAGCTTTTAATGCATATGAAAAAGTTTGAGGATTCTCCATCTAAGAGTTCTGACACTGCTAAGGTTTCTTACAATAGCATGCCTCCTCCTTTCAACAATAACTATACTCCTGTAGAACCCAATATTCCTGAAGTCCTACTTCAACCTAGTGTTGATGTTGGTAAATCGAAAGACTCGACTCCTAAGCCTAATTTGACTAAGGAGACAGCAGCGTCTAAAGGATTTTCTTCTCAACCTACCAAGGAAGAGAAATTAAAAGGTGTCGTCCTAGATTCGTCCACTTCTTATGGTCAGAAAGACAGTATTACTCACTTTACACTTCGTAAGAGTAGTAGGGTCTACACTGAGCTAGAATTTCCGTTATCATCTATTGACCCTAAGAGGATTGATAAAGTCTGGGATGTTGATGTTAAGGATATGAAGCGATTAAGTCAGTTGCGTCACACTCCTTTACCTAAGCAGTCTAGGGATAGCCAATCTGAAGATGAATTAGTTGTTAATGTCGAAGCAACTAAGGTTTTGAAGCATATCTTAATGCCTGCTCAAAAGAAGTCCCCAAGTAAGTCTAGGATATCACCGACCAAACGAGACCATGAGGATTCTAGAAAAACAAGTAAGTCAGTGGACAATAGTGAATCTGTAAGTACCAATTATAAGGTAGATACAAAGAAAAAGACTAAGGTCCTCTCTTGCTTTGCTTGTCATGAAAAAGGTCATGTTTACAGTGTATGTCCTAATCGACCTCGGAGATCGGGTTCTCCTTCAAAGGTTTCCACCTCGGAAGGAAAAGGGGGTTGGGTAATGATAAACAGGTTCATGAGACTAAAGTTCAATCTTCTACAAAACCGTTTACTATACCTCATCGACGTGAATCTCCACCAAAAGGTTCCTCCCCTAAGGCACAAAGATTCACTACCCCCAGTGGGAGTTCAAGTAGGTCACAAACACCTCCAAGTCGTAATTCATTTTATGACCGAATACACTCAAGTGTTAGACCTTCTTTTGGCCCTCATTCCCCAAGACCTTCTCCGACGAGAGGTCAGAAGTCTTCTCCAGTGAGAAGACAAGTTGAGAATCAAGTCACACCCACGGCTTCTAGCAATGGCTATTGGACTGAACTGATTCTCAAGGATGAGAAGGGACGACCCAAACCTATGAAGGTTTGGGTCCCCAATGAAACTAATTTTCTCATTTTATGTGCAGGGAGTTCCTAGGAAACCATTCATTTGTGGTACCTTGACAGTGGATGCTCCAGGCACATGACAGGGGACAAGAAGCTCTTGTCCAATTATACTGGTATAAATGGGTCGTATGTTAGTTTTGCAGGATCCAAGGGCGGCAACATCACCGGTCAAGGAGATGTCGTCAATGGACAACTAACTCTAGAAAGAGTTAACTATGTGGAACAACTTACTCACAATCTAATGAGTGTCTCACAGATCTGTGATAAGGGCAACAATGTTCATTTCACAGAAAAGGAGGCATACATCTTGAAGCCGGGTTTTGTTATTCCAGAAGAATGGATAATGCTCAAAGCTCCTAGGAAGAGAGACATCTATGGCTTACTTTTAGGTGTTGATAATCCAAAGGCCCCTTTGTTTGTTGAGCAAGGCAAATGAGTCTGAATCTCTCCTATGGCATCGTAGAATGGGACATATCAACTTTCGGAAGATGAATGAACTTATCAGTCTTGGGTTAGTTGACGGTGTGCCTGTTAAGAAGTTTGGGATGGAAGATAAGTGTGTACCGTGTTTGAAAGGAAAGCAACATAAGACTCCGCATAAATCAAAAGTACTCAACACTATTTCCAAACCATTCGAATTACTTCATATGGATCTCTTTGGTCCTGTGAATAAAAGAAGCATTGGAGGGATGTCTTACTGTTTGGTGATCACTGATGATTACTCGAGGTACTCAT
The DNA here is from genome assembly GCF_010389155.1 of Erigeron canadensis. Lineage (NCBI taxonomy): Eukaryota > Viridiplantae > Streptophyta > Magnoliopsida > Asterales > Asteraceae > Erigeron > Erigeron canadensis. The sequence continues at coordinate 25,546,512 of NC_057768.1, forward strand.
GGGTATTCTTTCTGAAGACCAAGGATGAGACCGAAGAATGATTTATGGATTTTATCAAGCAAGTTGAAAATGTCCATGGAGTCAAAGTTAATAGAATCAGGAGTGACAATGGTACTGAGTTCAAGAATAATACTATTACTGTATTTTGCTTGACCAAAGGAATTCAACATCAGTACAGTGCACCATATGAGCCACAACAGAATGGCGTGGCTGAAAGGAAGAACAGGACATTGATTGAGACAGCCAGGACGATGCTTGCTGATTCAGGGCTTCCTATTACTTTCTGGGGAGAGGCAGTGAATACAGCTTGTCACATTCTGAATCGGGTTTTGACAGTTAAACGGTTTAAGAAAACTAGTTATGAACTGTTGCACAACAAAAAGCCCAATTTGCAGAATGTTGAGCCTTTCGGTGTTCCTTGCACTTTTCTTAAAACTCTTCCTCAAGGGAAATTTGAACCTAAATCTGAGGAGGGTTTCTTTCTGGGTTATGTTCCAAGTACACCGATTAGGCGTGTGTACAATCAGAAGACTGGCAAAGTAGATCTTGGTACAAATGTCGTAATTGTCAGTCATAAACCTGCTGTACACATTGGTTTGCTAATAATTTTGATTATGATGGTGTCTTCACTTCTTTTCGTGGTCCTGTTTCTTTTGCAGGTGTTCCAACTGTGGAGGATGTCGTTACTCTCCATGATCCTCTGGATGGTGGACCGTTTTCTGGTTCTTCTTCTGTTTCCTCACCAATAGTTGAGCCTACTTCTGAATCTGGAGAATCTAGTGGGACAAAAGTAGCAGATTCTACCTTAGAGTCTGCTCCTATAGTTCCTACTGATCCTTTGCATGTACCTCTACCTGATTCTCCTTTTTATGATACTGATGACACGGAAGGTGAAAATCAGGAGGAGCCTAACACTCCAGATTATAAAACTCCAGAGCAACATGTGCAGACGAATTTGGGAGATGATCTTTCAGTCGATAAGGTTCCTCAAACTAGGGTCAACAAGGATCATCCAGTCGAGCAAATCATTGGTGATGCTTCTGCCTCTGTTCGCACGAGGAATCAATCTAAGAACCGTCGTGTATGTTTGCTGAAGTTAAGGATACTGGGGCAATACTTGGTACTTGTATTATTGCTTTATCTCTCAGGTTGAGCCTAAAAATGTTGTATGGCTCTTAAGGAACCGTCATGGGTTGAGGCGATGCAAGAAGAATTGGCTCAGTTTCGAAAGCTTGAGGTATGGAAGTTAGTTGACTTACCTCCGGGTGAATCTCCTTTAACAACGCGTTGGGTTTTTCGTTGTAAACGAGATGACAGAGGTGTAGTCACTCGAAATAAGGCTCGATTGTGGTTAGAGGATTTGAGCAACAAGAAGGCTTTGATTACGATGAGACATTTGCACCTGTAGCTAGACTTGAAGCTATTCGATTATTTCTGGCATATGCTAGTTATAAAGGTATTAAGGTGTATCAGCTTGATGTAAAGAGTGCCTTCTTGTATGGAGACATTAAAGAAGAAGTGTATGTAGAACAACCTGCCGGTTTGAGGATCCAGACTTTCCTAATAGAGTATATCGTCTCGATAAGGCTTTATATGGTTTACATCAGGCTCCTCGATCGTGGTATGAAAAATTGTCAACTCATTTGAAGGAAAGTGGTTTTACCAGAGGTTCTATAGACAGCACGTTGTTTATTAAATGGAAAGGGAAGGACTACTTGCTTGTACAGGTTTACGTCGATGACATCATTTTTGGTTCATCTGATGACAAAATGTGCAAGGAATTTGAACAGAGCATGAAGGCTAAGTTTGAGATGAGTGCTATGGGGGAATTAACCTTCTTCCTTGGACTACAGGTGGATCAACTGAAGGATGGCTTCTTTATACATCAGACCAAGTATGTCAAAGATCTTCTTACTAGGTTTCGAATGTCTGATGCTAAGGATGCTGTTACTCCCATTAAGACTAATCATGGGTTGTGTCCTGATAAGCCTAATGATCCATCCGTCGATGCCACTCAATATCGAGCTATCATTGGATCCTTGATGTATCTGACAGCCTCACGTCCAGATATTACCTTTGCTGTTTCTATGTGTGCTAGATATCAGGCTAATCCGAAAGAGTCTCACTTGAAAGCTGCAAAAAGAATTCTTCGTTATGTGAAAGCCAAGCCTCGTCTAGGTCTTTGGTATCCCATGTATGGTTCTTTTGACTTCGTAGCTTATACTGATTCGGATTATGGTGGTGACAACTCGGATAGAAATCAACGTCAGGTGGATGTCAGCTTTTAGGGGGAGAATTATATCGTGGCAGTGCAAAAAGCAGACATCTGTTGCACAGTCTTCCTGTGAAGCAGAGTACATTGCTGCTGGATATTGCTGTTCTCAGGTGCTTTGGATACAGCAACAACTGCGATTATGGTATGAATATCTCCATACTCCTATTTGTATTGATAATAATCTGCCATAGATATTACCAAGAATCCGAAAAACTTTAAAGTCACCAAGCACATAGATATAAAGTATCATTTCATACGTGACTGTTTGAGAAAAAGCTTATTCATTTAGAAAAGGTTATTACTGATGATAATCTTGCTGATCTATACACTAAAGCTTTTGATGGACCTCGTCTTGAGTTGTTATTTCAACTCAATGGTATGAAGAATGCCGAGTAGTTTTTCTCAAAGAACTTAAAGTTATTTTTCGTGTCTTTGTAGTGTAAGTCGTACATAGATAGAGTCATAAAAAATACAAAAAAAGTTGTCTTAGTATAAGTTTGTATATATCTAGTGTCAGAAAAATACAAAAACATTGAAAAATCGAAAATCAAAAATATGAATAAAGTAAGGTTACTGCGCTAAATGAGAAGTGACGATACTTTAGCTTTTAAGCCTGCTTAATCGTAATATAACTGATTAGTTCAGTGATTACAATTTGGGATATATCGGTAGACACAAAGTACCAAGGTTTCCTTCAATCTGAACTTAAATTATACAATGTTCTTGTGGGAACATATTCAGATATATGGCTGAGATTGCTTGCTTTTCAGTAATGAATTGATCTAGTCCTTAAATTTGTGAAAGATCTAGCATTACTATAAGATTTGTTCAATGAATAGGCAAGAACCTCTACCAATCATGAGCATAAAGTAAATTGATATTGTTATGCAAATCAATGAATGCAATTAAGGGGCTAATGTGGTCTTTGAGATTCGGACAAGTATGTCCTCGGGGTGTCTTTGTATACCTAGCCTACCTAAAGCTTACAACTTGGGATAGGTTGTCGGAAAGTTCGCTACATGGATCTCATAGAAATCACGGGTTCCTTATAAATCATGAAATGCAGAAGCAAATATGTGAAATCACAAAGTAATTCAATTCAGTTATCCACAAAGTGTCTCATGATTGGTTAAGGATGTTCTTGAATATATTGAATATTTTTTATCTTAGTGCTTGTATTGATTACGAAAGTATATCTGAATGTGGGTTACATAAGTTCGCAAACTATCAAATGGCATATTAGGCTACTCGGGTTACATGGTGACTGTCCTTGGCCAGGGTATGTCGAAAGTGTCATAACACAAAGGAAACTGGACGTACCGAGTGTTTAAGAGGACAAACATACCGGTAATCGCTGTTGGGTCACGGTTCAGAACTTATAATAAGAGATTATTTCTCACCCGCAGGCTATGTAACATGCTAACCTGATCTAATCAGCAGTAATCATGCATAATGTAATATGTATAAATAATGTAAAAGTCAAGTTATTAGAATTTAGATTAGTTTATTATTCTGCAATTTTATTCTGTTTTATTTTTTTTCTTTTTATTGAGTCAAATAGTATTGCACGAGAGACCCTATTCAAATTCTGAGTATATGTTTTGCTGAATTCCTTCATGTGAATTTTTAATGAGGTTGTGTGCTTTGTTTACAAAGAAGATTTTCTAATATGGACATTAATTTGTTTAAGTTTAGAAATGATCTTTTCAAGTGTTATGTGAAATGTCAAAGTTATTTGAAATCTCACAATTTTCACTTGTCACCAAGTATTAATCGGGTTTGTTAATTTGTGTGTGACATTTTAGGGTTTGACAAGAAATGACCTCCCTTGATCTTTTGTTAGATTTTTAGTTATTTCATATTTGTTAACCCTGATTGAGTGTGATTGTAACTTGATTTTCTGCATTATACTGTTTTGTTCTCAATGCGTTGATGAGTTCTGTGGTAAGTGTGCAGTGTTCAGGTTAAGAAGATAAAGTTGGAGTGCTGATTTCTGTTACTACATTGTTATTTACACGGATGATCATGACGATAAGATCCTTGGTGTGTAGTGATATATTTGTGATGCAGATTTGAGCATGTGAAGGATGAATACATGACTTGTTTTTGGAATAGTTATTTATTTATGATTCATGTATTTAATGAAAATAATCAAATTTGATATTAGTTTCTTTTGAATTTCATGTTGTGATTTATGACATACTTTTGGAAACTTTACTAAGTTCTTCAATGAATTTTTGTTGGATTGTTCATTGCTTGTTAGTTTTGTAGACGGCATCTAGCATGGGACTTAAGTGTTTCAAGATGGTTTGCCGTCATGCATATCTATGATCAAAGGAAGTTCTCGGTGTCATAATCGTCATTGGTAATGAGGTTCATATATAAATTGATTATTTTCAGGTTTGTTTATGGTTAGTGTTTAAACCATGGTTTTCATTCAAGATTATAATGTTCGTTATCTACTTACATTATGATTATGAATTTGGGTGATAGCACTTTTTAGTACAAGGCATGAACAGGTTGCTTTCTAACGAGTTTTTGCTATGTACAGATTGTGATAAGGGTTGTGTTTTGGAAGATTGCTTGGATGAAAATCTGAAAATTTTCAGAAACTTGCTGAAATCTGGAATATTCTGATTTTGATTTGTTCTTACGAAGATAACTGTTATCTTCGTTCGAAACAATTTTGTTCAAACGAAGGTTATCTTCGTTTGGCTAACTTCGTTTGTGAAGTTTAGCCCGACCCATAGTTGGCCCATTGTTATTTCACTATATAAAGGTTTTTCTTCGTTTCTTCTTCATAAAACGAAATTACTCTTATTTTCGAGCAAACCCTAAAACCAAACTCTTTTCTTTTCTCTCATCTAATTCGTTTTCTTGATTCGTTGTGCAAACTGTGATCTAAGTAAGTGTTTGATGTTATTTTCATTCACGAAAATGATCTAGGTTTTCTATGTGTCTTCGATTTGATTCATTTTGATTCTATATATCTATTTTTGAAATCATTAACTGGTTTATCAAACGAAGTTAGACTTGTACAAACGAACTTAGACTTTAGTTCAAAACGAATTTAGATTTGTGAACATGGACTTAGATTTTGGATTGAACGAATTTAACTTGGTAGAAACGAGTTAACTTTAGATGATGCCTTACGAACTTAGACTTTAGTTGATAAGGAACGAACTTAGCAAGGTTTACACCCTTAGTTTTATCCAACGAACTTAGACTTCGTTTATAAGTTACGAACTTAGAAGATAAGTTATAACTTACGAACTTGCATGTACAGTTTAGACCTTACGAACTTAAACTTCGTTAGGTGAAATTTAAGTTTAGTTCTTACGAATTAAGATTTATCTTCGTTTCTTCTTGCTTACGAATTTAGGTTCTATCTTCGTTTCTGTATACTTAACGAATTTAGTGCTTATTTCGTTCAGTTTGAATAAGTTTGTGCAGTTTACTTTGCGAAATTATTGATTAGGTTTTTCAATCTGCAATCCATTTATCGTGATTATTTATATTTGTTTCGATATTGTGATTGTTTTGCAGAAATGGCTCTCGCTCCTCGTCAGTTTGTGAAGAAGCATAATCTTGCACTGAATCTTGATCCAGATCAGCATAATTGCGAACATTTTCATGAAATGTTTAACTACATTGCTCGCTCGCTTATTTTTGCTTTTTGTGATTCGCCGAGACTTGTTAGGCAGTATATCGATTCTTTCTGGTCCACTGCTCATGAAGTCATGGTTGAAGGACAGAGTTTTGTACGAGCTACTGTTGAAGGCATCACTTTTGATTTCAATGCTGAATCGCTTCGTACTATTTTGCATCTAGGAGCAGAACCGACGTAGAAGAAGAGGAAGACGTCGAGATGACTTATGAGTTTGAACTTCTTCTTCGCTGCTTTCAGAGAATGGGATTTGTTGGCCAGGTCAAACTTCCTTTTGACAAATGGTTTTCAGGGACGATGGCGATATCTGGCGTATGCATTGCTCGTCTTTTGAGCAATCGCAAGGCTGGTTTGATCAACTGTCTGCTCAGATTGCGTCGCAGATGGTTGCTTTGGTATATAATCGACCTTATCCTTTCTCCCGATACTTTTATCAAGAGTTTATTGATCAGATAAATGCTAGGGGGAGGAAGAGATTTCTTTTGTATCCTCGCTTTGTGATGGCTATAGGTAGACACTTTTGTCCTGACTTAGTATATGACCAAGGTCCTCGCTACGTTCTTCATGCTTGGCCTTCGCGTCTTTTTGCTGATCTTGAAGCCAATACGAGTAATATGGCTGGTCTTCATGATCCACCACTTTTTGGTCACCTGATTAATCCAAACTATCGATCTCGTCTTGAGAATGATATGTTTGTGGATGATGTTGATGAAGATTCTGATTCTGGTGATTCTGAAAGTTCTGTTGATGGTTCTGAAGATGATTCCGGATGAGTCTGATGGTTCGGATGATGGAAATGATGGAGGTGATGTTGATAGTTTCGACGGTTCTGCTGCTACAAATGAGACAGACACAGATGATTCCTGCTGCTGAACGTCGAACTAAGATGATTCATGATATCTCGGCTGCTTCTGAAAGCGATCATTCGCATCAGTCGTTTGATCAAGAGGGTGTTGCGTTCCATAGAGAGCGTAGAAGCAAGGCTTGTCATGCTATTCCCCTTTTCAGATTCAGCTAACTCCATTCCTGATGCTGCGGAGATTGATCCTGATGTTGCAGCTCAGCATGATTCTGAATTGCGTGAGATTTTTGAAGATATGGAAGATCCGTGAACAGAGCAGTTCGGTTAGTCCGGTGAAGCGCAAGGGGGTGTTGAACTTCAATACACCAGAATTAAGCGTCGACGTGTTGTTGAAGCTTCTCTGTAGCAATGCCTGATCCTCCAAGACCAACTGCTGCTTGTTGTTCCTGTTGTTTCACAAGCACCAGTATT